>NC_046681.1:27893603-28206188 GCF_009870125.1 Drosophila pseudoobscura | reverse complement strand
TCAGCAGGCAACGTGAAAAACTTTGAATAAGTGACTGGGCTTCAACGTGCAACCAGCAACCAGCAACCTGCAACCTGCAGTGCATTTTCCAAAGCGCATGCAATTAAAAGCTGTCTTCCTGTCTCTGTCTGTACGAGTATGTGGGTTAGTTTCCAGCAAATTTCCACAGCGTTTTGCGGTGTTTTCAGGATGATTACTTTGTCTACTACCTGAAGTGCAAATGAAGGTTTGTCTGTCTATCTGTCTGTTCGGTGTCTCTCTGTCTTCAGGTGTGTGAAGTTTGTTAATTGTGTTGATTTCGTGGCGCTGCAGGGAGTGCTGCGACTGGGAGAACGGAAAGCGAAATTGTAGCAGAATGTTGATCAATTTACCTGTTGAACCGCAGGCAGTTGTGCTCAAAGCCGACTGTTTAAAATCCATTAGCAAGTGTAAACGTTTCGTGTCTAAGCCAACAAAGAGAGGAATCCCAGTCTTTGAGTCGGTAGAAGGTAGAGAAAAGCTTAAGCTCTCGAATTCCATGAGGGATTTAATAAGAGTTTGTTTGATGATCCGAAATGAAGGGAAAGTTTGGCTGTTTCAGTGAGGTCACAGCAGTCAATAGACTCTATATGCTTTCCATATTATAAGCAAACTATCATTTATAGCCAGACAACTTGGTGACCCCATTCTTTCAATCCATTGGATACGTAAGACGATTAAAGGAAAACACGAACGTGTATGGAACCCAGCGAATGGCTTGAATTTTTCCATTTTCCTTGCAGTCAGCGGGAAAATCTTGTTTTGCATCAATAAACATTGACATTGGGGCTCGAGAGTGGGTGTGGGTGTGGGTGTGCATGCGGATGATTTGGCTGAGGGTCTGTATGCGGGTAAATAAAGTGTTGAAGCAGCTAGAAATGCATTTTCCGGATGCTGCAGAGCACACGAGCCATAAATGATGCATGCAGCCAAAGGCAACAATAAAATCAGTCAAAAGAAGTTTTTCCCCCTCCCCCCTCTATAAAGAACTTTTTTGGGAGCAGCAAAGAAAAGCTAATGCAAAGGGGGCAGGAGGAAGGGGGAAGTGGGGGGAAGGAAGCTCAAAGTGGCAGAGTGCAACAAGAGATTTAATGCAACAAAATCCATATTTAAGTGAGTTTTCCGACTGTTTCATTTCTTTGTTTTCCGACAACTATTTGCTCGCTGCATAAGAATGATGAGCATGGAGATGCGGATGCGGATGCAGATCATTTTCCATGCTTTTTGCCCATTCACTTCTGGGACTCTTACTTTACTTACTTTACAAGAACATACAACAAACAGGTAAGTGGTTTTTCGGTTTAAGATAAAATAAACAAATTTGCTCGAGTTTCACGTTTTGATTTAAGAGAAATTTTCAAGGATTCAAGGATTTTAGCCAATATTTGCATACAAGATAAAGTTTGCAAACAATTAAAAAAATGCAAACAAAATCCTCTTAGAAAACTTAACAAATTGCGGAAGTACGAGTATATTCAAAATGTATAAGCTTACAGGAACACAGTTCACGAATATTGAGAAACTTTAAGTCCGCCTTTGCCTGCTCGGTACTACAACAAAGAAGGGAAAAAAGCATAAGCTTAAGCCATTAGCAAAAGCTTAGAGCCAAGGCAAAAATCATAATCTTCTAATTTGAGACGAGCAACAGGACGGGGCCTAAGCCTTGTTCTGGTGTAATGCACGGAACGTGATGGCTGCATGGGTGCGGAGAGCCCGAGCGTATGCGTATGCGTATACGTAATATGTCTAATGCCACAAACACAAACTCAAATAAAAGTGATATACGCTCAAGACGGGCAGACATGGAACTGAGTGTGACTGAGAGTGGAGCGAAGACGTTAGACGTTAGACGTTATACTTTAGGCAAATGTATCTGTAAGCAGGCACTTAGGCCACTCAGGAGTTGGGTTTTTGAAATATGCTTGCCTGGATACTCGGCTGCTCGGCTGCTCGGCAGCTTGACTGCTTGGCATCTGACTGCCGCCTTCCACGCCACAAGAAGCAGCAAGACAAAGGCAACAACTAAAGCCCTCACGAGAATTTGACAACATATTCACAGGGCCCCCATTTGCAGCCCCCCGACTTCCTGGCTATCGCCGCGCGTGCCGCACGCTTTGCGCATTTAACGCGTATTTTGCACTGGCTGCTGCCACATCTACGACAACGTTGCTGGTCTTGGCTTTTTTGGGACATGCCCAAGTTTGCGGGCATGTGGCACCAACGCAATGCAGGGCCCCATCGCCGCAGAATGTTGCATAAATTGTTTTTAAAGTCCACCAAAAGTGAGTGAAATGTTAGAGCCAAGTTCACCTGTCCCAGCCACACCACACACCCGTGCATAGAAGGAAGGATATGGATACCTGTAGAGCTGATTTGGGGCAAACACTGGGCAGGGCGCACAGGATGACTTCTTTTAATACAAGCTGCCACTGCCACTGCCACTGCCACTGCTACTGTGCCACAACCCTAAGATTGACAGCTCCGAGTCCCGAGTGTTGACAGCAGTAGCGAAAGGAGCAGCACCACGCCCAGAGCTCGGTAGCAGCTGACTTGGCAGCATCCTCTGCCTTGGGGTCCCGTTTGTGGTTTGGCAGCCAGTTGGACTTGGGGATGTGTGGGAATATGCTTGGCATATACGTATCCATATGGAAACATAGTCGGGCGAAGAGCACTTACCATTTTAGACGAAAACAAAAAACGAAGAAAAACAGTGCCAGTTTATGGTGTGGCAAAGCTTACAAATTCTTAAAAAGTCAACAATAGTTCCTTAAACTTAAATCTATGCATCAGAGCTCGTACATTGTGTTTTACTGTTTTTCGTGATAAAGATTTCATCTAAAGTAACGCTGAATGATGATAGCGACTTAGTGGCGAACGAGATCGAAGAAACTTTCCTTCTTCCGATGAAGGGAGATGCTCAGCCAAGACCTGGAGCGATGATGCTGCCCTTTCCTGGTGGATGTATTGCCCTTGAGCCTCCAATAAGAGGTGACGTGCACGCGCAGAAGGCTGGGATGCCTTCGAAAAGCAATGAATTAGCTCAGGGAAACCTATTCGAATAATCCCTGAATTGCAAGCGGATAGATACACACATAGATACATTCTATTCAAATATATTCACAGCAATATCAGGCCTAAACTTAGAGCGATTACCTCCTTAAATTTGAAGTCGTTTCCTTGAATGCTCAAGGATGTGTGCTGGCAGAGATTTCACCTGGCCGAGCAGTTACTTACCCCTGGCGGGCCCTGGGGGGATTATTTGTAATTTACAATTTATGTAATGTGCGTGCTTGTAATTTGCTGATTTAATTAGTGGCCATAAGTCATTGTTATGGCCAAGGACGAGGCAGCGAAGATAATAAATGACTTTTAATTGTTGACCATGCTTGTAATTAGAGGCCAATGGGATTGGTCTTGCCTCGTCGGGTGCCTGTACATAATAAATAAACACGCCGAATCTTATCGATGATCTGGTAATGGAGTGCATAATGGCCTGAAAACGTGAGCACATTGAATAAAGGCATTCAGGTGTACGGATATCAAACGAGATTCCCCTTTCAAAGAGTACTTTTGTGTAAATCAGCTCCTGTACAACCTCCCCTTCTGGTAACTAGATAACATAATTATAGATCCAGCTAATATGCACTCGACATTCCAGGCATCGTTGGAGCCCGTTTGAGTCATGGCAAAGCATTTCACCTGCGTCACACGTGAACGTCCATCCATAACTTCCATCTACATCCGTCGTAATATGCGGTTAACCGGCTTACAGCAAAACCGCAAGGAACAGAGCCCCACACTGCACTCCGTGGCAGAGCACAGACAATGGCAACACCAGAATGATAACAAACATTTAACAATAATTAATAATCATTAGTAAGCCGCACATTATTAAGTGGTTGACTAAATATTGAAATTACTCTGATATTAGGGCCGAAGCCGGGGCCGGGGCCGAGGCCGGGAGCAACATAAACAATGGCATTATTATGGCACTGCACAGCGGTCTACCCCACTGAATGGCCCCTGCCTTTCAGCAGGAACATCAACAACAGGAGAGGAAGGACTGGTTCAGAGGTCGAAGCTTAGTTACCCTAACATACCCCGGGTCAATCGATCATGGACACAAGTATTGCAGAGCTTTCTTTGGCTTTAGTTGGGTTTTAGATGAACAGAAAGACATGTCCATATCTACTCGATTCTCTCTCCTCTATCATTTCGTAATACCCTCCACAAGGGCATAGGGACTGTCGTTAATGACGACAATGTGCAAACTGTTTTGAACCGAATGGGAAACAGCAGCGGGGAAAGGGGCAGCAGAAACAATAACAAGCCGAGGCAATGGCAATTTTGTTGCACTTGTATGTGTGCGTGGGTGCGGGTGTGCACCAGTATGCGTGTGTTGCAAATTATGGACATACGTGTGAAGTACAAGCATGTAAATTGAAACTGTGACACGCCCATATCCACCATATCCGCCCCACGCAAATGGCAGCCAAAACAAACTGTGCGGTTATTCAGGCTGTCGACAATCACCCTCCGATTCGATTATGTTCCCGATAATGATTTCATTTGCAATCTCATTACAATATTATCACCATTACCACCAAAAACCTTGTTTTCCAAAAAGTCAATGATGCAAGAGTGAAGTAAAAATTACAGGGCTGTCTAGACTTTAGGATACCTAATGAGTAAACAGTCCTGCAGTGAGAGGAAAACCTATGGTGGCAATCGCCAAAATACAACCTCATCCTGCTCGCTATCCGACCTGCCAAACAAGAGCTCTACTATATATATATGTATCCCTGAGGAATGCGGGGAAGTATATGTTTGGGATAGAAAAGCCCCTCTTAAAATAGGCAGAATAGATGTTTTTCTTTCAGAGGAAAGCGTAATGGTTAACTAGAATTAAGCTCGCAAATCTCCAGAGTAATAATGTACGTTTTGGGATGTAATTGTGGTCTCGGGGAGGCGCCACCCCATCATCGCCACAGCAATTGCATTAATAATAGTGCAGGACCCAGGACAGAACCCCGGATGAGGACGAGGCGACACCAGTCGACAGCGACTGGCATACTTTTCGGCGTGCAGAATGCAATATTTGGAAATATAATTATGCCAGTGACTGTGTGTCTCGCTGGGTCTGGGTCTGGGTCTCTCTCTCTCTCTCTCTCGGGGCCCTGTATTAACCCAAAGGCAATGAAATATACGATTCCATATGCAAGGGCACCGTGTGAGTGCGTTTGCCATTATATTGCATAATTTATTCGCGCATTTAATTAAATTCCAGCCCTCGAACTGGAACTGGAACTGGCGCTGGTTTTTCCCACTGATGACCCAAATACCAGGCCCACAGACATGCAGTCACGTTTAATGCCTGCTTAATTTAATAAACTAACAGTCCAAAAGTCCAACAGGGAAAACATTAACTGTCAAAATAGTATAAAATTAATTTCAAACTTCACGTCCAATTTGTCACCACTTAACCGAAGTATTTTTTAAATTTCCCCAAAATGTGCAACATTTATTTATTTGCGGCGGCGGTGCCCAATGCGGTACCCAATGCGAGTAATGTGCCCAAAGTTAATTACGTTTAATGGGCATTAGAGAGTAAGCCGATTGCGGAGGCTTTGCACTGCCAATGCAAATGAAATTTATAATTTAATAAAAAACATATGGCTGCAATTAGTCCACATAGATGTATGTATAATTGCATGCAATCTGGCGAAATGCGTTTCAATTAAATACGTGAAAAATTCAATTGCACTCATTTGTCTAAATTTGACTTTAAAACAAAGTTGCTGCTCCATTTAGGATTCTAATGCTCTGAATTTTCATATATAAATTCCAATTCAAAATATATTTAATTGTGTATTTGGTTCAATCCCATCGTGGGTAGCCCGAAAAGCGTAATCTTTTCCACAGAATCGCCAAAGACCTTTGTGATTGAAGACTCTCGTCTTGAAGACTCTCTTTCAAGCACATGCTCATCAGACGACAGCCATTCTGTGGAAAAGATTACACTCCGTAGCAAAGGATTAGGCAGGCAGTCCTTGACTGTCCATGCTTTCTGGGAGCGTTGGAGGGAAATCTATCAGACGAAGGATATGGAAATACGTATTTTTATGTGAAATTTAAAATATTTGTGTGTCTGTGCATGACTCTTAAGAGCACTCCAACAGCTAATTGAAACCTTCTTGTATGTCCTTCAATCCTGAAGAGTTTTTCTAGATAATTCTAGTGAAAATAAAAATTAAATCAAATAAATTATTAACATCTTTGGAAAAAACGAAACGGGACTTAAATGGGGGAATTGTACAGTGCTTAGAGGTGTCAATGATTCGGAAAATCAAGTAGATATGTGCATACAATAGAGAAATATAATTACGAGTACATTCCTAATTTACTCCATTGCCTAAGGCTAGTGATTGGACTAGTAGATACAGTACGGGACATACACATGAGTCCGAAAATTCAATGAGCAAAAATAGAAATTTAATTATCTTTGGAAAGCAACAAACAAATTCAGCAATCCGGCGTACTATCACTAATTTGGCAACATTCTTTTGCATAATTGCTTATTTATTTGCAAATATTTACTAATAATTCACGTTGTCTGGCACCCGCCGCAACCCCAAGGCAATTCAGATGCAATTTCGACATTTCGTTAATTAAAATTTCGAGCGACAAAATGAGAAAAGAGTGAGAGGAAAAAAGGCCCAAAACCACGTTTCTAACATGAAATTATTTATGTCCTTTAATTAAAATGATGTTGGAATTTATTTTGTTTAATTTATGTGATAAAACGCTGCCCAAAACTAGCAGCTGTTTAGCGGAACCGGAAACCCACAAAAAGTTAATGAAATAAATAACATTTTGATGCATCGACTAGTACTAATGAGGCGGACAAGTGACCCTGGAAAGTTGCACGCAATTTTCATCAACATTAAATCAAATTAATAAATAATGGGGAAAGTGAAGGGTGAGATATGACTCTGACATATTGTCCGGCATGTGACTTAATGTCCTTTACAGCACTCGTCTGGGATGGGATTAAATAGAACGGAATGCGATGGCATGGTATGGCATTGGATGACATGGCAAAGGAGACTACAAGTAACCGGCAGGGAAATTAGTTACGGTGTCGCACAAGGACGAGAAACAGAACCAGAGACAAGCACCAGAACCAGGCGAGGCCCCACTGCCAGTCCGCATGTGAGTGACTTAGTGCCTGCTTGATCTATCATCATTAGTTGAACATGTCACAGCAGACACTTGGCCCAATTGATTTAGTGTCATGGCATTGAGCTCAACAGTTCACTCGGACGAGACTCGACTCATCCTCGTCTCCTCCTCTGTTTGTCGGCTAATATCCCCTAAGTAGTTGGCCAACATTCCTCGCTGACACACACAGGCCAAAGACCGATGACACACAGACATCAATGGTGTCTGGATTTCAAGCACTTGTTAATATGAGGCTTGTCTGTAGGTTTAATTAAGTTTAGAACACTGAACTGTGTGTAAATTAAATGCTAAAATATGTTCAAATACGTGGAAATGATAATAGATGGAGACTAAGGATACAGGATACCGGCAAAGATTATATAATTTCTATAATTTATAGCATCGTTCCTTAAAACTACCTGAGTACATCGTTCCCAAGTAAATTAAGATGATATAATGTTTCAGCAGACCTCTGAATATTCATGGCTCTGACGGCCATCCTCCTCGGCCACTTGAAAGTTCACTTTGCCAAAAAAAAAAACCAAAAAAGTAGCACAGGCAAATTATAATCTCCCATCGCGTAATTCGTACAAATGCAAGTCTCATTAATTTTGGGCAAGTTGCAGTTTTAAATTTAGTACTTGCCGCAGTCCGGCCCCCAGTTAATTAACACCTGAACGTTGCACGGCACCGGCGCCACCACCACCACCACCACCACCACCACCACCAGCACCCGGTCCGTGGTTGTCGTTTGGCGGCGGCACCCTACCGATGGGGCTGGAAGCAGAAACCACTTCAGTCACACTTTTGTGCTCGGCAGCCGTGTGCACTGACGCAAAGCGGAAGTGGCACTTTTTCCGAGCTGAAGCCCAACCTGAAGCGGGAGCTGATGCTGAAGCTGGATGTGGATGTGGCTGCTGCTACTGCCACCAGCAGGCGTATCGAAAACCGAAACTTTTGATGGAAAAAGTTTGCAGCAACAAACGCATGGCCCCGTCCAGAAGCAGGGGCAAGTCCTGTGGCACAAGCGCCTTTAAACCATCAAGTAAGTCGCTATAATTCTCGCGCACCGCCCCATGAATTTTGATTCTTTTCCTTTGTGTTTTTTGTATTTGTTTTGTATGGGTCCTTCTATCGCCTTTACTTTAAGCCGCGTCTTAGATTTGAATAATGAGCCTCGGCCAAGGTGCAAGAAATGGGCCTCAATCGTGTGAGGCTTAGAGATTTATGGGGCTGTTCGCAAGACAGATTAGGTCGAACGATAGAAGCATCACCCAAAACCACAAAAAAGTAAAAGGAATTTGTAAAATGACACAGGAGAAAAGCTGGGCTGTTCAATCAAGGGTCGCATGGGGAGAGCAACAGAATGAGAATCAGCAAATTCTTTCCATTACGAGCCGATCCATCATTTCCATAAAATGATCGGATCCGAGGAGTATGTGCAAAGGCTGCATAAGATGAGGGACCCCTATATAATTGCTGTTGCTCTCTCTCGTAATGGCAAAACAATAAAGTCGAAAGGGTGCTCCAGAAGTGGCACAATATCCAGAAAAAAGAACAAACAAATTGGCCTCAAAAGATTTGCCTAATTGCTGAACAGAAAGCCATCGAAAGCCACTCCTCAGCTGATGTTTGTCGCCCGCTTCCTCCCCCTCAGTCCCGCTCAGTCCGTTTCCGTTGAGTTTGTGGTGCATCAAATAAAAGTTCTGTCAACAAAACTGAAAGGCAGCTGAAACACTGAAAGTGCAACAGAGGCAAGTCTGCTTTGCCTTTTTTCCTGCTGATGCGGCATTACGAGTGCGCTGGTATCTTGGGGAGTCGCTGCCTGCCGCCTGCCGCCTGCTGCCTGCTGCCGCCTGCTGCATGCTGATGACTTTGTCAACAACTTAAATTGTTTGGCTGCTATAAAGAAGAACAAAGTTGGAATCCATTTAGGGTCTTCGGAGGTCGGAGATCACAAAAGCAGCTTTCGCTTTTCTTTGATGTTAACCCATTTGGCCCATTTAAGCTGGCTTCCGAGTACCACATCGTGTTGCTCTTTGAACTAATTGTTGAATGTTTGTCGTATCTTTGAATTTTAATACTTTCGCTTGTAGATAAATATTACCAGCACTAACACAATCATGCATAGATTATAAAATAGGCAAATTCCCACACTGTTCCAATTGTGCAGAAATTTAGAAAATCGAGACTCGCCTTGAAGAATGTCCAACTCTGCCGGTGGCTGCTCTTCAATTGACATATACACATGTTCAGGTGGATCTTGTTGCTGTTCTTCATTTGACACATGAACAGGGTGATCCATCTGGACAATGTCACGGTAACTGTCGCCATCTAACAATATCTCCTTGTCGTCACTGGAAGGAATACGCAATTTCATTATATTTTTCACTACTCAAAGAGTCTTAAAAAGTGGTATATTACCGCATTGCTTTCCGAATTGGTTCCGATCTTTGCAGCTTCAAGGCTCTTAGCATACTAAAGAATCAGTTCAACGAGAGCTTGTCAATCCCGTGCAATGCGCTTGCTTCATACAAATTCCAAGAAAACAAATCCAGCTGAATCTCTACACTGCAAGAATTTCATTTAAATATTATATATATTGGTATATAAATTTTTAATAGTTTAAAGGAGTTTAATAATGCGAAAATAAGGTAGAAACTTCAAATACACTGAGAGAAGAATGCAATAGTAAAAAGAAACACAACCACATTTAAATTAAATATTCGGTTTTTATTTAAAAGCATAATGAATTTAAATACAATTTACTTTGATTTAAATATAAATAAAAGAGCTTTATATAGAGCGAGTGAGCGAGTGCTGGGGCCTTTTTTCTCTGGGTGTACTTCAAATACTTGAAAAATTATTTCCAGATATAAATTTTGAAACTTTGTATTCACACTCGATGAAATTTTGTATAGTTTTTATTTTATGCGAACTTGGGTTTCATTGTTGCTGTTTCGTAACCGTACACTGTTTGCTTTTCTTGTACTCAATTTTCTGTTGTTCTCTGCCATCGGATGTGCCGCGATGCGACGCATAGCGAGTGTTTGTGACTGACCTCAGATACTTCTCAAGAACCGTCCGGGGAAAAGGTATCATAGCAAAACCACTGACATCGGATCTTTATAATCTTATAGCCTCAAATGATTGTTTATTATTCCACATTGGATTACTATAGCTGTTGTAGAGAAGATACATTTAGAAGTGGGATATAGCTGATATAGGATCAATCAAAGGAAAAATCAGTCTTTATTAAAATAAACGTGCTGGCTTCAAATCGAAATATTGTATAATAAAGCTGAAAACGGTCTCTTTGATCTTATTTTCACAAATACTACGGAACGCCTTGAATGGGAAAAGAACTCTAAAAAAAAGCCTCAAGCCACAACTTTGTTTGCAAAGGCAAAACATAGTAGTAGTACAAACAAAAATTATCACTGGACAATTATCACAAGATTTTAAGAGTATTTTAAAGACCGAAATGCTGTGTGGTCAAAGAGAACGCAGCAGCACAGTCCGGACTCCGGAGAGTAGAGGATAGAAATTGATAAGATTCCTTGTGCCATGAGAGTTTTCTCTCTTTTTGCATTTTATGTTTTCATTATCTCGGGCTCTTGTTTTGTGGGAGCTCTGCAGTTCTCTTGTTCTCGGGTATCTGGCGAGAAAACGAATATCTTATCTGACTCACAAAACGACATAGAAAGATTGTCAGCTCCGGCTGTTTCTCGGTTTCTCTGGTTCTCCGTTTCTCTGTTTTTCTGTTTGTTTCGTTGTTGCCTCAATTAACACCTTTTGCCGCTGCGATAATGACGCAGCCAACAACTGCTTGGGCCCTGATGATTGGTAATCAACTAAAATGGAAACAGATACTGAAATAAACGCTCTTTCGCGCTCCCTGTGCCGCCAGTTACGGACCCGTAGTTGAGCGGCGAACGCGTCTCGAAATGGACACGGACAAGAAAAATGCGAGGGACGCCTCGGGCCCCGGCCTGGCCAACGACGAGATCGACTTTTCCAGTGGCTACGAGGACCAGTACCGGAAGGAGTACAGCCCGCTCAAGCCGACGTATGTCTCCCCTCCGGACAAGAAGCTGGCCTGGTTTCGCAACTGGTCCACCATCCTGATGATCGTCTTCCTGAGCTGCGTCTTCAGCCTGGGCACCGTGATCCTGGTGGCCCAGGTCTTCACTACCAGCGTCCTGCACATCTTCTTCATCGTTGCTGCCTATGTGGCCGTTGCGGTGTTTATGATTTTCCTAGAGGTTCAATCCATCAAAGTACGGTGATCCCACAATCGAAAATCAGGCCCAAAATTCCGCTTCATTAGAACGAGTACTGTGACTAATTGGCTGAGTTGTCGTATAAAAAAATGTCGTGCTAATAACCCCGATTCGCTATCAAAATGCTCTTGGCCTATGTGTTGTGCAAATAAATTGAGAGCTTAAAGAAAATTTAAGCATTAACACCCAAGATATAAAATAAGTATTAAATAAACAAAAGTTTCCCAAAAAACGTGTACAAATTTGTGTCTTTTTAACTAAGTTTCGCTCTGACTACTCGTAGACAGTGTTTAGTATATAGCATTCGCTGATAGCATTCGGTTGATTAAATGAATCTAATCGAGAGAGCGCAAAAAGCGACCTAGATAGTGTTGTTTCTGAGCCAGCCAATATTCAGTGGAATACACGGAATTCAATAATAAATAAACTCATATTTGCCTACCAATGAGAGCCAACAAGTGGCCGAGATATGTGTACACTCCATGCAGGTGTCTAATTAATTAATGTAATATCCCCCGCACAATGGACAATTGAAACAATGAGCCATTACCACATCAGTGATATAAACGTCGTTGTGAATGGATTATTTGCTTTTGGCCATTAGGGATAGCCTCAGATGGCTGCAAGGCTTAAACCAGACTCAAATATTATCTAAAAACCATCTGTTTCCAGTGGAAATAATTTTGTTTATAAACTGCAACTTTTCCCTTACAAAAATACTCAAATTTCTATATGCCCTGGTAGATTTTGTTTTTAGCAATTTACCAAATATTTCCCCTCTGGAAATTATTTCCAAATCACTTCTGTAATTGCTTTTCACATGCCACCAGTTAAAATAAAACTCTCGCCGGGAATTTTCCCGTATTTTTACACCAATTTTCTCGCCTTGCAGCTGCAGCCTGTGCTCCTGTCAACTGGTTGGTAAAATTCTAGTTTAATAGCTGGAAATGCAACCAGCATTTGGCTGGCATAAAAAATAGAGCGACAAGCTCATCGCGCACTTCCACATGCGAATCGCAGCTAAAAAACTGAACTCGTTGCCCCATTAAACTTTAATTTCCGTTGACAATGGGCGACAGTTTTTTTTGTTTCCTACCCGCTTCTTTGAGACGAGGGCAACAGCTGACTTACCTTAATTACTCACAGGATTCGTAGCCATGCTAATTATTTGCAGGGTGCACTATTCGTGCCCCGAGTGGCCCTTGGAGGAGCCAGACGATGGCCAGACCTGGCGCGCGAGAACCTCGTGGCCAGCGCATTTAATTATAATGTCGAGGAGGGCGCTGGGCCTGAGTACTAATGCCATTTCCGGTCGCCGACAGCCGACTACCATGTCGGGTCTGCGTCTTGTCCTGTACTTTTTTTGCAAGGCAAAAACATTCCCTTTTGTTGCCATACTCTGTAAGGGAGAGGCTTGTGGGGTAGTCTAAATAATGGAATAAATTCGACACCCACATTGGCATTCAAATAATCTTTTTGTAATCTTTATTCTCAAGACATACATATGTATGTATGTAATCTGGAACGAGCATAAAATCGTAGATAAAAAGTGCTCACACTTAGGTATCTTAGGTATCATTAAGTCCATCCCTAACTACAAATACTATAATTCATTTGGCTTAACATTCCCCGCCTGAGAGGGAAAGAGGAAAAAGACGCTCTAATTAAGGTCCTGCGCAAAGTCAAAGCCTTGTTTAAGCTAATTTTTTTTGAGTGAAACATATAAATCGGGATTTGTGTGAGTGTAATACTCTCGTTTTATTCAGCAAGCATTTTCGAGATCTGTGCGAACTGCGAGCACTGCAAAAATATTCAATATGCACATGAATTATTTGCCATTGATTTATTGCTCATATGTATGCCTGCTGGCTCAATATTGCACATAAAAGGCATTTAAACAAAAGCTGTCTTGTATTTTATTTCGTATTTATTTGTGCATTTTTCTCATCTTTTTTATGGCATTTAAAAAAGCCGGCCATAGTTGAATTTTGCATAGGCAAATGAACACATTTAATTTTATTCAGAGTTTATACAAACTTCGAAACAGCCAAATGAGAAAACTCGATGGAAAAGCGAGCGAGGGCCAGCTGTGAAAATGTTACCATAATGCATCCAAAAGATTCACAGCGAAGGGGCCAAGACATCTGGCTAGTGCCTGGGGAAATGTCTTGGAATTTGTTTAAGTAAATCTCACTTGGACGCTTTTCATTAGACCACTCAGCGAGAGCCAAGAAAATAGCACCAAGAAACACAAAAGTCATCCAACTGGAAGAGAAGGATGGCAAAAATATATAAAATAAAATCTCCCATGCATGGGGACCTCCTCAAAGTGTTGTCCTCTGAGAATCACCAAGAGTTCTTAGTAGATAAAGTACAAACAAGGACCGACTCCTCAGAGATGGGAATTGTTCGAATTAAATTATATTTAAAATTTAATACGGTTTTATTCGACTCAACACTTTTAATGCAAATGGCTTACAATGCATTGCCATTTTATGTTAATTATTTATGCAAATTTTCCAAACTTAAGCGCTCTTATTTCATATCCACACACAATTTATAATTCAATTACAAGAATACAAAGTGCGACCGCGTTAATAAAACAAAAAAAAAATGATTCACTTTCAATTAAAGCGGTCGTTTTTCCACACTTCAGTCGGGAATAATTCAATTAAAAAGTCTTTAAAGAACTATTGTTCAATGGAGAATATTTTGCTGATAGTTAAAGTAGAATCGGGGGAGGCTCCATGAGTATTCCCAGGCCATTTTCCCAGCCCCAGCACCATTTGAATATTCAATTAAGTCTAACTGCCAATTCTGTGATAAGCTCTCGCCCTAAAGCCTCTCCGACCCGGAACAAAGACAATTCTTTGGGCCTGGGCTGGGGCCTGGTTGACTGGCCTTGGAACATGGCCTACTGGCGATAATTTCTGTTAGACCCATAAAGGATGACACTTCCCAGCATTAAGCGAGGATCAACATCAACAGCATAAACCACAGCACTTGAATGAGCATTAAAGCTGAGATAGAGATAGAATATAAGGGTTTGCTTAATTAACAAAAAAAAGTATCGGAGGAAAACGTGTCGTGGAACCTCTATTAAATCAAGTAAATTTGTATATATTGCTCGGGAACTTACTCTACGAATATTCGGCAGAGTAACAAGCGTGTCAAAGCATTTTTGTGACATCTCTTATTTATTTTATAACCAGCAAAGGCCAAAAAGTCGAGTGAACGCAAACAGCATGCATAAATTACCGCAAAGAGACACGAAAGACCAAAGTCCTCGACGCCGGACTCCTGGACTGGACTGGACCAGGACCTGGACTTGATTCTGGTCCTCGTCCTGGCCCGGTTCGTGCTCCTCCATTGCAGTGCGAAAAATGTGTTGAAATATTAAAAAAGAGGCCAAAGCGAAAACTGTGGCCAAATGCAGATGAGCAGGCACAAAATTCTCTTCTACTTTCAACTATTTGGACACTTTCCCTGCCTTCTTTTTTGGTATTTGTAGAATGCTAAAAAGGCCACTTTAGTTTTAACCACAAAGTTTGCCTCTGTATGTGTTGTCGACCTCGTTGCACTTTTCGAGAGGCCTGGGAGCCAGGGGGCATCGGTCTTTTATGTCATTTAACTATGTTTCAGCCAGGACAATTGTGCACAGGTCCTAGTCCCTGCCCAGCCTCCAGTCCGCTCCAATCCGATTTAACTTAGGTCCTCAGTCAGCCAGGCGTTGATTGCCAGGCATTTAAAGTGTTTTCAATGTAAATCTATGTAAATACATGCTGGTAAATAAAAGAGCAACTCCATGGGTCCATGGAATGGAAACTTTCGACTGGATAAATTGTATAGCCATATTTATTTGTTTTGCTAGCTCAATGCACGTTTCCAATGGCATTACCCATGTCCCCCAGTCCCCATGTGCACACTCTTCAGACGACGCCTAAGACCTTAAGCCAGTCGCCCTTTAAGCCGCATTTATGCACAGTTTTCGGTCTATGTTTTGCTTTCATTTCCCTTTCTTTTTTTGTCTATACACTTGCGGGGAGCATTGTGATTTTGATGCTTGTGACACCGAGAACGATATCTGATCCCTTTCGATGGTGTTTCAACCGACTTATCTGCGGACCTATCCACAGGCAGTCGGATCCATATCTGTTTCTAGGGCATAGACTATAGTTGGCTTTGTAAGAAATGTATAATAAACATTTTTGGAACAGAGCTGATATGGTAGTAGATATGGTGCCACCTAAAAGGCGCAAGAAACATAAAAAATGCACTAATAAAAGGAAATTTATGCAAGCAACGAGTAGTATTCGTATGCAAAAACGTCTCGGTTTAGCCAATAATGGCTTTTGGAACT
Organism: Drosophila pseudoobscura; assembly: GCF_009870125.1. Classification (NCBI taxonomy): domain Eukaryota; kingdom Metazoa; phylum Arthropoda; class Insecta; order Diptera; family Drosophilidae; genus Drosophila; species Drosophila pseudoobscura. The sequence goes on along the minus strand of NC_046681.1, from coordinate 28,190,306 downwards.
ACCTGCGGGTGTACAGAAAGACGCATCCCTGGCTGACGCCAAAAGACACGGTCCGAAAAGGAGCCAAGGCTTGGTGTGCACTTACAAGAAAGCAGAAGACAAAGTATGAGAATATGGTAATCAGAAATATCCCTAAAACTAACTTCATTCTTAAAATTGTCTTTCTCCATATTATATTCAACAGGAACGAGCCTCATCTGACAGCATTCTTTCTTTTCTGATCTATTTGATTGGCTATTGAGACCTATCGCTCACTTACCCTTGTCAGGACCCTCATGAAATCCCAATCTGTGTATTCCAAATTAATGTATGTCTCAAAATATTAAATCTACCTATGGCCTGCATCTGCTCTCTTGCCATATAAGTAGTTTTTCAAGTGTATCTGAAGCATCGATGGCCGAAAACAAATTTCCTTTCTTGTTTGGTCTGTTTTCCTTTCATCTCCAGTTTTCCCATTATTTTTCTGCGGGTTTTCGTTCTCTGTTCTTGCTTGGAAAACCTTGAATCGTTCGCTTTGATTTGTGTTTCCTTGCGTTTGATTGTTGAACATTTATTCTATATTTTTGGTTTATTTTTTGGTTCTTTCTGTAGCACTTGCTGCATTTAATGGCATGAAAATTAATTTGACATTTAATAGCTATAGTGTTGTTGTGTTTATTAAGTATTCATTGTTTTTTATGTTTGCTAGGAGCAAACACATTGCCGGCGCATATTTTATATATTGTTTGCACTGTCACGTGTCGGCTACCAATGATGCCTCCTGCATATTATAATTATGAATTATCCAAATAAATCAGACGAGTAGCGACCTGTTAATGTGTTAATAATAGCCCCGGCTACGTGCTGTTCAATGTGTTTATGTCTTGTTGAAGTATATTTATACAAGGTATTCCTGGAGATGAATGGTATATTGTAGCGAACATGACTCCCTGAATGTATAAGTTCTTTATTATCATCAATTGTCAATTGATACGGCCCTGTCTGTGTATTGTCACCTTATACTGGCATCAACATTACATCCGTTACCTCCTTATCCCAAGCATAGCTCCCGGGGAGACCCAGCCAGCTGTCAGCGCTTCACATTTGAAAGCTACAGCAATTTGAGAATCTCATATACAAGTGCATCCCAAGTACTGGGCATCTCATAGTCGAGACACTCGACTATGGCATTCTCTCATATTGAGTTTGAGTGCGTGGAGTACGTGGCGTATACTTGATTAATACATAATTGTGCGAAAGTAATGCAAAGAATGCGTCGAATGCACGTTGCGAAACGGAGAGAGAGAGAAAGGAAAAGGGTTGTTTGCGAATAATTGAGCAATTTTTACTGTGAATTTCAATTGATTTTATTTATACCCATTTAATATTTTCAAACATTTTAACACATTTAAAAATTATTGAAATATTTTTGTTAGAGATTAAAGTTCTTGAAAACACTAACACAGATATTTCAATCTTAGGCATTTGCTTAAAATCAAATCCTCTTCATTTTCTGCACTAAAAAAATATAATTACAGTTTTGCAATACAGCAATACAGTTATATTTCCATATTCCCTTTGCCATTGTAGGTAATCGGATGCGGGTTTTGCCCCTTCCCAACAACTTAATCAGTACTTTAAAAGGTATACATGAGATAAGTGTTGTTACGGAATTTCAGGTCTGTAACAAATATTTCTATACTTGAAGAAGCTTAAAGGAACTATCTTAGGAATTTCTAATAACTAATATAACTTTTATATCAGTGCCATCCGTGCGTATAAGTAATATTTATTTAACTACTGAAATTTCAGCTACTTCTGGTTTGTGTCTCGGATAATCATGCAAGCTTTGGTACAATCGTTATTAAAGCTTTAACATACAAGCTTAGACTAGTTAAAAGCTTCGGCTTAGTTGACTTGACTAACGTAGTCAGAGCAAAGCGCTGAGTGCGGAGATAAAAATAAAGAAATGCAGGCAGTCAATGGAAAATAAAGAAGTTGTACATAAATATGCTGACTTTAGTTTTATAAATGATTCCACGTGCCTTCGAATACCACTATCTGGATAACGAGAATCCATACAAAACTTGACAACCCTAGCCAGTAGACAGCCAAGGAGCCCCCAAAAGCGACGCAGCCGAGGCAAAAGCTCCTCATTTGTCGCCACTTTTCCGGCACAACAGACGCAACATTTGCCGAGAGAGAGCCGCGCGAGCGGATAATAAAATCCAGTGAAACAAGTAAAAAATTGCAGTGGAACATTGAGCAGTCCGCTGCAAACAAAACCTAATCTAATTAAAGCAAAACTCGCTAAAGATAATGTGAAACGGGGCACAAAAGAAATTCAATCATTGGAAAGGAAAAATCAGCGGTGAAAAGTCGCCGTCGAGCAGGGCTATCGTAATGGAAGGAGAGAAGAAAAGACTCTGGAAAAGACTTTTGTGTGCAAGAAAACTAAGTGCAATAAACTGTGAATAATCCCAGAATTAGCGGCGTATGCATCGTGCGGTCCCCTGGGTGGGGAATTGGGCCTGGATTCGGTTCCATTCTATTGCTGGATGTCCAGATTTATATTATGCAAATTAATTTCAATTGGTTTGCACTCTGGATACAGCATTCCGTATGCGGCTCTGTTTATTGTTGCGGTTCCTGCTGCTGCTTCTCTGTTGCTCTTCGTCACTGTGTTACTCGTATACCACTCCGTAGTGCTCAATACTACTCGTAGTAGTAGTAGTAGTCGTAGTACTATCACTACTACTACTCTGTAGTAGTCTTCCTGCTTTTCGTATACATAAATTCGGCAAAAAGTTGCCTTGTCAGGTGGTAATGTGCCTCCCATTCCCCACCTCTGCTACCCCACATACGGATGTATGACTCCATAACAAGTGTGTGCGTGTCTGGCTTGATTTACCGGCTTTTCTGAGGGCTAAAACTATGAGCATAGTTTTCCCAAGAATTTTTTAATCATACAGGAATGCAGAGTGCACAAAAAGGGGAGAAGGAAAAGCAGCTGGCAAAAACCCAGCGCAAGCTCTACGTGAAAATGTAATTACAAACTGTGTTGGGGAAAAGCTCGTGTTGACGGAAAGGCGAGTGCTCCGTAACTATCACAGCTGCCAATTACAAGTAATTTAAGTTCACATTAAAGCGGGTAATTTTATAAATACTTTGCTCAACTTTGCTACAAGTTCCTCCGTGAAATGTAGCACCTGGGAGATGTTTGACATTTGCTTTCATTGTTGATTCCTCACCGGGAAGTTCCTGAAACTCAATTAACTAGGTGCTCAAATAATGTGCAGTAGTTTCTCTAATCTTTTGCGACACCTGACTAGGGCTACATCTTGGCATTTCCTGTCAACAATTAAGAAATGTTAGCAAAGGGGTACGACCCCAAACTTCGGGTAACATTCAGGAAGGAATGTTTTTCCGGGTGTAAAGTTGTTCAACAATATTATCTTTTAACATTTGTTGGAACGTTAACTAGCAGCAGTTTAAGCAATTTTGAAATTTATAAAGATTCAAGAATTTTCTAATTGTTTTTCCTGTTCAAAAAATCCTCTTCGAAGAATATAATTTCCTATGGATATAATTGACCATTTTTTCATTTCTCGAGACTTATAACCACATTTTTTCTTGACGAAATAGTTCCAAAACTTTTGTTTCCGACCATCCAGACAATTTAATTTAAAATAAAAAAAGTGGAACCATAAAAACACAAAATTTAATCAAGATATAAAAAGCCGAAGCCCCTGCCGCATACGAAATGCAGCTCGATGGTGGTATTAAAAGCTGACTAAAAATAAAGTCTCCGCATGACCATAATATCAATTACAATTACGTGGACCGAGCCGGCAGACTCGCTTTCAGAGACCCACAATGAGAAAAAAAGTGACGTGCACGAGACTCTCATTATAGTGTATATAAGGCAGCGCACACAGAGGGAAGACATCGGGAAAGAAGCCAAAAATACAGACTTGCAGTATGGCAAGACAAGACAACATTTACGTGGTGCAGCAGTCAGTCAGTCGGTAGTCTTCTGTAGTCTGCGGCCACCGGGAGAGCAAAGCTCAGCAGCTCAGCCCCCATCAGCACAATCACAGCAATTGCTTCCAGACCGATGGGACAGACAGACAAACAGACGGACATACAGACCGGCGGACAGACTGGGTAGAGTTCCACAATAATGGGGAACCACTGACAGACCAGACCAGACCATGCCACAGACATCCATCCATCCATCCATCCAGTCCATGCGTCGAGCATCGAGCATCAGCATCGAGCGACGAGCGACGAGCGGCGGTAGTTGCACAATTTTGCACAAAAGCCAAAGCATAATCATGAATAATGAGCGTTTGTGATAAGTGATAAATGCCCAGTGGCGAATGCACACGGAATATGAATAAGAAGGAAATTGTTTTTCTCGCTATGGAATGGGAAAAATCATTGCTTTTTTATAGAGAAAATATGACAAGTAATGGTTGAAGCGTGTACAAATAGTAGTAGGGTTAGTACCAGAGTTGCACTCCAGGACTCTGTCTCTCAGTACATACATATTGGGGTTGTGTGAATCACTCCCTTAATTAGGAAGAGCCAAAACATTAGGCTTCTCTTTCTTAGTGCGCACCTAAATACGAAAGATTGATTTTCCAGGGTATCAGTGGACATTAACAATTAAAACTTTTTCTCATTAGTTCTGTAAAATAAAATAACCAAAAAAAATATATATGTATCCCAATTGCTTCAGAATTCCATCATTCCCCGTATGCCGGACACACAGGTCTCCTCTTGGGGCAGAACCATCCCATTTCCCAGTGGGCATACGCTGAGCCCGTTTTTCTCTGCCTTCTGTCCCTGCTCTTTCCATAGTCTCTTCTTTCTGGTCTTCCAGTCGGCCGCTTCGCCCACCCATGCCCAGAGCCAGAGCCAGACCCACAGGTCCACAGGCCGCAGTATGAAACGGGAATCGGTACGGTTCGGTTCGGTTGAGTTCAGTTCAGTTCAGTAAGCCAAATGCGCGCCAAAGGTGAAAAAGCAAGCCAAATATTTATTTTAAAAATATTCTAAAATACAACAGAAATAGTGGGGATCCAGATTCAGAGTGGGAAAAGTCATCCCAAGAGTGCAGTTTTGTTTTGCTTGTGGATATTTTCCGTGGCAGCTTTTCCGCTAGTCGCTTTGATTAGTTTAAGTTGCCGCCAAGTGTTTGTGCGTTCTCCTCTTTTTCTGGATTTATTTACGCCGTAGTTTGCCGTTTAGTTTTGTCAACTTTAATTGAAATTAATTTACTTTCTTCACATATCTGACAGATGTGTTTGTATCTGTTGCTGTATCTGTATCATCGTATCTGCGTATCTGTATCTCTGTATCTGTGAACACATGCCGCCGACTGAGGCGAGCAGCCTTGTATGCGATCAGATCCGAGCCCAGAGGTCAGCAAATAAGCAAATTATCGCATATGATGGTTTACTATATAGATACGGTTTATATGCAAATTGAAAATAAAATCTGACAAAAGAGGATCACGACTCGAGGAGTGTGCAAAATTTAACTACGGCTATTCTTGATTACCATCTATTTTGCATCTTATAAAGATACCCACCCTAGCCTACCTCTTGGGCTTTTCCCCCAAACCAAATATGCACCCGACTGCAATCAAATGTAAATCCAATCGTGATGAACCCCAGCCAAACTATTCACTTCTATATATAAACATATATATATTATATATGTACATATCTGTTTTATAGAGACGAAAAATGCGATATGATTTGCATACAAAACACTGCTAGAAGACCCCCTCCGCTCAGCCCGATAGGGAATGACTTGAATTTCAATAAGTTCCAGAGTTTGCAAACTCATCAAAATCGCCTTTGATAGAGTGCTCAATTATAACCCTCTTCTCTTCTGCTCCCGGACACAGCTCTCGACCATTATGTAAAGCTTCTCTTGGCCAAAAACTTATACACAAACGAAAATGAATAAACTCGTGGTACCGTAAAAACAATCAGAACAAAAAACTGAGAGAAACCCAAGTGGAAAAACTAGAAGAACATAACCAAAACTCGAACAAAACAAAAGGAAAACTCTCTGAAAGTGCTAGCAATTAAAAATAATTTCACAAATTGCAAACGAACAAGAAGCAAAAATAAATAAAGGGAAACCCGAAACTTGAATGTCGCGCAAAATGTTGCAAGTGCCGGTGGCAACATTTCTGTTGCTGCTGCTGCTGCAGAGTGCCTCGGCCTCTCCAGCTCCAGTTCCAGCAGCGGCTGCAGCTGCCTCCCCAGATGCATCCACCATCAGCTTTCCTCTGGAACGTCAAATCGATGCCAGTTTGAAGAACGCCAAGCAGATTGAGAGCAGAGTGCTGCCCGAGTTGGACGGCCTGCAACGCAATCAGGAGGATGAGAAGTGGCAGCAAGTCGTCCGGTTTATTGACGATGGTTTCCCCGTCCTCGAGCTGTATGCCTACAAGTTCAAGAGGGGTGAGTACCGCAGTGGGACATTCCATTTAGCTTCTCTTTTCTGAATTTATTATGTACTTGATATTTCTGAAGTATGAAATTACAAAACTTTTCTCCAAAATTACTAAAATGTGCAATCATTTATCATGGACTGCCTGCTTAACCCTCTCTTAACGTCTCAGAAATTCCGTACTATTCACGAAAATGCTGTTAGAGAACATGGCCCATATCCAGCCATGTCTGAATATCTGAAGGAGATGAAGGAGATTCAGGCGAAAGACATTCATTTCGCCTTTGTCCGCTCCGCTTTGCATGGCCATCGGTAGAGCCAGATTATATGCATCTAAGAAGCCAGAAAGTTAGGAAAGAACAGAACACCTCCGCTGAGGCTTGAAGTTGGCCCTGAAACGGCCAAACTCTCGTTTAGCTGAATAGATGGCCATATTGATGTAGATCAGACACAGAGGATAGCCCAATGCCGCAATTAAACCATATATCAATTTGCCCGCCAATCTCTCGTCGTACAAAACCAAAAGGAAGCTGATCACGATGAAAAAGAATTCCTCGATCAGGCAGATCCACACAAAGGGCCGTATGAAAGGGTTAAACTTCTGGCGAAGCCTAATCAGATTTTTGTGGTAATCAATCAGGTGTATATACTGATGTCTGTGGGATCGCAATATATTCAGACCATAGAAGGAGTAGAGGATCAGAAGAGCCTACAGCTGCAGGGGCTTAAGGAGGGCGAAAAGAAGCGCCGAGTCTCGTAAAAGCTTTGAAAACTTGGAAGTGGGTACCACGAACGGAATAAAATCGTGTTGTCAAGGCAAAAATATTATGGTTACAATCTGAATCAGATGTATGAATTAGAACCACCAGTTGATCGTAGGTTCTTGTCCGCATATTCTATTTTATCTTTCAAAAATCCGCATAAATCTGTTGAGTACGTCCTGCGACTGTTCCCGCTGATGGTTATAGGCAATGCTGTAACTTATGAGAAAGTTCTTATTGAGTATACACAAGTGCACTGTCATATACAGCACATTCAGGGAACGCTCCGTAGCAGGCCACAGGTCTGCAAGGGCCTCCAGGAACTCCATGAAGTAGTAGATAAAGTAAAGCAGGAACATCACGAATAGCCATAATGTGTGAATTACTCCCACGGTAAAATTCAACTGGGTGCTTAGCCGAAAAGCACGCTTCCGAGGGACATATTTGTAAATTTTGCAACCCGAAAGCGTTGTCAGCAGTTGCAACAGCTGCAGTATGTACGTTAGACAGGACATGGCCAACTGATTACCAAGCTCCCGCAACTACAAAAAGGGTGGCCAGATGGGGGAATGGGACTGTGTGATGTTGATGAATGACTTCGCTTAACTGTCCAAATGCTGATCGTAAAAAGAGAACAACTTCATTTACCTAATAGACCAGGCTATTAACAAATTATTGATGGGAGGTAGGGCCTTCCTAATACACTGACTTCAGAATTTTTTCCCATATTTATTGGTACAAACATCCGAAAGATTTTGTTCACTATATGACTGTTTAATAATACATAATATTTGTGATAGAAATGTATGTAATTCATAGTAAATCTAGTATAGCAAAGATTACAATTACAAATTCATTACATGATTCATTGGGATTAAAAAAACTGAAAATCAGCTACTGGCGCTTTTCCTTAACCCTCTCATAATTCTTCAGAAATTCGTTACTATTCACGTAAATGCCATATGAAAACATGGCCCACGTAAAGCCCTTACTGAGGACCTCCAAGATATGGCCACGATTCAAGCGAAATACATTCAAATCGCTCTTGTCTGCTCCGTTATGCAGAGTCAATCGGTAGAGCCAAAACATCTGTAACTATGGAACCAGAAAGTTAATACAGAACCCGACATATTCTTCATATTCACCGAACTCACCTGACGCTCGGGCTTGCAGTTTTTCTTGAACTGTCCAAACTCTCTTTGGGCCGAGTCGATAGCGAGATTGACATGGACAAGACACAGCGGATAGGAGAAGTTTAAAACAACTGTATAGAAGTAGTAACCCACTGAGTGGGAGCTGGGCTCCTTAGACAAGAACAAATGGAGCGTGATCACGAACAAAATGAAGTCATCCATTATACAGATCCAGATCAGGGGTCTGATTAGAGGCTCGAACCTTCTGCGCAACTGAATCAGGTTCTTATAGTAATCAATCAGCGGTATTAACTGACGGTGGTTGGGGCGGGATGGCGGCAGAATATAGCAAGAGTAGAGGATCAGAAGACCCAAGTGGGCAGTAACCCCAAGCAGAAATGGCTGAATCCTCCCGAAAAGAATCCCTGAGCGGCGTAAAAATGTATTGAATATAGAGTTTGGGCTGAAGAATGGAATCTTGTCCAGTAGAGAATAGTTCCTCAGCATTGTCATGGAAGTCATCTTACTAATGTACATGAGAAAGAGCCACCAATTAATGGTGGGCCCTTGTCCACATATACTTCTATATCTATAATAGATGCGCGCAAATCCGTTCAGCAAGTCCCGCATCCTCTTCCGCTGGTACACATAGATATAGGCAATAATGTAGCTTATGAAAATTGGATCATTGAGTAAAAAGAAACGAGTCGCCAGGTAAAATAGATTCAGAGCACTGTCACTGTTCGGTTTCAAGTTCACCAAGACGTCTATGAACAAAAAGATAAACATGGCCGAGACGATCAGCAAGATAAACAGTAGCCAAGGTCCCAGCCAGAAGCCGTGGAGTACTCCCAAGGCCATATTCAACTGGGAGCTCAGCTGAAATGCCCGTTTTTTCGGAGCGTATCTATAGATATTGCAGCCCGAAATCGATGTCAGCACTTGCAACAGCTGCAGTGTTCTCGTTAGGCAGGACATGGTAAGACTGGCTCTCGGTTATACACAGTTCTCGAAGCCTTGGCAACTCCGCAGATGGCCAAAATGGGGAAAATGTGTGACGTTGATGAATGGCTTCGTTCAACTGTCCAAATGCTGATCATAAACTAAAACTACTTCATTTAACTAATTGACAGTCTATAGGCAAGGCATGGCAAATGGATGGTGTAATCTTTCAATGTAATAGTTCTTACATATATTTGAAATATTTCTAATGCAATAATTGAATTTTTTATGGAGTATCAATAACAATTCACGTAGCTTCTACATAGAGATGATAGAGATCATAGGGACAAAACCAATAGATATGAAATATGAAAGAAAAATCCAATTTAAATATAATTACACTGATTAATAATGAAATAGCAATGATAAAGAAAATCATGTACAAAAATGTAGTGACTTGGCGGAACCCTAAAAGCTTATTACCTCATTAGGCATCATTGCGAATACCTCCCCGAATACCTCCAACCACAGCACAGCATAACAATGTGTATTTTTATGCGTGCCGCATAATAATATGATATAATTAGCCCAGCATATTCCCCTGCCGAGACGGGAGACGGTAGTCTTCTGGTCTGGCATTACTCGTACACACCCACAAAAAGGAACAAAAATAAAAGGCATACGCCCCGAGCACAGCCGAAAGTTAATTACTTGATTAGCATGCAGACAGGTAGGGGATTCAGGAGTAGCCTGGTAAATGAAACGAAAACAGTTTACATTTTTAAGTGAGCAATTCCCCAAGTAACTCTCTCTATCCCATCTCTTCTATCCGACTTTATGTACTTGTATTTGTGTGTCTGTATGTATGTATATGGCCCGATTCTAATTGCAGATATCCCATATACATTGATTGTGCCCAAAATCGATGTGCGGACCATCGAGAAGCCGCGACTGAAGGAGTTCATGTTGGAGCATTTGGTGCCTGGGAAGCTCTTTGACAGCTATAGCGGTGTGGCCAACAGCAAGGAAGAGGAGGAGTCCTACGGCAATGGGAACGGACATAAAATCGTTTTTCGTAAATTGGAAAAGTCCCACAACAATGTTTGGCTACTCAATGGACAGCAAATACTCTACAAGCTGCGTATCAATGAGAATTTGATGGCCATTGGAATTGATGGTTATTTGGGCGATAGGAAGTCGCCCTACTCCAAGCGGAACATACAGGAAACGAACAAGTGAGTACAGCCCTTCGTTACGCTACAGTGGGGCAACTCCCATCTGAACTCCTTAAAACTGTGACTGTGAATACTTTTCATTCAAGATGGACATGTTTGATAAGGAGCATTTTGGTGGCCATTCAAATTGGTGGTTGCTAAAGTTGATCTATCAGTTACACATGCATATATCTCCCACATATACTACCCACCCATATATGCTTTGTAGGAAAATAGTGAGATTGATATTGTAGATAGATTGACAGACAGATGAATATGTATTTAGATAATTATGTAGGTCTGCAATAAATAAATAGCTTATTATGAATCCTACAAAAGTCTTTCAAAGTTTGACCACTGATTGGGCTGTAGAGCTGCCACTGCACCTGCAACTGCAGCTTTGGGGCTTATCTCGAACCACTGTGCGGTGCTATCTAGCGAGTACTAAGTTCCTCCTGGTCCTAGTTTGTTTGCGGTCAAAAGTGCACTCATGCGAAATTTATCAGGCCGCAAACAAAGTTTTTGCTGGTCCAACTTTCTGCACAAACACACACACATTTAGATTTTCCTTTTCCGCCTCTGGTAAAGGCCGAATCTCTCCATATACATACACATATATACATATATCCCATCTATATATATATCACATCTATCTGTGCCCATCCCACTTATAGCCGCTACAACGACCCTCAGCCGCTGGAGCAGCCGAACATTACGAATGCACATGCCAAAGTGGAGCCCATTATTAAGGAGTCGAAGGCCAGTCCGCTGATGTCGTTTTTGGCCAACATGAAGACAGGCACAAAAGTATTCCAACACTTTCTATCGAAAAGCAATCTGACACGCATAATGGATGACAATGCCTATACGGTGCTGATACCCTCGGACAATGCCTTCCAGCGCTGGCATCCCATCGATTGGGGCTTCTATCCGTTCAGTGTGCCAGAGTTCACCGAAACGGTGCTGCTCAATCATTTCCTGCCCATGCAGCGGCCCCTCCGACTATCGGATGTGAGGAACATGGACGAGGTCGTCGTTCACACCATGGGCGGTGATGATGTCGTCTTCCATGGCCAACGTAAGTGGCCCCATAAATTATATTCCGAATTCAATTTATGACAACATTCTTCTCCTTGGCTTCTTTGCTTATTTGCTCCCCCTTGAATAGCCACCCCCACGGTGAATAATGTCAGCATTATGTCCGACTTCACCCTCTCCAACGGCAATCAGGTGTTCATTATATCGGAGGTGCTCTTTGTCACCGAGGCCGTCGTCTCCAAATTGCACCAGGTAACCCGGTTATGGCTTATCCAATTCTAGTGTTTGATTTAATGTAATATTGTTCCTCCTTCAGATGCACAAGGACAAGGAGACCCCCCCGTTGCTGGCATTCCCCTGGTTTGGGGCTCAGTTCTTGTCGCATTCGTTTTTGGCCCTGGAAAGAGATCCACGCTTTACCCAGATTACTAGGTAAGGAGTTTGTTGGGTTATTATATGAGATATGCTGGGCTATGTCTTCTATTCAATCCTCCCAAAAGATATCTGAACAACGCAGAGATTGCTCCCCATATCTCAGGAGCCAATTACACCTTCTTTGTGCCAGAGGATCGGGCCTTTGAGAAGCTTGGTTTCGATAGACTTTCGGATGAGGTAATGGTAAGTATTCGTGGTCGAATTTAAGCAAATATGGCTTACTAATCCTCTGACTTTCTAGGCCTCTCAGCGGGGAATAAAAATGCTCTTAAATCACTTTGTACGCGGCCGTCTTTACAACCGTGATCTGCGCGATAATGAGGTCTACGAAACGATCGGCGGCGGTCACATAAAGATCACTCGGAACCCGGGCAGCAACTATACGAGCGTCAACAATGCCCAGATAACGGAGAGTGAGGTATTCGTGTACAACCTGGGCACCATGTACTATCTGGATGACATCCTTTATTCGCACATACTCCGCGACTTCATCAGCAAGTCGACCAAGACGAGATCGAATCGAAACGGCGGCGACTCCGGTGGAGGATCGCGCAGCACTTCCCGTCCCAGCGATGTGGAGATCGTGCCCAATGAGTTCGAGAGCGAGCACAATGGCGGCGACTATGCCATCCATGGCGATGACGAGGACTTTGAGGATGAGATCATCACGCCAAAAGCGTTGCCCGTCCAGATCTATGAGTTGCCCAAGTAGAGAGTGCCTCGTACGAGGAATCAGGCCGAGAGTGCTGGCAGATCCACGAGGGTCACCATGTGGGGGAGTTTGATATGGGCTTACATAAAGCTAAATATAATTTTTTTTTGCGTGAGGTCTGTATTGAGTCGAGTGGATTATGGAGAAGAGGGAGGAGGCGCTTAAAGCGTTTTTGTATAGTTCTGGGCTAATTTTTTAAAGCATTTCTCTAGTTTAGTTGATAGTTTCTTGTGTACATTTTAAGTTTAGCATTGAACGAGGCGGTGAAACGAAGTATACTACAACAGCAACCAGAAGAACAACAGAAAACGGCAACAAATATACTATACCTAATCCTAAAGAACTTATCAGCAATTTAAACGAAGCTTGTAGACATAGCGAGAAATTGCAAGAGAAAAAACCAAGATAACTATAACTATATGAAGAGTGAAGAATAAGCATTCACGTAATATTCGAATTACATAGAAACGAAACGAAACACAAACCAAAACAAACAAACAAAAATATAAACAAACGAACGAAACTTTCACACAAAATTATAAAGATATGCGTATACCTACCATAGATACCCGTATATACTATCAAAATTCAATTAGCGCTCATCGATGTTGATGCTTTTTTGGGTCTATCCGTATGAGAGAGGGCATAGCGAGAACATATCCAGCTAAACCGATTGGAAAACAATTCCGTGGTCAAAAAAGAGAGATATGTACCAGTATATCTTACAGGCAGATATTGTATTTTTTAATTTAATGACATTAATGATATTGATATTTAATGTACTATCTGTGTATATGAACAAAACAAAAGCAATGAGAACGAAACATGCAATTTTATAATAGTTTGTTAAAATAAAAAGAAAAATCTTCCAGAAATACAGAGTAGCGCTCATCTTTTTGGTGTTTCGTTGAACTAGTTTTATTATGAATTAGTTAAACTCAATACACATGTAAGTATGGTTATTATAATCATAAATGGAGTATTCTATTCTTCTATATGTATATGCGGGTGTATAAGTGCTACGGCATATGTATATAGTATATGCATGTAAATAATACCTGTAATTCTAATTGACTTAAAAGATAGGTTTTCTAGTGGAGTATTGTATGATTTTAAAGCCGAAACCTAGCATACGTAAATGGATTAAACCAAAAGGAGTGGATATCCAAGACTGCTGGAACGGGACAGCCCTAAGATGCAATGGAAATTTGTCTAGGCAGTGGAACATGATTTGGAACTTGTGAAATTATAATTAAATGCATATTGCTTGTGGGTAGAATGTGTTGGACATGTATAGTGTGGTATGGTATATATAGAGAGTAGTGTGTGCTTGATATGGCGCTTATGACACAAAAATTCTTCATTGAACTACAACTACATTATCCAACATAATATTCGATCTTGAGCTTTGGCTGGTTACACAAAATGTTGCCCCTTATAAATACATGCATATGTAATGCTATCAAATTCTACCATGGGAAAGTTTTTCTCTTAAGTATAAATATTTTATAAAATTTTAAAATTTGATTCGAATTTAAACGCTTTTTTGGTCGATTCGATTTTGATTTTTCATTTTTTGAGATCCAATTTTGAGGAGAGGAGCAGCGTGACGACAGAAAATGAACACAAAATTAAAAATGAAATATATAAAACAGAAAATTAAAAGCTGCTCTCAAAATCAAAGTGAACTTTATCCGATCTTAATCGTGGTGTTCATTCACATTATTCTGGCTTCCGATGCTACTACTGCTGCTGGTGGTGGTAGAGCATTGAGGGTTGTTTTGACTGTTGGTCGTCTCAGTCTCATTATCACTCAAATTGACAGGAGGATCCCCAGGCAGTTCCGCTTCGACCTCCGCGACAGACACTTCCACAGCTGCACCGCCCACAGCGCCCTCGAGTTCGTCGGGCAATTCCACTGGAACTGGCGGCTTGGGCTTGAAACTATTGTTCTCCGTATTCAGTTTGTAGTTCTTGAAAGGATCCCCCTGTTTCGCGGCAGATGGTTGTGCCTGCTGCTGTGCCTGGGCCGCCTGGCGTTGCAGGCGTCGCTGTTGATTGCTGAATGTAGGACTCTCGGACCTGGCACGCTGCAGCATAGGACGCTGATGGTAGGTGGGATCGTAGTCACGCGAGCGTCCAAATTCAAATCCATTCTGCCACTGAACATGCACATTCTCATACGAGGGATCTTCGTATCTATAATTTGATGCCGCCGCTCCATTCTGATTACGCTTGTCGGCTCCACTACGCAAACGACTCAAGGTGCTGTGAAGAGGACGGGCTGCTGCATTTGGATCCCGACGCATAGTAGAGGAAGCAGTCGATGCTGCACAGGATCCAGTGCAAGAGCTCTGATAGCGAACCATGTCCTGGGGCAAGCCCCCCAAGCGTGGAGTGCCATAAGGATTCGACATCTGAGAGGCCACGGAGGCTGTGTCGCAGCTAACGCAATCACGCGAAAACATAAAGTTAAAGTCGATCACCTACAAGAAAAGTTATGAGTAAGTCTCCTTGGTGGTCGTTTAAAGTTGAATCCTACCTTGCAATCGGGTCCCTGGCCAATCCACAGTGGCAGCCATTTGTTCACGAGCAGCCACTGCAAACTGGACTTGGATATGCGATTCAGAGTGTTATTCCCATTGGCATCTCCCGAAGAACTCGAACGGGCTGTGGTCGATGTGGTTTTCTTGGCCAGGGCAGCACTCTTGACGGCCGCAGTTGAAACGCTCTTAGCGGCCGCAGTTGGTCCGCTCTTTACCGACGCAGTCGATCCACTTTTATCTAGACCAGCAATTGGAGGAGCAGTTGCCGACTCCTTGGCCGCCTTGCTGGCAGCCTTCACCTTGGGTATAGCTCCGGTTGGGCGAGTGGCACTGCTCACTGATGAACTGGAAGCGCTTTCCGGCACAGATGGATCGTCGACGACTGCTCCTGCGGCTCCAGCGGAGGCAGACCGTGCCGCACGCTCCATTGACACATTCGGCGTGAGCGGAGAGTTGTGGGCAGCCATTGCCGCTGCTGTCGTCTTGTAAATGTTGGTCATGCTCTGCGAATTCTCGCCGTGCAGGCAGCTAAAGAAACTCGAGGCGCTGTTCTTAACGGGAACCTTTACATTGCCGTATTCCATTCCAGCGGCTGCGGCCGCTGCAGCAGCGGCACTAGCACTCCCCACATACGCCTGGCAGTTGGGCACGTTGCAAGTGCTGCTTCCTCCTCCACTCGCGGCCGTGCCTCCTGCCCCATTGGCATTGAGTCGTATGTGACCAACGGTTCCGTAATGCGAGTGTCCCAGCACGGCGTAGTGGCCGCCCAGATTATAGTGATCAATGTTGCCGCAGGAGGAGCTCAGGTGTCGTTCGATTCGTCCTATGCCATGCCCCAGTACATCGAGGCGTGTATATAGCGGCACTCGGTTGGTGGCAGTGGGTCGATAGATGGGCTCATCGCGTATCTGTTCGTAAATATTCTCATAGCGCATTGTTCCAGCTGCGGCATAGGGTAGATTGTAGCCATCGGTGGATTCGGTGTCGTCGAAGCTGCGCTGACGCTGACAATTCGAGCGACTGTTGGTGTAGAGCGGCGTGCAACGCAGTCCGGTTCCATAGCGATTGCCTAGGGCGGATAAGAAAACATTGTATACTCTCTCCTAGATTTACCTGAAGCTGCTTCTTACCATTCTGCATATCTATGCGAAAGTTTCGACGGTATCCCAGGCCTGAGCGCACTGCACGCGGCACATCGTAGGCCGCCGCAGCGGCGCTCGCGCCCAGGATCCCGGCACCAGCTATAGATCGATCGTATAAATCATTGCGATAGTTTTTCATGGGCAGTGCGCGTTGCTGTGGCGTTGGTGCTAGCTGCTGTGGTTGTGGCTGTGGCTGTGGCGATGGTGGTGAGGGTCCTGGCTGTGGGGGTGGATTAATGTTGGCATTGGCTTCTGTTGGCGCTGGTTGGGCTGCCAGCTGGAGTGGCTGTTGAGCATCCTCAACATTTGCAGGGGCATTGACGTTGGCGGCGGCCACAATTTGATTGTTGTTGGGCTGACCGATTGGCGCATAGATGTTCTCGTAGTGCGGATGATTTGGTGGCTGAGGGGCCGCCGATGGCTGGACTGGAGCTGCTGCAGCAGCCGCTCCAACTGGTGGGATATTGCCATAAATGGCCCCACCAATGGCACCCTCCATGGTCCCCTCAGCCTGGCTATTTTCATCATCCAGCAGTGCGATGGCCAGCGAAGCCGCTTGTCTGTAATCAAACGCAAAATTAGACTCAAGTTCAGGACTCAGAATTCGTTCAAATTAGATGGGTTCACTTACCGTGCCAATGCACCCTGCTCTTCCATTCACATGGGCTTATCGATCATACAGACGCCCGCATAACTGCGTCCAATGGTCATCAAAGCGGGCAGGATCCGCCAGCTGTCCGACTCCGGGCAGTACACCTCCACGGAGGCCAAATTGGAGGTTCCATCATCGCCACCGACCACATAGAGCAGCCCCTCGTGGGCCACTACTCCGGCGTTGCGGCGACAGTAGGACATGTCCGACACAGAGCTCCAGGTGTTCGTCTCGCAGTCGTAGGCCTCAACGGATTTGCGGACCATGGGGCCATCGTGGCCCCCCACCGCGTACAGGATGTTGTTCAGCACTCCCACGCCAGCTCCACTGCGACGGGAAGTCATCTCGGCGATGGCAGACCAGGTGTCTGTGTCGGGATTGTAACGCTCCACGGAGGACAAACACTGGCGGGAGAAGCCATCGTAGCCGCCTACGGCATAGAGCAGGCCATGAACGACGCCCACACCCACGGAACTGCGACGCGTGGACATGGAGGCGATGAATCGCCAGATATCAGTCTTTGGGTCGTACATCTCGGCGCTGGAGAGTCCGGTGGTGCCGTCGAATCCGCCCACGGCAAAGATGCAGCCGTTCAGCACAGCCACGCCCAGCGTAGATCGCCTAGCCTCCATGTTGCAGCAGCTGGCCCAGTGATCGGTGGCCGGGTCGTAGACATCCACAGTGCGGACCCGCAGTGCGCCGTTGAAGCCACCCACTGCATAGACCTTATCGCCCAGCACGCTCAATCCGGAGCGGCAGCGACGATTGGGCATCTCGGCAGCCTGGTACCACTTCTCATCGCGCAGATCGTACCACTCGACGGCGCGTATGGCCTTGGGTGCCTGACCGCCAATCACCAACAAGATCTTCGGCATGCCCACCGTCTTTCGAGGCACTGTGCGAGCCGACTTCGTCTCCGTGGGCAGCAGATGGTAGGTGAGGGCCTCTATGATCAGATTCTTGCATATGATATTACCCTCCAGCAGCAGTTCCTTATCCACACGCTGGGTAATGTACTCCTTGGACAGGAACGGCAGGCGCACATGCTCCATCAGGGCCGAGGTGAACTGCTCCCGCATGGGCACATCGTAGCGCAGCCAGGCGATCACACACTCGTA
Source organism: Drosophila pseudoobscura (assembly GCF_009870125.1). Taxonomy (NCBI): domain Eukaryota; kingdom Metazoa; phylum Arthropoda; class Insecta; order Diptera; family Drosophilidae; genus Drosophila; species Drosophila pseudoobscura. The sequence goes on along the minus strand of NC_046681.1, from coordinate 28,172,160 downwards.
GACGCGTTCCTCATTGGGCACCGAAATGCGATCGTTTCCTATCAGGTTGATAACCTGCTCGTGCGAGAGATTCAGAAACTCATCGAACTGGATCACATCACTGCAGAAAAGGCAAATGCAAAGGCAAATCGTAAATAAAGCAGCTGGTGAATTGGGGCATAAATGTTCAGCGGCGGAATATGGGATTGAGATGCAATTAATGGCAAATATAATAAACCGGTCAATCTCTTACACTTAATGAAATATATAAAGAAATCTAAACTGGTTTCAAAACGACTAAATATAGGGCTGACCTTTACTCTGATTTTGCACAAAATCTCAAGGAGCATTCATTCGGTAACATGCCAAACCTTATCGCATCTCGTCTGTCTGTGATTGCTTGCTCTATAGTTCCATATTTCCGACATGAAACATAATCTTGAAACTCACTTGAAATGCTCTTCGATGTAGGTCTCCGCGTAGTTGAGCAGCTCCACGCAGGCATGAAGATCGGCAAACTCGCGTATGCCCAGACAATTGCTGGCATCCAACTGGGTCTGCAGGTAATCACAGCAGGCATCCCGCACATCCGTAAGCTGCAGCAGATTGGCTGCCGTCAGCAGGACCTGCACGTTATCCTCGTTCACCTCCACCGTCGAGGTGTACACATAATTGATGAGCAATTCCAGTGCTCGTGCATCCACGCTCTGTAGTGTGATCCTCGCCTGGCGCGACTCCTCGAAGCTGGTGAACATCGCATAGAAGTAGGGACTGCACGAGGCCAATACCATGCGATGTGCATGAATCTCTACATCATCGGCCACCAATATGACATCACAGAGTTGTTTTTGTCTGCGAATAAGCAAAATAAGCAGACACAAAGAAACCGTGAGCATTATTAGGTGTCAAGTGGTTTAATCAATACGAATGATATCGCTATTTTTTGTTTGGAGTAAAGCCAGATGTTTATTTACACTTTTTTAAATGAAACTGATCTTGGTGAAGCCTTCATTCTCTGTGTCTCTTCCTGCACCAATGATGTTGTCAGATTTCTGTTTATCTTCCCGTTTTCTGCTGAATTGAATCCTCTTTTTCCTGCATTCCTTGGGAATGATTCTAAACATTTTCTCAAGAGTCATGCTGATTCTCTTTCCTATATGTACATGCAGATTCATCTGACTCCCAGTGTCCTCCGCTTGAATCCTACGCTCAACCCGTGTTCGTTCACCTTAAGGTTACAACACATTCACTTTTGGCTCTGACACCACAGTGGATTTGGTTTGGAAACTGGTTTCTGGGTTTCTGGCCATCGGGTAGTTTTCCAGTCAACCAAATGTAGAGATGCGGAAGCCGTAACCACAACAAATCGACAGAAATCGTTGGGCAATACGCCGCAAGTTCAAGGTCGTGCTCTAATGCGAAACCAAAAAGCAGCGCATACAACCCATTATAATAATAATAATAATAATGCGAATGGCCCCTTGACAAAAGGTGGGGGCAAATATTATACAAAATAAATATGTGTAGGCAAATAGACAAACAGAAATCAACTGCGCAAATATGCAAAATGCGAATGCGAGTAGGAATGTGAATGGGATGGGATGGGATGCCGAGACGATCGTCTGACATTTGCAGTGATTATATGTACATATTTTTTAGATTTTGGGCCAAAAGTCAAGCGACTAATCCACCTGTCCACATCACTTGGTAGTTTTTCTTACTTGCGCATCTCGTTCATGGCATCGAAGGAGCGGGTTGTGTGCTGCTCGTTGCTGTATTGTCCCACTGTGCCGCGCTCCTTGCCGTTGGGCCGCTGGACGTGCTTCTGGGAGCTCTCGTCCAGGGAGTTTTGCGAAGCATAGCGGAGCAGGCAGCTTCCTCGTTCCAGGCCACTGCCCTCGGCAGCGGTGTTCTGTTGCGCCTGCTGCAGCAGACGTTGCCGCTGGACTGCCACCACGCCCACGGCAGCCCCCAGTCCTGGCGGAGCAGGAGCTGGCAGCTCTATGCCCACACCCGCGCCCCCACCCACAGCATTCCCCTGGCCTGCTGCTGCAGCTGCTGCATTTGGTGGCTGCTGCTGTTGCTGGTTCTGTTGCTGTTGAGGATTGCCATTGCTTAGATTGCTCATAATACCGATCGTGTACTTGGTTAACAATGCACTCAGAGCTATCATTCAGCGGCGTCGTTCACAGCACGCGCGCTAACAAAAAAATGTACAATAATTAACAAATAAGTTCTACAGTGTGACCGCGGATGTATTGATACAATATACGGTCTGCCCCTCAGAAGTATACCGAAATATAGTCTCATTTTCAAAATATACCGTAAATATACTGACGAATTCAAGTTCTATATTGCTCAATTTGATGTTCCGTCGGATATTATTAGCTAGCTAGAGCGTTTAGCCCTGATCACATAATTTTACCCAATTGATGAATGAATTTTCTACAGGATATGCTTATTTTAATCTCTCTTTCTTTTGGAGTGTGTCTAAAATAACGTCTAAACATTTCCTCAATTCTAAAAATTTCTGCAGACTCCCATTCAAGGAGATCAAAACAGAGAGCCATAACATTTTTGAAGAGAGCGCCAGAAATATACCGTAAATATGACGACGAATTTTCTACAATACTGGCTAATTTAGAGGACTCCCCTTATGGGATTTTTTATAAAATTGGGTTTAAACAAAGAAGGTAAACAAAAATGTAATTTTTTGTAAAAAAAAATCTCGATAGTGATAATGATATTTTTCGGACCGATATATCGGGATGCCAATTTTAGCGTTGCCCATCACTGCACACTTGTTTAGCGGGTGAAATAATTCAATTCAAATGCTAGGCATGTGGAAGAAGCAGAAGTGATTAGGTATATGTGTCTTAGGTATTAGGTCTGGTAAATCCAATCGTTTCCACGGATGTCCTGTCGCCTGTCCGTAAATTTAAGCATCCTCGATTGCCAATTTGTCCATGGGTTTCCTGAAGGATGATTGAAACGCGGAATATCGCTACTAGTTCCCCCAAAAATACGAAATGTGTGTAATCACAGTCGTATTTTGAAAAAGTGTACACTCTAAAGTTTTTATTACTATACTTTTGTATTGATAATTTTTTGAAATGGTGGAAGCTAAAAAATGCTCAAAGAAAGAAACTTACAAGCCAAAAAAGGTCGCCCGCCTCACCAATAAAGCCTATTTAAACTTTTTACGAAATTTCAAGAAAAAAAATAGCGGACTCCTGCCGCGAGAGATGGTCATGCGTGGTACTAAGGCTTGGTGTCGACTAAACAAACAGCAGAAGGAGAGATACCGCAAAATGGTAAGCAGCAATCACGGTCAAAAAAATTCTTTATATTCTTACGTTTATCTTTGATATCCAGCAGAAAAGCACCAAGCGCCGTTGCTAGCTAATAAAGGGTAACCATAACATTCCCTTAACCAAAGCATAATTCGATCGGTTTGAAAAAACCAGCAAAGGGGCAACATAGTACCATCCGCTGATCTTGGGCCGGTCTGTCCATAATGTCGTATATGTCTATATTGAGTTATATTTCTTAGGTAGGTCGCATTGTTCATGCGATATCAGTCCTAGTGTTTCTAAATAGCCATTGCGTCGTTGCTGAACCCACAGGAAAGCCAGCCTGAAACTGCTTAGTCTTAGCCTCTTGCTAAAATATGCCATTAGTGTCGTAAATTTCCAGTGTAATTGAAATTAAATATAGATTGAATTATACTTCCTTTTATAAAGGATATACTGCGAAGGAGATATTCAGCCTTTCTATAAACTCCCATTTTCCATGCATCGCTTAGATATGCTCTCTACCGCTGCGGGTAGATTGTAGAGGTGTCAAAATGATCCATGGATCCACAAGGTATGGTATGTAGAAAGTGCTAAGAGACCTCGACCCTCTCTATTGAACCCCATTTGAAAGAAAAAACAAACATATTTTAATTCATTGCTAAATTTGATCATCAACTTTATTTGTTTTGGCTTTTTGTATTTTCGGGGATACTCATGCTCATCAACAGTTTTGGATATGTAAAATATGTTAGGGTCTTGGAAACAACTGCTTACTGAATGTTTACGAATAACAGCAACCACCTAATTAGGAATACATGTATCTTTTATCTTGCATCTTGTATATTTGTATATTGGATAATGCTTAACTATAGCTAATACGAAGATCCAGAATATGTACAATCGAACGGTTTTCCTTTATATGTAGGCGGAAAACTTCTTTGAATAAATAAATACAATGTAAATGTACGAGCGGACATACATAAATACATATAAATAAATGAAATTATTTGAAATTTGGCTAATGAGAGAGAGTTTTTACACTAACTATTTTGTATTTCATATACGCATCCGATCTACTATATATAGTATTGATATATGTAGCTACAACTGTTCATATTTACACATAATTTAGATTCCATAAATTACAGTTAATGGTTTTGAAATAAATACGTACTATACATCGAAATATTACGAGAAATACTTTTCCTTGCGGGAAAACAAAATGCAGATCGAGTTTTCCTAGCAATACTTATCATAGGAGAGTGGAGGTAGGGGTAGGGTTTGGGTAGGGGAGGAATTGCATTAAGCGATAATACTTAGTAATAGTACAATTAATTAGATTTGATTTTGATTCCACACTTTTTGTTTTTTGGAGGCTTTTTCCGTATAGTTTTCCTATACCTTTATGGTGGCGGCACACGATGCACTGGGATTGTCTCTAGTTGAGTTTTGGTTTTAATTCTTGCTGCGTTGCATCAGGCGTTGCGCTTGCTGCGCTGCAGCGTTGCCATGGGCTGATAACAGTTTAGATTCGACGACATCCGGCCCAAGGCAACGGCCATGCGATGGGGCAGCCGGCACAGCTGCTCTTGTAGATTCGATGAGACAGCTCGATGAGGCCGCCTTCCGCTGGTTGCTGCCTGCCTGCTGTCCTGTAATCGGACCACCTCCTCGTCGGGCTGCACATAGGACAGGTGGACGATGTTGACACCCTCATCGTCATCGTCGCTGTCCACTTCCTCGTAGTAGAAGAAGCCCATCGGCTGCTGGTTTGCCGGATGAGCCGAATGGGCCGCGGACTATACGTTGCCGTAGAACGGTGCCGGTGTGTGGGCATCGCAGGGCTTGACGCGCAGCTTTTGCTTGTAGTGGTACTCCTTGAGGTAGCTCTTCAGTGGCCCCGGCAGCTCCAGCTGATTGATGCCATCGTAGCTGGTGCTCGAGACGATCGTGGCTCGCGCCAGCTGCTGCAGCGAGAAGGTCTGTCTCCTATGCAGCGGCATGGTCAGGCAGGGTTCGAAGAACATCACGCAGGATGGGTCCTTGTAGTGCTCCAGCAGGCCCGTCACAGTGGGCGCGGTAAACACGCACGGATCATGACAGTCGAAGCTATTGAAAGGGAAAACCTCAATTAGTTGGGAGTTCGTTTTGCAAGAAATGAGACTTGTCAGGACTTACCTAAACTTGTGGCCACTCTGCTCGATGCGCGCGTGCAACGATCTTCCATATTTGCGGAATGTAACTGAGAAGAGGAACTCCTCCTGGGCCGAGTCGCGCAGCAGGAAAGTGCCCTCGGGCTTGCCCTCGAGCAGATGCTCCGCCTCATAGCGGTCCATCTTGCCCCAGTAGAAGCTGCTGTTGATGATCCGCTCCAGATCGGGGACCAGGCAATGCATAAAGTCTATCTGCGAGTGCACGGTCACGCTGCGACGGCCATAGGTGAGACGCACTGGAGGAACCTGCTGCGGATCCAGCTGCTGCTGCTGCAGGTGTGGGAGAAGCGGTGCCGGCGCCGGCTCCGTGACCAGACGAATGTTGGGGCCCACTGTTACCCGGGCATTGGGTGACTCCACCACAAACTGCGGCGAGCTGATTCGGATGATGACATCACCATTCGCCGGGGCTGTCCAAATCGCCAACTGACTTGGCTCTGGCACCGCCACGGAGTTCCGTTTCCTCTGTGTCTGCAGCCGCTGCTGGGGAATCCCCAAGCCGCTTCCGCTGGCCCCACTGAGAGTGGGTGGCGTCGACCGGCGATCTGCCGTGCGAGATTTCCTGCTGGTCACCGCGGAGGATGACGATGATGTGCTGATTTCCTTCTTATCCTTGCTGGAGTCGAGCATATCTCTGAAGCCCCTCAGGGCGTCCCGGCACTTGCACTTGCAGCAGCGTCGCTTGGTGCTGGTTGGTGCTGCTGCTGCTGCTGCCGCTGCCGCTGCTGCGGCCGTGGATTCTGTTGCCCCCATGGACAGGGCTTTGCTGCTGCGACTCCGACAGCAACTGTTTCCGCTGGCGGCACTCCCTCTAGGAGCTGTTCCAAGAAAATCGAAAAAGAAATAAACATTGCCTAATGAGTAATCTGTGGGGCTGTCATTATATGAGTTGCTTCCTCACCTTGCTTGCTGTTTCTGTTGCTATTGCTGACGCTAGGGCCGATGTGTTGTGCTCCCGTCGACAACATTTCGCTGACTGGCAGCGACTCGAGCACCTCGCAGTACTCAACGACTTCGGCCTCGTGGCTGTGCTGGTGACGCCGACGCAGCAGCGACTCATCCACATCATCATCATCATCATCATCATCATCAGCAGCAGCAGCGTTAGCGTCAGCGTCGGCGTCGTGGACGTCGTTCAATTGTAGCGTACTTATCGCTGCCTCAGCCACAATGTTCCCGACTCCGACACCACTTCCCGCTAAATTGTTGTTATTCACGAGCTGTTGTCTCTCGGTTTTTGGCGCTTCCGTTGAACTGCCAGCAGTTCGATTTGACACCGCAACCGATCCGACACCAACACCGACTCCGAGTCCGCCTCCGGAACTCGCCAGCGCCCTCGCCTCCACCACAATCTGCTGTTCATTTGCATTTAGCGTGTCCGCAGACAGGGCGGCGGCAGCGACGGCGATACCTTGCACCTCCTCCTCCTCGTGTAGCACCTGACCACCATTGCCATTCTCCATTTTGGCCAATTGAATTTTGATTATGATTTGACGCACTTCCGAGCTGGCGGCGTCCGTTTGTGCTACGATTTCCTCCACTAGTTGCACCTGCTGGGGCTGTTCCTCTGCCAGGCTGATTGCTTCGTCTTCCACTTCCACTTCCTCGAGTCTCTTCTGTTGGATATTGCTGGAGTTGTTCTTGTCCTGACTGGCAACGCGTACAGTTGGCTTACTGAAGTGATGACCCATTGGAAGCTCTGTCTGTCCGCTCTGTGGAGAGTCTTCTCTGTTCTTTCGATCTGCAAAGCGGAGGGAATAGAGGTGATATCTGATTAGACTTTATTGTGGGATATTCTTGGGATTTAAAAGGGCTTTTTTCATGCTGCAACAAGTCTATTCCGGGATAGGGCTTATCTTTATTACTGCTGCTGTTTCTATGTACAGATCAGATTATATTTTACTCGGGAGTTAGCACATTTTTAATATTTACAGTCTGAGCACACAAACACCACACACTCGCCACACTCACACAATCATTTCGCAACTTCCAGAAATAGTAGTCGCCGAGAGTCGAGGGAACCAGTTTTGCCCGTTCCTCTTCTCCGGCAGCGTGTGAAATGTCTTGACCTACAGCAATCTTCCCAGACATGGTGGGGGCTTCACCCATTACCCCATCCTCAATCCTCATTCCCGACTTAATTAGTTGCTTAGTGGAGAGATAAGTTGGGATATGTGTACAGGGAGGGAGGGCTGCTCCTGGGGGTCTCCAGCGAAGCAATCTACGGTCAAATGGGCAATTGAATGCAATACCCCCCTCCCCCCACCCCCACCCCGAAGACCAGCACATGCCCTCTCAAAGACCATGTACTCTTGCTCCCCCACGAACTGACTCATCCGAGGCGGCGCGGCGAGCGAAACCAGAGAGAGATCTTCATCATGATGATGATGATGCTGCTGATAAACAATGGCATACCAATCCCACGCATCAGTTCTCCCAAGAAGTAATATGCTCATCCTATTTATAGGCATGCCCTGCCCTGCCCCCGTCCCTAGCACTCCACACACACACACTCACACATGTGCTTCGACCCCCCCAGCACCACCATCAAACCCGTCTGACTTCTAGGTCAATGCGGCTTATCATCTGTATGGAAATTGGAAACCCCATAATCGACAAAGAAAACGAAATGAAACGAAACGAAACGAAACGGAACCCTGGCCTGGCCTGGCCACAGCACACACCACACACCACACGGAGCGAAACAGTAAGCCCCCATTCATGGGAAACTGTTAATATTATTCACTGATAACTCAATTCAATCACAACCACAAAATGTGGGCCTGTCCCATTTGCAATTCCAATCTGTCTGCCTTCGCTTCTGAGTAATTACTTTCGCACTAGCCAAAATCGGAATCCTTATCGCCCCCCACTTACTCGTAATTTACCCACTAAGAAGATGCGTCATCTTCCGCCCTAAGTGCGGTGTTAGGAAAGAATGGTGCAGGGGCAGGAATACGACATGACAACGGGGCCAAAGCACAGGTTAATGAGTCACCCACGGCCACATCCATCCACTGTCCTACCCTTCCGTCTGCTATTCGTAGAAACTCTTGTGGTTTGCCCAACTGGAGCTCTGCGGCCGCTCGTTCTGCGTTAATTGAGTTGTTCGATGGTGAAATAACTAGATCACCGATCAGCTGATTGCACAACTGATTGATCGATAGGCGATCAGTCACGAAAGTTCTTTACATTTACTTCCTAGAGAGGGAAGTCCCCAAATACCATATCGAGAAGGATGATCATTGAAAGAATGATCATTGCACTTAAGAATACTATATACAAATCCTAAAGATTCATTAACTCACTTGACCTCTTTGATGAGTTTAATGAACCTTGTTGATAGTCTAGAATAATTAAAATCTTAAGGGAATCCCTGCCAATTAACGAAATTAAAAGAAAGACGTCGCATGGCAGATAGCAAAAGCGTCAAAGCGATGACATATAGGGCCCGGGAGATCCCTAATTAATAGTCTTTACGTATAGGAATCTCCCAAATAATATCTCACTGTCGCAGTGCGGCAGGCGTTTATAATTATACAGTACTCAAAAAAATATGATTGGAGATAACTTTTAATCAGTTCTTTCGTGGGAATACCACGCCAATCTGTCTCTCAAGTTGGAAAATAATAAATTGAAATTTGTCGCAGTACAACATCGAATAAATAACCCCGAAGTAACCTCTATTTTGGTCATAAATAAAATGAAATTTCCTCCGTAAAGATTGTAATCACTTGATGGCGATTATTATTTTTAAAAATTATAAACAACACGTTACCTGTACAATCAAGAGCATGGCTTAAACGGAAATTCGGGTTTATCAGTTCCCCGAATACGAATGTGAATACGAACACGAATAGTGTTTTTATAGCTGCAATCGCACAGTTTTGTAGAATTCCCGTGCCAATATAGATTCCGAAAATTCATCGGAACTATGATTTGTAATAAACTTTTATCACTTTTCCTCGCACATGCCCCGCACTGCACTCTCTGGGCCCCCCTGCAGCCTACCGTCTATCGGAAAGCACACAAGCTGCTATAATGTTTTCCCTGGAATTCCCTCTAACCGAAAAGAGCACTCAAGTTAATCACTTAACGAGTAATATTTCTACTTGTGCTGTGCCTAATCAAACACTCAAACGCTCGAACAGCGAAGCGCTGAAACGCTGGAACGCTGGAACGCTGAAACACTGCCACAATCCAGGCAATTAACAGTGCATACATTTCCACAAGTTTTCCCGAAACGACAAGCCGAAACACACCGAGAAATATCAAAGCAAACGATCCACAAAGTCAAAGCCCAACTTCCGGGAAATGCGAGCCCAAAAGCGGGTCTGAGACGGGAACGGGGCCCCTCCCCCTCCTGCCCCCTGGCTGGCTGAAACAGTCAAAATTGGCAGCCTTTTAACGAGAATTCAAATTATAAATGAAATTATTTACGTGGAAGTGGGGGCCCCCGTTCCGTTGAAATTATGGAGTGTCTGTCTGTTTATAATTCGATTTGTATTCACCGTTAGCAGCGCTGTCTAACGGCACTCGTACTTAACATAGAAGTACAGTTCGCGGCGGGGCACGTGCTGCAATCGATTTCAGATGAATCGACTTAATCGAGTGAGTAATCAGTGTGCATGTCATACAACGAATGATTAAATATGTATCTAACCACCAACAGACAGAGACAGAGAGATAGGGAGAGAGAGAGACGGGGAGCACCGCTAGTGAGTGATCCAACCATTATTATGTGTATATTTACGACTATGATGAAATACAGAAAAAGCCAGCGACTTGAACTCAAGATTCAACTTCTGATTCCAAGAGGCCCGCATGAGGCGACAGCCAAGTCAGCTAACAACATTTTTTCAATGGAAATACAAAACTGAAACAGCAGATAAAAGCCCGCAAGGGATCGTACGAGACTCGAGGCAGGGGCCAGAGGACAAAAGACAGAAGCAGCAGAACGCAGTTTAGGTAGTCCCATGAGTCACAGGATGACGACTCCACTCCGCTGTCTCCTGGAGCTCTGACGGTCTGACGGCCTGTCGGTCGGGGCTCTCTGCAGCGGCGTGCATGTTTATCAGCCGGCCTGGCACTTTTCAGAGGCCGGCCCGGCCCTCCGGCCCGATACGATCCGATCCGATCCCAGTGCTAAACTCTTTCCTTCCACTTTTTGCTTTCGGTTTTTGTATTGTTGCCAGCCGGAGAGCGCAGAGCAGCTGAAGTTTTGTTTCGTTTTCGCTGGTGTTGTTGTTGGACTGCAGACAATGCGGAATTTCGTCAGAAAACCAAATACAGATAATGATCTAATACATAACTTGCCCAAAGTAAAAAACGGTGATAAACGCTGGCTAAAGAGCGGCCAGGGCGAAGGCAAAGGCAAAGGAGAGAAAGAAAGCCAAAAGCAAAAATTTGAATGGCTAATAAGGGACTCCCGGATGAATGGGGAATGGAATGGAATAGGGGGAATCACCTCTGAAAATTAACACCAAAGGTAAAATACCTCAAATAAAAGCTAATTCGAAGTGGAGCAGGAAATAAATCCCCAAACGAAACCAATTTTAAGGAAATTTGCATTTTAAATAAATTTTTATTTCATTGAATTTGGATATGTATTAATACAAAATTTGCATTTATATTTCTGTTAAAAAAGAAAATACATTTTTATTTATTTTTAAATTGAAATGTCCCAAAGGGAAACAAGTTTTTGGTGGCTGAACGCTTGGCTGATTGCCTCGCGAAGTGGTAGCTGGGAAAGTAGTATAAACCATAACAAATTCAGAAGTGAACGGGCATACAAATTGTTTAGAAGAGGATATCGAATATATCACCTTGTTTGTGGTCGGAACTTTGTTGCAACAGCAGCAGCCGAAAGCTCAGATCAAACGCAACGGCGATGAGAGATAAAACAGAGCGCAAGCTTCAGCGGGAGAGAGAGCTTAAGGAGAGGGAGAACAGAACAACAAACCAAAGCAGAAGCAGACAATTATGCTCGACGGCATTTGCTTACAGGTACGTACATGTGTAAACTGAATCCTCTTGATAAAGTATTCAACGTTAGACATATTATACCTGAATAATAACACCAGATATTACAAATTACATTGTTCCTGAATATCGCAAACTCGGCAATGACCACACGCGACAGTCTATAAATAGCCCCAAGGAAAACTGAAAACTGAAATTTCATAACCCGTTTTCTAAGCCATACAATCAATGTATTACTTTTATCTGTGAGCGAAAATTATTTCGTACATGGACCGCGCCCCGCCAAGGTCCGTTATTAAAAACCCATTTGGAAGCCAGCACACTCGAAATGACTCTGTAACCTTCCCACCAGCCCGACAAGAAACAAGAAACAGCAAACAACAAAGATCTGGCCTGGCTGGCTACACGAGTGCGCGGTGTGTACCGGGTACTGGTACTCGCATGTACAATATTGTAGTATTATGTTTTACGCAGAAATTGTCACAACAGAAACGAGAAAAAAATGAATTGCGGTCAACGAGACAAATGGGGGACGACGCGACGCGAAGCGACGCGGAATGTAGGCAAGTGCAAAACCGAACGAACCACCACACAAAGGAGCACAAGAGTCGGACACAACGAAGCGGAGAGCACCCTACAGCACCACAGCACCCTACGCCCTGTGTCTGGTGAGATTGTTTTCTTATAATTCCCCCTTCCCGGAAATTTTCTGGGAAGATGAAAATGACAAAAAGTTTGATTGATTGGTTTCGTGAGAAATTAATACTGAATTTTACAGCTGAAATGTCTGGAATTTTGTACCACGATTGCTGTATCTTGTCTGTAAGCCTTTTCCCCCAATTCGATTTCCGAAGAAATGTATCTGTTTTTGTGTAATCAAATATGTTTTTTCCGTTTACGGAATGATCAGAAAGAAGGCGGCTTAATGCGAGTGCAACAAGCTCCCTCCCACAACCGATGTACTCATCCACCAACCTCAAGTCAACTCCAATGAGAAGAAACCTCAACAAAAGTCAGCGCCGACGACGACGGGTGGGATCGGGTCCGGGGCCGAGGCCGAGGAGAACTGTAGGATTTTAAAGCGAATTCAATTACTTTTTGTTGCTGCCGACGGTGCTTCTTTTGTCGTTTTTTTTTTGTAAGAGTATTTCTCTCATTTTGTTTCTTTTTTGTGCTTTGCATTTACTTGGAATTCGCAAATGAACTTCGCTTGAAAATAAAATCCCATGCAAAAACGGAGCAGCAAAGTGTTCGACAGAGACAGCGACAGCAGGGCAGGGCAGGGAAAGGTGTAGGGGGAGAGCGGGCTCCTGAGAAAGTGTATTCCATTTTGATATATTTTTTCACTGGAAAATTGAAATGAGATTTATTTATTACGTTTTCGGGGTTGGGTCGCGGTCTGGTCCGGGGCCTACGGTGGGATTTCATTCGCAATTTGCCCATTCATTGCTGGCTCTTTTCGGGAAATAAATAAAAACAGAATATCTGAGTGTGATTCGGCATTCATACTTATTCGGAACTTTAATTAGCATTTCCAGTAAAATTCACTAAACAGGCACAAGCTTTTTATCGCCGCTCTCCTCTCCTCTCTCCTGTCTGTCTGTCTCGCTCTTGCTGAAAAGTTCGTGACTGATTATGGTCGTATGGCGGGGGAGGGGCGTAGGAGATTTAAGGAGAAATCTACATTGACGTGTGCAAAGAATTTTGTTTATATTACGTTTTACGTTCAAAGTGGTTATCTCTCTCTCTCTCTCTCTCTCTCTATATATATATATATATAGAAGTGTATATGCATATCTCTATTTTTCTGTATTGTATATGGGTGGGTATATCCCTCATTCTCTATAGCGTATTTCTCTTATCAAAAGAGAGACTAGGTGTTGTGTCCACTATAAACCCATACTTAAGCAGTGCTAGGTGCGACCGCGTTGATTATCTCTAGACCCAAAACGATAATAATGAATATAATAATATTAACATTTAATGTGAAAAGAGGCGATTTCTTGGAAATTCGCACACAACTCTCACAGATACACCCGAAAGGCTCTACATGATAAATCCAGTCCAGACACACACATGCATGGACATGGAAATGGAATTCTTGGAAAATATGCACACGGTACTCACATGCTGGTGAAGTCATGAAGTTGCCCAAACGCTATATACCCTCTACACGCACACACATGCACACATCGTATGTACGAGTATGTACTTATACGTACATATGGGTTTATGTTGTTTTCTGATTAAACGAAAGCACTAGCCTAACAGAAAATTCAACTTAATTTGCCACCACACTTTGTCCGAGGCCACAACCTAAGCCCCGGTAGTGGTGTTAGTTCTATGATAGAAGATGTTCTCCCTAGATACTTTTGTATCTTTTGTTCGGGCACCCTCCTGGTGTTAAGCTGAAATTATGAGCGTAAGCACGCACCGAACGCTAACGGTACACAATAGACCCCCAGAAGATAAAGAAATGTGTAAAGAACTGTATAAACTTTGTGACGTACAAAAGATTTGTTTTGGTAGCCACGGGCGGCCCCGAGGTCTTTGTTCCTGAACGATAACATTGTGGAACGGAGGTCGTTCCGTCAGACTTGCGTCTAAAGTTTCTAAACAGTTTCTAGTGCCATTTGAAGTGTAGAGTATAATGCCAGAGATCGTTTTAGAGGTTTAAAGTCTAGAACATGAATAACTTAGGGAAAGCTACACCTAGCTCAGGAATATATTAGAAAAATATCATTGAAAATATCCAAAATATGGGGTTTAGATATTATTTCTATAATTTTCGTAAGGCTTAAGAACATAAGATTTTTGAATCATATTACACAGAACTTCAATCAAAATTATAAAACAAACAAAAAATTAACTCATTGAAGAAAATATTAAAATTTTCGAAAAAAAAACATGAAACTATAATTTTTTAAAAATGAAAGATTGATTCATTATAGGATGTTGATACGATATTGATATCTTGTCTGTTGTTTCTCAAGTTTATCGTCAAGGAATAAGTTTTAAATTAGCAATGAATCATGAAGAAAATATCTTTAAGCGTATCCAAAATGTTAGAGTATCACATTGATGAAGGAATACCCCGCTTCGAAGTTAAGTTCGATTTCTATTCACCCGATGAAACGAAATAACCGATAATAGTAGTAGTAAAACTATTTTTGCACTTTTTCTAGATTGAGGTAGGTTTGTGTCGCGAAATCAGTTTCACTGGAAGGTCTCCCTCCGTTTTTACCTGTTCGACTCCGCGTGGAAATATTAACTGAACGGCAAACTGCAGCACTCTCATAATATATTAAGGGAAAAGCACTTGAGCGACAAACGACAAACGGTAAACGGTAAACGGTAAACGTGACTGATTAAAATGTATAATTTTAGTGATTACGATTGGCCAGAAACGTAATCAGATACGAAAAGAACTAAGGCGACCTTTGCGAATACGTAGAAATATACAAATGTACGCATGTACATATATGTATACGTCTAAGAGTACGTATGTATCGCACTATCAGCAAGGCGAAACGATTATACAAGTTTCTATACAAAAATTCATTGATAAATTACTACGAACCGCAGAACCAACAAACACCCGCCCACAAAGATAGCCCGCTCACAGATACTGTCAGAGCAGAGAAACACCGACGACGGCGGCTTATCAACAGAAACCGTACGTTTGCAAAGTTGAAACGAAACAAAATTCTTAGAACAATCAAAAGCATTTCGTTCGCTTTTCCCAGGAAAAGCAAATATGTACGGAGAGACGGACAGACGAAGCGTCGGGGGAGAACAGGAGACATGCGGCTCTGATAAGTGGTGGAGAGAGCAGGCTGGGGTAAGGTCAAGAGATATAGTCCAATCGCATGTTGATTATTGCTCATAGTCCCGGGAGCTTTGTCGTGGAAACCCATTCAAATGTGCACACACACACAAGCTCGTGTGTGTGTTACCATTGATTACGAAACTTGGACACAAATAGAGAAAATGCTTGGAACTGGTTTTTCGGTCGTTCGCTGCTTTTGTCACAACAGTTTTCGTGTCACCTTTATGCGGATTGCTCTTAAATGGGTTTACTATGGAAATACTCGAACAATAAGGTCAGTGCAGCAGTCAGCAGGAGAATTGAGATACAATTCGTACGAGTATTCGGGTATATTGTAAAGGATGAGACTTTGGACCATAAAGTTGAATAATTCAGTCCAAGAAATATAGCCGTGACCTATGATTGTGTGATCTGAGACTGGCTATGATAAGAGGTACTATCTACCTTAAGATAAATGTACAGAAATTCAAAAATATATAACAAAGAATAAACACATCCAGAAGCTGTTTAACTACGGATAAGATATGCATATCAGAGTTGAGAAATCTTAAAAACAGGCAACAAAGTCTGGCGGGAATCTGAACTGCATTTCTCAATAATTCCGAATGATATTCATTCCCGAACATCTCAATCGGCCAAACAATATAACATGTTTTCATTCTTTTGGCTTTACAATCCGAAAACAAGCAATGTTCATACGATATCATATTTCCCTATAACTACAATGCAGTACCAAACGTAGGCCTATGCCAACACATCATCCCTCTCACAGCATGAGTACGAGTACTTATCCCATCCCCTCCCCTCGCTTCATAGAGCCACTCGACACACACACACACACACACACACAGACGCACTCACTCACCTACAGAATTGAGTGTTTTGCCCACATTTCACTATTTGGCATTGCGTTTCAATTGAACAAATTCACGCGAACAATTAACAATAAAAACGAGAAACGAACAAAATCAAATTTCCAGCGAAATCTCATCGAAAATGCCAAAGAGCAGAAAGGAAAAACAAATAACAATAGGATAAACGAAAGAAAGGCAAGCAAAGAGGAAGGGCAATAGCCAAAATCCTACGGACGGAGTACCTATGATTGTTTGCATTTGTGTCTGTGGCTGTGTCTGCATCTATAGCTGTGTGTATCTGTGTGAGTGGCAGCAGCTGAACGCTCGCTCAGGCCGTTGCCAAGCAGACAATTTGGCATTTTGCAAGATCTTTCATGTTCGTTCACGTTCGCTGTGGCTCTGCCATCTCTTTGCCTCTCGTGGAGCGCCAATTAAGCAGCGCCCCCGTCCCCATCCTCTCCCTCTTTCTCTGGGTCTGCTGCCCCTCCTCACAGTGCACTTATCCTGTTCGAAACAATTTCACATGAAATGCTATTAAAAATCAAGAAAGAAAGGCTAGCTTTGAACACCGAAGCTTAAGGTACCCTTGCCGCATCATCGTTTGTATGAAATTTCCTTGAAATATTTAAAGCAAATGGCTGGATCAATCCAAAGTAATGGAAATAGTCTCGTATCTACGAGAATCGGAAAAGATACATATGTATCTATAGAATCTGGAGCAAGGGCAAACGTCTGCTCAAAACAACGAGACCCTCTTTAAAGTGTACACAAAATTGAAAATTCTCTCAAGTTTAATACCAAATTTCAAGGAAATGAGCGGAAGAAGATGGTAAAAGCGGGTTTCTTTACCAAGAATCATCAAAAAAGTGCAGACCCACATACACACACATACACACACTCCCAACGAGAGGAGCACAGACGGCAACAACACTCTTTGACGCATTACAAACAAAGTTAATAACACCTTTTCTTATGAAGGGTACAACAACGCCGAACGGAACGTTCCCTGAAGAGAGGGAGAAGTCTTCAGATGTGGCTGTTGTTACTGTTGTTGTTGTACGGCTTCAGCCGAATTGAGCGGCACGGCGGATAGGCTACACCTTTAGCAAGAAGCCAGAAAGGCCGAAAGAGCCAGAGACCAATAACCAGCCCAGTCAGCCATCTATCCAGTCAGCCAGAAGAGTGTGTGTGCTTGTGTGTGTGTGCGTTCCCATCGGTATGGGTGAGAGCATTGCACAGATACAGTGAGCACTCTGAGATGAGAACCGGGGGGCAATGCTGACAGCCTGTTTGACAAGTCTCCTTATGGGATGGATGGCATAGAATGTAGCTTTGAATTCATTGATTGGGAGCAAACTCTCTTTCTGAAGAACTACAGTGAAACTTCCATGACGGATCTTTAGAGACTAGAGGCTGTTTTATCTATAGACGTAGATATTGTTTTTACATCAACATCAAGTTCATCTGGTATTCAGTGGATATGCAGGCTAATCGCATATTTTCAATCTATTATATGTGTATTGAACACTCGTAAATCATTTCTTCTTTGCTTCGATTTATGGTTATATGTATCTTCGAGTTCAGGAACCGTCAAGTTTAAATTCTATCAAAATGCCACTTCAATGCCATTTGGCTCTCAATCATATTTTCGTTTCAGCGAATTCCCTTGAAAAAACTTGAACTTTTGTTCAACTTTGGCGAGCTTCCACTGTATCCGCATATTGTATCTGTGTGATGGCCAGCTTCAGCCTGGTTTGCGGTGTTAAATGTTTGCAGCAGTAGCAGCAGCGGGGCAGCAGCAGCAGGGGCTGGGGTAGTAGCAGCAGCATTTCATTCAATAGCGCGAACGACAACAGCAACAGCAACAACTACAACGAAAGCAGCTGCCAACATCATCGCTGCAGAGAGCAAAAACATACACATATACAGATACAGATACTACCACCCGCCGCCACCTCTACGTCTCTGTCCATGCTCGGCCTGCTCTTTTCATCACTGTGTGTGTGTGTATGTGTGAAGCATGGGCACGAGTGTATCCGTGCATGAGTTCTCGTATCTGTGTGAGGCCACAGCACGAGAGTGTGTCTGTGTAATGGTATTGTTGAGCTGCTGCTGCTTCTGCTGGCCGCTTGGGCTGGCTGGCTGTCTGTCTGTCACTTCTCAGAAATCGGTCTAAATTAGAAAATGCGTTTCTGGGAATTTCGTATCTCTCTCTGTCGCTTTTGGGCACACACTCTCACACATTCAGCCAAAGATCGGGGCGAACGATGCGACATCCCCATATACATATGTATATATATTGTAAATATATATTTATATTATTAAATATTTCACCATTTCCCATTTCCGAGAATGCCATTTCCCTTGAACAACTGCGGAATTTATCAATGATTGCTTCCGTCACAGTGTTTTGATGGTTAAAGAAACCACTTTCATGCATATAGTATTTATTCCCTTTTAATTGGATTTTCAACAATTTCCAAAAGTGCAATGGACCAGAAAGCTATCCACAAACTATTTGAAGGCGAGATTGTAACATGAACGAGCGGATCTATGGGCAGAATAGCACCTCCCATAAAATACAGCCTTAACTGTTTGGCTGTCATCTATTTTACCTTTTGATTTGCTGCTGTTTGCTATTTGTTTGTGTTCCGACACATTCAGCTTGTTGGCACTTTATGTAAATTGTATTTTAAGCATTATTTAGTTTAGCTTTCACAGTATTTCACGAGACGACACACTATCACAATCACACGCACACAAATTTTTGTGCAATTTGCACTAACGATATTTCGTTTGATTTTGATTTGCACCAGACGCCGACGCTTCGCCTGCCTGTGTGTACACTGACTGTGCTGGATTCTGGTTGATTTAATCAAATTGCACAATTTCACTCGGCGAGACGACGTACAACAACCGAAATGTCACACACAATACGTCATACATTTCAAAATATACCGTAAATATACTGACGAAATTTTATACATGGTGACCACGCGCCAACTACACATTGTAGCAAATGTTAAATACATTTTTATGTAATTACCAAAAGCGACACCTGAAGGGGAAATGTCTTTTAAACATTTTTACCCGTTTTTTCTTCATATAAGCCCCATGGAAGCGCCAGTGTGAAAAACCTTCTTTTTGACATGCCTTTTTCCGACATTTTTGAAAAAATTGAGATTTTGATGGCAAACGATCAGGAATTCGATTCTGATCACGAATTAGTATTCGATGTGGACTGGGACATGGCTCTAAGCGGTATTTCAACACGGTTTCTACATTGTTGCATTGGACAAGAGGGTGCGCCTTAATATATACTGGAAAATACTAGAAATACCTATAAGGAGTATACAAATTGCGAGGTGTGTAAGCTAGACATGGTGGCAAGAAAATAAGAAAGTGCGGTCTGGCCTTCAGACATATACCAAAAAATACCGTATCATTTTGAAAATATACCGTAAATATACTGACGAATTCAGATTCACATTCGGTTATCGATGCTATTGACTGGATGCGCGCCAAATAGAAAATGGATGGGCGATAAGGACTAAAATGCAATCTATTGGAATAAATGATACACGCAAGTACGATTTGTGAGAACAAATTCAAAAAACCTGCGCATGGAAGTTTCTATACCCCCCTTTCTACTCCTATGATTTTCTTCTCACAACGGCTTGGTGTAGACTTTATTAAAAGAAGTCTAAGTGAAAAATGTAGTTATGGTAACTTTAAAACTGAGAGGTTCATATGTATGTATATGCAGAATCGAGAATATATATACGTAACGGAATCTCACAAACTCCTCAGAAACTTTATAATATTCTCTCTAAAGGGTAGAAAATGGTACCCAATTCTAGTTGCATTCTGATGGTGGCTCTCTCGGAACCTGATTGGTAGACGTAATAGACGTAATCAAGACTAGATACATTCTATACTGCTTAAAAAAATTCTTTATACAAGACAATATTTGATTATTCGCAAAATAAATACACAGATAAGAAAAACAGAATTATACAATAAATAATGGGGCCACATTTTGAAGAACTAATCTCAGCGGGAGACTTGCGGATGAATTGCGAGCAAACACAGGCTGTCGGGAGCTTGAGAGGCGCGCTGAAGATAATAAATAAATTAAAGTGCATATCTTAGACTAGCTGATAATAGCGTTTCCACACACAAGCCATTTATCCGGGGGTCCGATCATGGAGATGCGACTGTGCCCCAGTCAGTGTCAAGCGGTCCGCCAAGCCAGGCAATCACACTCCAGAAGCAGACGACAACTGAGCTCTGCTCTCCATCTACTACTACCGTCGATTGCAACCTAATTCAATTAAAATTAAAACGCAAATCTACGGGACAAAGTGAAATTGCCCCAAATTTCCGACAATTATATGAGGGAAAAGCCAGTTGTGTGGGCAGCGATATCGCGACCATGAGCAGCTCTCCAGTCGAAAGTCTCCCAATGCATCGCTCCACATCGATGCCTGTGAAGCCCAAGCCCCTCGAGACGAAGCCTCTGGCCCGTTCCAGCGAGAAGGAAACGGTCAATGAGGCGGATTACTATCCAGAGAGTCCGGGATTTGTAAGGCGACGCAAATCCAGATCGCCTGGCGATCACTTCGAGACGCGCAGTGAGCAAAAGTAAGGGAATCCATTCCTCATCTTCATTTCCCATTTCATTCCGCTAAGCAATTCCAATCTCCATGCAGTTTTCCCTATACACACGACTGGGCAGGCAGCACCATTGAACTAACCCCGGACTCCGGAGCAGGAGCAGCAGCGGCGACCTCCAGCACCGGTGATGGCCTCAGGCGCAGCCTTCATCGTGTGATGGCGAAGAATGGCAATGAGAATGTGGTCTTTCGTCGCATACCAGAGAAATCGTGGCGCTATATGCGCGATGTCATCACCACGCTGGTAAGATCCTGGTTTGGCCAAAAGACCAACGACACCACCAAAGCATCACCACCGATCATCCAAGAGTCATCGCGATCGGATGTGTACAGCATAACGCCCAGCATACAGCGCAAGTTGGATGAACTGGCCCACGAGCCGCCGGCAAAGCTGCATCTGAATCCGAGTCCAAATCCGACTCCGAATCCTAATCATCTGAAGACTAATCCCGAACAAACCGAACGCGTAACGTTTACCATATAATCAATCAGTCGATCGATCATCCAAGCACGGCCATGACAACATGACAACAACCAAACAGCAATACTCGCACTAATAAACAATATTTTAACACAAACTGCATCCACGATCATTCCTAATCTGGGGGAGATATTGCATCGCACCCTTTCGATCATCGACAGATGGAACTGGAATGGAAGTACATGCTGACCCTCTTCCTGGGCAGCTATTTCCTCAGCTGGCTGCTCTTTGCCGTCCTCTGCTATGTGGTGTCCTACTCCCATGGCGATTTTCTCTTCGATGAGATCAGTGGCGTGCGGCTGGGCGAAGGCGACAGGCCCTGCATCTATGGCGTCACCTCATGGGTGACGATGATCATCTACTCGGTGGAGACGCAGACGACACTGGGATTTGGCGAGAAGTACGCCAGCGAGGAGTGCCCGGAGACCGTGTTCCTGTTCATAATGCAAATGGTCTGCGCTGCCCTGATCGAGGGGAGCATGGTGAGCATTATCTATGCCAAGACCGCACGCCCCGC
This sequence comes from Drosophila pseudoobscura, assembly GCF_009870125.1. Lineage (NCBI taxonomy): Eukaryota > Metazoa > Arthropoda > Insecta > Diptera > Drosophilidae > Drosophila > Drosophila pseudoobscura. The sequence goes on along the minus strand of NC_046681.1, from coordinate 28,150,333 downwards.
CAGGCAAATGACAAAGCTCAAGTTCAGCGATAAGGCGGTGGTGAGTGTAGAGGCCAGAAGCCAAAAGCCAGGGAAACTACCTCCCAGTCCCAGTTCAAGTCAATCATATATCATTTTCAGATCTGCTATCGCGATGGGATGCTGTGTTTGCTCTTTCGTGTGTGTGATCCACGCGAGCAGCAGTCCATCGAATCTAAGATACGCGTCTACATGATTGTGGACAAGCGGTGAGTCATCAAGTCATCAAGCTGTCTGTCATCTCTTGGGGGAAGCTAATCCCATCCCTTCCGTTTGCAGCACACGCGAGGGCGAGGTCGTTAAAGCCCACACGGAACTGAAGCTGGAGGGAAATGGAGAGCAGCTGATCGTGTGGCCAGATATTGTGTGCCATGTCATCGACGAGTCCAGTCCCTTCCATCAGTTCACCAATGCCAGGCTCTTCAATGCGGCACAGTTCGAGCTTTATGTGTCCATTGTGGGCACCTCCCCGGCCACCGCACAGATGACTGAGGCCAAAACCTCTTATGTGCCGCGGGAGATCTTCTGGGGTCAGCGTTTCGTCAACATCATTCACTACGATGTTACCAACGAGCGCTATGTGGTGGACTATGAGAACTTCAACAGAACCATTTCTGTGGACATGCCAATGAAGAAGCAGTCAGTAAACGATCATCTGCGCCTGGAGTACAGAAAGGAATGAGAGAATCCATTAGTTCCAATATACCTATACCTATACATATATGTATATTCAATGGGAATGATGTTAACAATTTTCTGGATTTGGTGGTTCCTGTATACACAATTCTTTTAAAGATTCATAAATAACAAACAGTTGAACCGTAAATAGATTAGTAAAATAATAGTAAAAGATGAACAAATGGTTCCCTCGAGCAAAAAGGCTTTAAAAACGCACGATAAAATACACTAAAAGATCACTCTCCAGTGGAGCCTTCATTATCCTCTCTTTCTCTCAGCAGGTGCTTCACTTGTGCCTTGAGCATCTCGTTCTCGTTTTGCAGTCGCGAGAACTCGTACACGAAACGATCGCCCTGCAGGAGCACGGCCAGGCCATCGCGAATCTCTTGCGTGTTCACCAGCTGACGATTCCAGTAGTTGGACATCTGGCCGATTACTTGCCACTTATTTTTCTCGCCGGCATACTTAATCTCTTTCTCCAGATTCTCGAAGCGTTGTTCCATAAGTTCGCGCAACTCTCCAATCTCCCTGCGCACATCCGTTTCCACCTGAGCGGATAAACCACTTGATGACTTGGCCAACAGCTGCTGGGGCTTCAGCAGAGTGCTCGACGACTGTGGCGTGGTGTTCACATGATGAGGGGTACTGTTTCTGCTAGCCGAAAGCATGCGCAAGCGGCGTTTTAGTTCGGCGTCCGCCACTTGGGGGTTCTCCTTGTCGCTGCCCGTGGAGCTGCTGGCCACGGAGCAGTTGGCCGAAGGCTCTTCCCGCTCGCTGTGCTCATCGGTCTCGGCTATTTTCATCAGTTTCGCGTCCCCAGAAATGTTACTGCGATCCTTGAGTGGTCCGCTCAATGTTTCTAGAAGAGAATAGATAATTAAAAAATGGAGTGAGATTGGAACACCTCGACTTACGATGCAAAGACTCGGCAGTGGAGCTGTTGCACGAGTTGTCCACAGAACTGAGACCAGAGCCACCCGCTGGGCATAGGCTTAGTCGATGCGAATTCTCGTTGGTCCTGCGGCCCAAAGTCTCCCAATCGAAGCTGTCGCGGTGCGCGTTCAGACGCGTGGACATGCGCTCGACCGATCTAGGTCCCTGGGCATCGAGGAAGTCACAAAATGAGTCCCGCTGAGGGCGAACAGTCACGCTTCCCGTTCCATAGCCCAGGCTTGCCATGCTATTCAGCTGCTGTTGAGTACTCAGCAAATTGGCGGCAATAGACTTGCGCAGCTCGTCGCTGGGCAGGCGTTCCACTTTGGGACCTTCAGCGGTCACGTTGCCAGCGCTGGAGAAACTTATGCTTTGCTGTAACTCCGTGGGCGTGGGCACAAAAGCCACACGAGTGACGGCGCCATCGTGCACGTTACGCACGGCGAGCGGCGACTTGGTATTCCTTATGTCGTAGGCGATCAGTTCACCTTTGAGATTTCCCGCACAAAAGTAAGTACCACACTCGCTCAGAGCCACCGTGGACAAAGGATGCGAGTAAGTCAGTCGGCTAGTCGCGGGCTGTGCCCGATTGCGGCGAATATCAAAGATATTTATCTTGCAATCGTACCCAACGCTGACCAGCAGCGAAGGCTGGGCCGTGCACATGCTAACGTCCCGGCAGGGAGCATCATGAGCATCGCTCACGTGGAAGATCTTGCGTTTACTCTGAAAATCGTAGACGGTAACGGCGCCCTTGTATGAGGCAATCGACAGCTGGAACCGTTTGCTGGGATGAAAGCGAGCCAAGGTAGACCTGCAATACATCAAGATAAATGCAAAAGAGCTCCCACTTCAAGGTAGCACCACTCACTGCTCATCGATGGTGAATGTATTGATCTTTTGCTTCGTCTTGGTTCCGAATATATTGACCGAGCCGCCTTCCTTCACCGCTGCGATATACTCGTCCGTGCAATTGTAATCCACATAGAGGACAGTGCTGCGCTTCTGATCCGCTGGGAATCTGTGGATTAGCTGTGCGGAGCGATAGTTGTATATCTTTACACAGCCGCTGGTCTGGCCCAAAGCGATCTCCTCCGACGTCTGCTTCGCACAGCAAACACTAAAGGCATTATCGATGGTTAATTTGCGGACTCGTTGTATCTCGGGGGCTGCCAATTGGATACCTTATAAGTAGTATGGACTATCTTTCAGATCTTTCCAATTACCTTTTTCCTCTTTCTCTCGTATGCGCATCACAGCCAAGCCCGCCATCTTATCCACCTCGACGAACACCCGTCGCTGGGCATTGAATTGAAAATCTGTGGGCTCTCCGTTTTCATGCACATATGTCGACTTTGTCTCTAAGTCGGCAAAGTCGGAAAGTACGGTTCTCTTGGAGGTTGAAATTAAATGCATGATTAAAACTAACGAAATTTCAAATTTTAGTGATGCTACTTGTTGAATGTGACCGCGTATTTATTGATACAATATACGATCCTCAGAAATATACCAAAATATACGAAAATATACCGTAAATATACTGACGAATTATCCAAGTTTACGTTTTAAAACAGCTAGGAAAACAGTTGACGAGGCATTTCATACTCGCTTACGTTACCACTGTTTTTTGTTGACCTTTTTGGTTTAAACCTTGATATAGTCAAAAAACAATAGATGCGAGTACTTAAAAATAGCCAATATTCTAGAAAATTTATTCATCAATGGCCTAAAATCATATGGGCATTCAACGGAATATCAAAATTGAGCAATAGGAACGATTTTTCTCTTACGTTTTATTAAGTTTTTTTTATTTGACCTTTGCTAAAACATTTTTGTAGACTAAATCCCACGAAAACAAGAGTTTAAGAGTTAATAGATTCATTAATTGTATAAAAATATGTGGGCATAGCTGGGCGTTCTTTCTAGCTACATATGTAGTAATATTCGACGGAATATCAAACTACAGCAATATGAACAACCATCCTATGTTTGCCCATTTTCGCCAAAACCTTTTTTATTGTTTGACCTATTTCGCTATAAGCTTACGAAAAATCCAATAAAAGCAAGTATTAAGAATAAGCCAGTTAAGTAGAAAAATGATTCATCAATCGTATAAAACTATGTGGGCATGGCTTAATGTTCTATATAACTAATAATATTGGACAGAACATCAAAATTGAGGAATATGTATAATAGAACTTGAGTTCGTCAGGATATTTACGGTATATTTTTAAAATTGGACGTTATATTTCGGAATATTTCTGAGGGTCGGACGGTATATTTTAACGATAAGTCCGCGGTCACACTGACCGTCACCTGCAAAAAAGAAATTGTTGTCGTTTTTACACTAAACTCGTGCATAGATTTTAATTTTAGAAACCTTTCGAAATACGTAAGATACAATTTTTGAAATTGAGAAGTGCCAAATGGGCATTTATTGCCGCCGCTGCGAAAATCAGTGCGAACGGCTGAGCTGGCGGCTGCACTAATCGCCGTCCCTGGCATTGGGAAAAAGCAAGAAGAAGAACCGTCACCTGCGAAAAAGAAAAAACAATATTTTTCGAGAAATGTTAAGAAGTTTGTAATTTTTGCAATTTCCTTGCGCTAATATCATTTTACGCACTTAGCAGAGCTGTTAAAGCACTAACAACGCAATACTTTCCACCCCGTTGCCACAGGAAAAGCAGTGGACAAAGGCCAACTACTACAACAACACTAGAAGCAGCGAAATTGTGACACACATACACGCAGCCCAGAGACAGCGACACCAAAAACAAGGAGACGGACTGACGGACCATCACCTCACCTGCTGCGAAAATGGAGGCGGACGGACTTACAAATGAACAGACGGAAAAGGTTCTACAATTTCAGGACCTGACCGGCATAGAGGATATGAATATATGTCGCGATGTGCTCATCAGACATCAATGGGATCTCGAGGTGGATACACGTACACGTCAGACTCAGCAGAAGTGAACTAAAAAGGAACCTTTTTTACATTGCAGGTTGCTTTCCAGGAGCAGCTAAACATACGCGAAGGTCGACCCACAATGTTCGCAGCCTCCACAGAGGTACGGGCACCGGCTGTGATCAATGATCGTTTCCTGCAACAGGTTTTCTCCGCAAATATGCCCGGGGGTCGGACGATCAGTCGGGTGCCAAGCGGTCCCATGCCCCGCAGCTTTACGGGCCTACTGGGCTATGTGATTAACTTTGTATTCCAATACTTTTACTCGACGCTAACGAGCATTGTCGGTGCATTTCTGAATCTTGGTGGAGGAAATGAGAACCGATTGGTCACGGATCCCTTGGGGGATGTCATGAAGTTCATACACGACTACTACGAGAGATATCCCGAGCATCCAGTCTTCTATCAGGGCACATACGCCCAGGCCCTGAACGATGCCAAGCAAGAGTTGCGCTTTCTGATTGTCTATCTGCACACGGATCCCAGCAAGAACCCAGATGTTGATTCATTCTGCCGTGAGACGCTCTCGTCAAGATCGGTTATCGACTATATCAACACACACACGCTACTCTGGGGCTGTGACGTGTCCTCGCCCGAGGGCTATAGAGTCATGCAGTCGATTACTGTACGGAATTACCCATTAATGGTAATGATTAGTCTGAGAGCCAATCGCATGATGATTGTGGGACGATTCGAAGGTGACTGCACCCCCGAGGAGCTGTTGCGACGACTCCAATCGGTGACTGCCGCCAACGAGGTGTGGCTCAGTCAGGCCAGAGCAGATCGCTTGGAGCGCAACTTTACACAGACCCTACGACGACAGCAGGACGAGGCATACGAGCAGAGTTTGCTGGCTGATGAGGAAAAGGAACGCATACGGCAACTTGAACGAGATGTGGTGCGTCAAGCGCAAGAGGCTGAGGAGCAAGCCAGGCAGAATGTCGAGCTGCGTAAGGAGGAGATCGCAAGGCAGAAGATTGAATTGGCCACCCTAGTACCCTCCGAACCGCCCGCAGACGCTGCTGGAGTCATTGCAGTGGTCTTCAAAATGCCCAGTGGAACGCGACTCGAGCGACGCTTCCATCAGACCAATTCGCTTTTGGTAAGCTTAAAAGTTGCAACGAATTCTGATTACAAAACTCTTATCATTCCCAATTATTGTACAGGATGTCTACCGCTTTTTGTTCTGCCATCCTGAATCGCCAGATGAGTTCGAAATCACAACGAATTTCCCCAAACGTGTGCTCTATACCATGGCAGACATGGACGGTCCCGAAAGTGCCGTAAATGAGACTCTCAGCAGAACGCTCCAGGATGTTGGTCTAAAGAACCGCGAGGTGCTATTTGTAAATGATCTGGAGGCGTAACCAAGCACTGCACTACCAAATGATAAAATCGTGTTACCAGCTGCAACGCATTACCAAAACTTGAACCAAGTTTTAAGTAGTCCGTAGTTCGACGTCCAAGTTGAAGGATAAACAGAAAGCAAAACTATTCCTAATTTTAAAATGAAGAAATATTAATATAAATAATTGTTTAACAATGTTTAGGTTGATTCTTGTAATCTATCGTAGCCCGCCTCCAAACACACACATACACAAACACACCATAAGTAAAATATGCCCTTTTAAAACATTCTTAAACAAATTTTTGGTTTTTTTGTTTTATCAAGATGTTTTGTTATATTAGCTGTACTTATACATCCAATCCATTTATTTAACAACCTAAATAGAAACAAACTCTAATTGACAAAGACCTGAAAATTATTTATAGATGATCATTAAGTATGCAAATAGTTTGGAGAGTACTTACGAATTTCAACCCCTACCAACACCCACTATGACGCTCTAGGATTTCGGTACTTGGTTCTAGGGCTGAGATTTTAGTTCCAGTGCAATGTTAGATTTATGATGGACAATAGGCATTAAATATAATGGCAGACATTCGGAAAATTCAAAGATATCAATCTATTAAATTGCATTTTTATATCTATATTAAAGAACATAGTGTTGCCGTTCCTTCATATAGTGCTTCCTTGCATCATCTATTTTACTGGATTGCATTCATATCATACGTGTCACGATTTAACGCTAGAGATTGTCTAGTCGATAGTATCAAAACCCGGCTTCTGGGAATTTAAAAAAATAAGCAACATTGTCCCACAACATTGGCACGGAATAAGCAACATTCCTTTCCGTATTCAAAACAGACCGAGTCCTATCCCAGCCTGACAGAATCGTATCCCTCCAGGACAGAAGCGCACCCCATGCATTCGCACAAACAAGCCGTCGTCATCCTTTCACCTGGACATCGACAATAAGGACTTTGACTATGGCAACCAAGGGAGGGGCTACGCGGGCTACTAGACTGTAGATAGATATCGTCGTTGTTAGGTTTAACGATATACACGTCTATATATTCTGAAAAAAGATACAAATGTTTTCCACTTGTTTATATACAAAATTGAAAAATCATCCTTTCTGTATCCTGTATTGGGGAAACTATCCCAATTACAACAAGGCGTGGAACGTCTAGATCAGTTCCCAAATAGCGGAGAAAACTAAATATTTTTTGTTGGGGAATATGTTTTTGATCCTTGATAACGACTTCATCACATTATTATCGGCCTCATTTTCGTAGTCGAGATTTTGATGCCGTTCGACAGTCTGGATCCTCACGATCCTGGGAGAGTTGGTCCTTCACCGATCGCCCCATAAATAGCCGAGAAATAGCCTTCCGAAGATATGGATTTGCATATCATTAAAATACTGGGTTTTCTGTAGTCTATATCTCTGCTATACGGCGGGCGATCGGAGTGCGGCATGTCTCTACGTGATCGGGAGAGTCCTGCAAATCGACTGACACCAGAACAAGGGACATCCAGTTTTTCACGATTTTCGCAAAAAATCATGATGGTTACATCATGAAATTTGCCAAAAATCGGCCTCATTTTCGTAGTCGAGATTTTGATGCCGTTCGACAGTCTGGATCCTCACGATCCTGGGAGAGTTGGTCCTTCACCGATCTGGCGCTATTTATCTGAGATATAGCCTTCCAAAGATTTGGATATCATTAAAATACTGGTTTTTTCTGTAGTCTATATCTCTGCTATACGGCGGGCGATCGGAGTGCGGCATGTCTCTACGTGATCGGGAGAGTCCTGCAAATCGACTGACACCAGAACAAGGCACATCCAGTTTTTCACGATTTTCGCAAAAAATCATGATGGTTACATCATGAAATTTGCCAAAAATCGGCCTCATTTTCGTAGTCGAGATTTTGATGCCGTTCGACAGTCTGGATCCTCACGATCCTGGGAGAGTTGGTCCTTCACCGATCTGGCGCTATTTATCTGAGATATAGCCTTCCGAAGATTTGGATATCATTAAAATACTGGTTTTTCTGTAGTCTATATCTCTGCTATACGGCGGGCGATCGGAGTGCGGCATGTCTCTACGTGATCGGGAGAGTCCTCCCAATCGACTGACATCGGAATAAGGGACATCCAGTTTTTCACGATTTTCGCAAAAAATCATGATGGTTACATCATGAAATTTGCCAAAAATCGGCCTCATTTTCGTAGTCGAGATTTTGATGCCGTTCGACAGTCTGGATACACACGATCCTGGGACCGTTGGTCCTTCACCGATCGCCCCATAAATAGCCGAGAAATAGCCTTCCGAAGATATGGATTTGCATATCATTAAAATACTGGGTTTTCTGTAGTCTATATCTCTGCTTTACGGCAGTCGATCGGAGTGCGGCATGTCTCTACGTGATCGGGAGAGTCCTGCAAATCGACTGACACCAGAACAAGGGACATCCAGTTTTTCACGATTTTCGCAAAAAATCATGATGGTTACATCATGAAATTTGCCAAAAATCGGCCTCATTTTCGTAGTCGAGATTTTGATGCCGTTCGACAGTCTGGATCCTCACGATCCTGGGAGAGTTGGTCCTTCACCGATCTGGCGCTATTTATCTGAGATATAGCCTTCCGAAGATTTGGATATCATTAAAATACTGGTTTTTCTGTAGTCTATATCTCTGCTATACGGCGGGCGATCGGAGTGCGGCATGTCTCTACGTGATCGGGAGAGTCCTCCCAATCGGCTGACATCGGAATAAGGGACATCCAGTTTTTCACGATTTTCGCAAAAAATCATGATGGTTACATCATGAAATTTGCCAAAAGTCGGCCTCATTTTCGTAGTCGAGATTTTGATGCCGTTCGACAGTCTGGATCCTCACGATCCTGGGAGAGTTGGTCCTTCACCGATCTGGCGCTATTTATCTGAGATATAGCCTTCCGAAGATTTGGATATCATTAAAATACTGGTTTTTCTGTAGTCTATATCTCTGCTATACGGCGGGCGATCGGAGTGCGGCATGTCTCTACGTGATCGGGAGAGTCCTCCCAATCGACTGACATCGGAATAAGGGACATCCAGTTTTTCACGATTTTCGCAAAAAATCATGATGGTTACATCATGAAATTTGCCAAAAATCGGCCTCATTTTCGTAGTCGAGATTTTGATGCCGTTCGACAGTCTGGATACACACGATCCTGGGACCGTTGGTCCTTCACCGATCGCCCCATAAATAGCCGAGAAATAGCCTTCCGAAGATATGGATTTGCATATCATTAAAATACTGGGTTTTCTGTAGTCTATATCTCTGCTTTACGGCGGTCGATCGGAGTGCGGCATGTCTCTACGTGATCGGGAGAGTCCTGCAAATCGACTGACACCAGAACAAGGGACATCCAGTTTTTCACGATTTTCGCAAAAAATCATGATGGTTACATCATGAAATTTGCCAAAAATCGGCCTCATTTTCGTAGTCGAGATTTTGATGCCGTTCGACAGTCTGGATCCTCACGATCCTGGGAGAGTTGGTCCTTCACCGATCTGGCGCTATTTATCTGAGATATAGCCTTCCGAAGATTTGGATATCATTAAAATACTGGTTTTTCTGTAGTCTATATCTCTGCTATACGGCGGGCGATCGGAGTGCGGCATGTCTCTACGTGATCGGGAGAGTCCTGCAAATCGACTGACACCAGAACAAGGGACATCCAGTTTTTCACGATTTTCGCAAAAAATCATGATGGTTACATCATGAAATTTGCCAAAAATCGGCCTCATTTTCGTAGTCGAGATTTTGATGCCGTTCGACAGTCTGGATCCTCACGATCCTGGGAGCGTTGGTCCTTCACCGATCGCCCCATAAATAGCCGAGAAATAGCCTTCCGAAGATATGGATTTGCATATCATTAAAATACTGGTTTTTTCTGTAGTCTATATCTCTGCTATACGGCGGGCGATCGGAGTGCGGCATGTCTCTACGTGATCGGGAGAGTCCTGCAAATCGACTGACACCAGAACAAGAGACATCCAGTTTTTCACGATTTTCGCAAAAAATCATGATGGTTACATCATGAAATTTGCCAAAAATCGGCCTCATTTTCGTAGTCGAGATTTTGATGCCGTTCGACAGTCTGGATCCTCACGATCCTGGGAGAGTTGGTCCTTCACCGATCTGGCTCTATTTATCTGAGATATAGCCTTCCGAAGATTTGGATATCATTAAAATACTGGGTTTTCTGTAGTCTATATCTCTGCTTTACGGCAGTCGATCGGAGTGCGGCATGTCTCTACGTGATCGGGAGAGTCCTGCAAATCGACTGACACCAGAACAAGGGACATCCAGTTTTTCACGATTTTCGCAAAAAATCATGATGGTTACATCATGAAATTTGCCAAAAATCGGCCTCATTTTCGTAGTCGAGATTTTGATGCCGTTCGACAGTCTGGATCCTCACGATCCTGGGAGAGTTGGTCCTTCACCGATCTGGCGCTATTCATCTGAGATATAGCCTTCCAAAGATTTGGATATCATTAAAATACTGGTTTTTTCTGTAGTCTATATCTCTGCTATACGGCGGGCGATCGGAGTGCGGCATGTCTCTACGTGATCGGGAGAGTCCTCCCAATCGACTGACATCGGAATAAGGGACATCCAGCTTTTCACGATTTTCGCAAAAAATCATGATGGTTACATCATGAAATTTGCCAAAAATCGGCCTCATTTTCGTAGTCGAGATTTTGATGCCGTTCGACAGTCTGGATCCTCACGATCCTGGGAGAGTTGGTCCTTCACCGATCTGGCGCTATTTATCTGAGATATAGCCTTCCGAAGATTTGGATATCATTAAAATACTGGTTTTTCTGTAGTCTATATCTCTGCTATACGGCGGGCGATCGGAGTGCGGCATGTCTCTACGTGATCGGGAGAGTCCTGCGAATCGACTGACACCAGAACAAGGGACATCCAGTTTTTCACGATTTTCGCAAAAAATCATGATGGTTACATCATGAAATTTGCCAAAAATCGGCCTCATTTTCGTAGTCGAGATTTTGATGCCGTTCGACAGTCTGGATCCTCACGATCCTGGAAGCGTTGGTCCTTCACCGATCGCCCCATAAATAGCCGAGAAATAGCCTTCCGAAGATATGGATTTGCATATCATTAAAATACTGGTTTTTTCTGTAGTCTATATCTCTGCTATACGGCGGGCGATCGGAGTGCGGCATGTCTCTACGTGATCGGGAGAGTCCTGCAAATCGACTGACACCAGAACAAGAGACATCCAGTTTTTCACGATTTTCGCAAAAAATCATGATGGTTACATCATGAAATTTGCCAAAAATCGGCCTCATTTTCGTAGTCGAGATTTTGATGCCGTTCGACAGTCTGGATCCTCACGATCCTGGGAGAGTTGGTCCTTCACCGATCTGGCTCTATTTATCTGAGATATAGCCTTCCGAAGATTTGGATATCATTAAAATACTGGGTTTTCTGTAGTCTATATCTCTGCTATACGGCAGTCGATCGGAGTGCGGCATGTCTCTACGTGATCGGGAGAGTCCTGCAAATCGACTGACACCAGAACAAGGGACATCCAGTTTTTCACGATTTTCGCAAAAAATCATGATGGTTACATCATGAAATTTGCCAAAAATCGGCCTCATTTTCGTAGTCGAGATTTTGATGCCGTTCGACAGTCTGGATCCTCACGATCCTGGGAGAGTTGGTCCTTCACCGATCTGGCGCTATTCATCTGAGATATAGCCTTCCAAAGATTTGGATATCATTAAAATACTGTTTTTTTCTGTAGTCTATATCTCTGCTATACGGCGGGCGATCGGAGTGCGGCATGTCTCTACGTGATCGGGAGAGTCCTGCAAATCGACTGACACCAGAACAAGGGACATCCAGTTTTTCACGATTTTCGCAAAAAATCATGATGGTTACATCATGAAATTTGCCAAAAATCGGCCTCATTTTCGTAGTCGAGATTTTGATGCCGTTCGACAGTCTGGATCCTCACGATCCTGGGAGAGTTGGTCCTTCACCGATCTGGCGCTATTTATCTGAGATATAGCCTTCCAAAGATTTGGATATCATTAAAATACTGGTTTTTTCTGTAGTCTATATCTCTGCTATACGGCGGGCGATCGGAGTGCGGCATGTCTCTACGTGATCGGGAGAGTCCTGCAAATCGACTGACACCAGAACAAGGGACATCCAGTTTTTCACGATTTTCGCAAAAAATCATGATGGTTACATCATGAAATTTGCCAAAAATCGGCCTCATTTTCGTAGTCGAGATTTTGATGCCGTTCGACAGTCTGGATCCTCACGATCCTGGGAGCGTTGGTCCTTCACCGATCGCCCCATAAATAGCCGAGAAATAGCCTTCCGAAGATATGGATTTGCATATCATTAAAATACTGGTTTTTTCTGTAGTCTATATCTCTGCTATACGGCGGGCGATCGGAGTGCGGCATGTCTCTACGTGATCGGGAGAGTCCTGCAAATCGACTGACACCAGAACAAGAGACATCCAGTTTTTCACGATTTTCGCAAAAAATCATGATGGTTAATCATAAAATTTGCCAAAAATCGGCCTCATTTTCGTAGTCGAGATTTTGATGCCGTTCGACAGTCTGGATCCTCACGATCCTGGGAGAGTTGGTCCTTCACCGATCTGGCTCTATTTATCTGAGATATAGCCTTCCGAAGATTTGGATATCATTAAAATACTGGGTTTTCTGTAGTCTATATCTCTGCTTTACGGCAGTCGATCGGAGTGCGGCATGTCTCTACGTGATCGGGAGAGTCCTGCAAATCGACTGACACCAGAACAAGGGACATCCAGTTTTTCACGATTTTCGCAAAAAATCATGATGGTTACATCATGAAATTTGCCAAAAATCGGCCTCATTTTCGTAGTCGAGATTTTGATGCCGTTCGACAGTCTGGATCCTCACGATCCTGGGAGCGTTGGTCCTTCACCGATCGCCCCATAAATAGCCGAGAAATAGCCTTCCGAAGATATGGATTTGCATATCATTAAAATACTGGTTTTTTCTGTAGTCTATATCTCTGCTATACGGCGGGCGATCGGAGTGCGGCATGTCTCTACGTGATCGGGAGAGTCCTGCAAATCGACTGGCACCAGAACAAGGGACATCCAGTTTTTCACGATTTTCGCAAAAAATCATGATGGTTACATCATGAAATTTGCCAAAAATCGGCCTCATTTTCGTAGTCGAGATTTTGATGCCGTTCGACAGTCTGGATCCTCACGATCCTGGGAGAGTTGGTCCTTCACCGATCTGGCGCTATTTATCTGAGATATAGCCTTCCGAAGATTTGGATATCATTAAAATACTGGTTTTTCTGTAGTCTATATCTCTGCTATACGGCGGGCGATCGGAGTGCGGCATGTCTCTACGTGATCGGGAGAGTCCTGCAAATCGACTGACACCAGAACAAGGGACATCCAGTTTTTCACGATTTTCGCAAAAAATCATGATGGTTACATCATGAAATTTGCCAAAAATCGGCCTCATTTTCGTAGTCGAGATTTTGATGCCGTTCGACAGTCTGGATCCTCACGATCCTGGGAGAGTTGGTCCTTCACCGATCTGGCGCTATTTATCTGAGATATAGCCTTCCAAAGATTTGGATATCATTAAAATACTGGTTTTTTCTGTAGTCTATATCTCTGCTATACGGCGGGCGATCGGAGTGCGGCATGTCTCTACGTGATCGGGAGAGTCCTGCAAATCGACTGACACCAGAACAAGAGACATCCAGTTTTTCACGATTTTCGCAAAAAATCATGATGGTTAATCATAAAATTTGCCAAAAATCGGCCTCATTTTCGTAGTCGAGATTTTGATGCCGTTCGACAGTCTGGATCCTCACGATCCTGGGAGAGTTGGTCCTTCACCGATCTGGCTCTATTTATCTGAGATATAGCCTTCCGAAGATTTGGATATCATTAAAATACTGGGTTTTCTGTAGTCTATATCTCTGCTTTACGGCAGTCGATCGGAGTGCGGCATGTCTCTACGTGATCGGGAGAGTCCTGCAAATCGACTGACACCAGAACAAGGGACATCCAGTTTTTCACGATTTTCGCAAAAAATCATGATGGTTACATCATGAAATTTGCCAAAAATCGGCCTCATTTTCGTAGTCGAGATTTTGATGCTGTTCGACAGTCTGGATCCTCACGATCCTGGGAGCGTTGGTCCTTCACCGATCGCCCCATAAATAGCCGAGAAATAGCCTTCCGAAGATATGGATTTGCATATCATTAAAATACTGGTTTTTTCTGTAGTCTATATCTCTGCTATACGGCGGGCGATCGGAGTGCGGCATGTCTCTACGTGATCGGGAGAGTCCTGCAAATCGACTGAGATCGGAATAAGGGACATCCAGTTTTTCACGATTTTCGCAAAAAATCATGATGGTTACATCATGAAATTTGCCAAAAATCGGCCTCATTTTCGTAGTCGAGATTTTGATGCCGTTCGACAGTCTGGATCCTCACGATCCTGGGAGAGTTGGTCCTTCACCGATCTGGCTCTATTTATCTGAGATATAGCCTTCCGAAGATTTGGATATCATTAAAATACTGGGTTTTCTGTAGTCTATATCTCTGCTTTACGGCAGTCGATCGGAGTGCGGCATGTCTCTACGTGATCGGGAGAGTCCTGCAAATCGACTGACACCAGAACAAGGGACATCCAGTTTTTCACGATTTTCGCAAAAAATCATGATGGTTACATCATGAAATTTGCCAAAAATCGGCCTCATTTTCGTAGTCGAGATTTTGATGCCGTTCGACAGTCTGGATCCTCACGATCCTGGGAGCGTTGGTCCTTCACCGATCGCCCCATAAATAGCCGAGAAATAGCCTTCCGAAGATATGGATTTGCATATCATTAAAATACTGGTTTTTTCTGTAGTCTATATCTCTGCTATACGGCGGGCGATCGGAGTGCGGCATGTCTCTACGTGATCGGGAGAGTCCTGCAAATCGACTGGCACCAGAACAAGGGACATCCAGTTTTTCACGATTTTCGCAAAAAATCATGATGGTTACATCATGAAATTTGCCAAAAATCGGCCTCATTTTCGTAGTCGAGATTTTGATGCCGTTCGACAGTCTGGATCCTCACGATCCTGGGAGAGTTGGTCCTTCACCGATCTGGCGCTATTTATCTGAGATATAGCCTTCCGAAGATTTGGATATCATTAAAATACTGGTTTTTCTGTAGTCTATATCTCTGCTATACGGCGGGCGATCGGAGTGCGGCATGTCTCTACGTGATCGGGAGAGTCCTGCAAATCGACTGACACCAGAACAAGGGACATCCAGTTTTTCACGATTTTCGCAAAAAATCATGATGGTTACATCATGAAATTTGCCAAAAATCGGCCTCATTTTCGTAGTCGAGATTTTGATGCCGTTCGACAGTCTGGATCCTCACGATCCTGGGAGAGTTGGTCCTTCACCGATCTGGCGCTATTTATCTGAGATATAGCCTTCCAAAGATTTGGATATCATTAAAATACTGGTTTTTTCTGTAGTCTATATCTCTGCTATACGGCGGGCGATCGGAGTGCGGCATGTCTCTACGTGATCGGGAGAGTCCTGCAAATCGACTGACACCAGAACAAGAGACATCCAGTTTTTCACGATTTTCGCAAAAAATCATGATGGTTAATCATAAAATTTGCCAAAAATCGGCCTCATTTTCGTAGTCGAGATTTTGATGCCGTTCGACAGTCTGGATCCTCACGATCCTGGGAGAGTTGGTCCTTCACCGATCTGGCTCTATTTATCTGAGATATAGCCTTCCGAAGATTTGGATATCATTAAAATACTGGGTTTTCTGTAGTCTATATCTCTGCTTTACGGCAGTCGATCGGAGTGCGGCATGTCTCTACGTGATCGGGAGAGTCCTGCAAATCGACTGACACCAGAACAAGGGACATCCAGTTTTTCACGATTTTCGCAAAAAATCATGATGGTTACATCATGAAATTTGCCAAAAATCGGCCTCATTTTCGTAGTCGAGATTTTGATGCTGTTCGACAGTCTGGATCCTCACGATCCTGGGAGCGTTGGTCCTTCACCGATCGCCCCATAAATAGCCGAGAAATAGCCTTCCGAAGATATGGATTTGCATATCATTAAAATACTGGTTTTTTCTGTAGTCTATATCTCTGCTATACGGCGGGCGATCGGAGTGCGGCATGTCTCTACGTGATCGGGAGAGTCCTGCAAATCGACTGAGATCGGAATAAGGGACATCCAGTTTTTCACGATTTTCGCAAAAAATCATGATGGTTACATCATGAAATTTGCCAAAAATCGGCCTCATTTTCGTAGTCGAGATTTTGATGCCGTTCGACAGTCTGGATCCTCACGATCCTGGGAGCGTTGGTCCTTCACCGATCTGGCTCTATGTATCTGAGATACAGACTTCCGAAGATTTGCCTATCATTAAAATACTGTTAGTTTATTTAACTCTTCCTTTCATTTTAGCAGGTCGCACCTTCGGGTAGCTAGAAATACCTCTTGCCTTGTCGCTGAGTCAACAGTGTGGCGTCCCTTCCACTGTTCACGGACACGGAAAATGATATCAGCAGTCCCCCCATCCGCTGGGCCTCAGCTTCGAGACGCGTAAGTGAAACAGCCTATGTATAATTGTGCATATGTTTTATAATATATACATATTCCCCTTTACAGAGGACAGAGGACCTATGCTTTGCCACAAACCGAGTCGTATCTAATTTCCCCCCGCCAGACGGGGTCATATCCAAACATTACCGAGGCGTATTCGACAGACCGAGTCCTATCCCAGCAGGACGGAAGCGCACGCCTTGCAAGATCCGAACCTAACAAACCATCGCCTTCCTTCGACCTGGCCATCGACAACAAGGACTTTGACTGTGGCAACCAAGGGAGGGTCTACGCGGGCTACTAGACTCTAGATAGATATCGTCGTTATTAGGTTTAAGGACATACACGTCCATATATTTTGATGGTAGATACAAATGTTTTCCACTTCTTTATTTATTTATACTAAGCTAAGCTATGTTGAATAAAACAATTGAAAAATCATCCTTGCTGTATCCTTTATTGGGAAAACTATACCGACTACAAAAAGGCGTAGCAAGTCCAGATCGGTTTTCAAATAGCGGAGAAAACTAAATATTTTTTATTGGGGAAAATGTCCTTGATCCTTGATAAGGACTTGATATGATTAGGGACATCTTCTCGATGAGAGGAAGCCATCGCACGCCCAGATCGGCCCACAAATAGCCGAGAAAACTGAATATGAATGGATGGGGTTGTTCAAGTCCTTGCCGAAGGATTAGGACGATTTGTCTGTCCCTTCGGGCCATGGCGCGCCCCGATCGAGCCACAAATAAGGCAGAAAACCAGATGTATTTTTCTGAAGAAAAGATCCTTTTTCCTTCGTCCTTGATAAGGACTCCATCAAATCAGGAACATTTTTCCAATCACAGGAAGCCGTCGCAAATCCCGATCGGGCTACAAGTAGCCGAGAAAACTAAGTATGTATGGTGGAGTGCTTACCGAAGGATCAAGGACATTTTTCGGATTACAGGGGGCCATGACACACACCGATCGGTCCACAAATATAGGAGAAAAGAAAATATATATGTCTGAGGTAAATATCCTTGATCCTTGGTCCTTAATAAGGACAGCATCATACCAGGAACATTTTTCCGAACAAAGGAAGCCGTCGCACGCTCAGATCGGCCCGTAAAAAGCGGAGAAAATGAAAAATGTTGATCCTTGATATCCTTTGTCCTTGAAAAGGACTTCATAAAATCAGGGAGATTTTGCCGACCACAGGAAGGCATCGCAAGTCCCGATCGGGCGTCAAATAACGGAGATATCAAAACCATTCTGTAATTTGCTACTTTTGAAAATGTAGTTCAAGAAATCACCGAAAGGGGCGCCACCGTACAAACAAAAGAACTCGCATCAAATGACTGACATACCAGGCGAACAGAAATCAGCAGCAAGCAACTGCAGCAATCGCAAAAAAAATCGCAGCATACTTTAGGGGACTCAAATTTTTAAAAAATCATCGACCTTCTGCTGATTTCTGTTTGCCTGGTATCCCAGCCATTTGCCGCGAGTCTTTTCTTTTGTACGGTGGCGCCCCTTTTGGCGATTTCTTGAACTACATTTTCAAAAACATCAATTTACAGCCTAGTTTTGTTATCTTCGTTATTTGCGGCCCGATCGGGACGTGCGACGACTTCCTGTGATCGGAAAAATGTTCCTGATTTGATGGAGTCCTTATCAAGGACGAAGGATAAAGGATCTTTTCTTCAGAAAAATACATCTTGTTTTCTGCCTTATTTGTGGCTCGATCGGGGCGCGCCATGGCCCGAAGGGATAGACAAATCGTCCTAATCCTTCGGCAAGGACTTGAACAACCCCATCCATTCATATTCAGTTTTCTCGGCTATTTGTGGGCCGATCTGGGCGTGCGATGGCTTCCTCTCATCGAGAAGATGTCCCTAATCATATCAAGTCCTTATCAAGGATCAAGGACATTTTCCCCAATAAAAAATATTTAGTTTTCTCCGCTATTTGAAAACCGATCTGGACTTGCTACGCCTTTTTGTAGTCGGTATAGTTTTCCCAATAAAGGATACAGCAAGGATGATTTTTCAATTGTTTTATTCAACATAGCTTAGCTTAGTATAAATAAATAAAGAAGTGGAAAACATTTCTATCTACCATCAAAATATATGGACGTGTATGTCCTTAAACCTAATAACGACGATATCTATCTAGAGTCTAGTAGCCCGCGTAGACCCTCCCTTGGTTGCCACAGTCAAAGTCCTTCTTGTCGATGGCCAGGTCGAAGGAAGGCGATGGTTTGTTAGGTTCGGATCTTGCAAGCCGTGCGCCTCCGTCCTGCTGGGATAGGACTCGGTCTGTCTCGAATACGCCTCGGTAATGTTTGGATATGACCCCGTCTGGCGGGGGGAAATTAGATACGACTCGGTTTGTGGCAAAGCATAGGTCCTCTGTCCTATGTAAAGTGGAATATATATTATAAAACATATGCACAATTATACATAGGCTGTTTCACTTACGCGTCTCGAAGCTGAGGCCCAGCGGATGGGGGGACTGCTGATATCATTTTCCGTGTCCGTGAACAGTGGAAGGGACGCCACACTGTTGACTCAGCGACAAGGCAAGAGGTATTTCTAGCCACCCGAAGGTGCGACCTGCTAAAATGAAAGGAAGAGTTAAATAAAATAACAGTATTTTAATGATAGGCAAATCTTCGGAAGGCTATATCTCAGATAAATAGAGCAGGATCGGCGAAGGACCAACTCTCCCAGGATCGTGAGGATCCAGACTGTCGAACGGCATCAAAATCTCGACTACGAAAATGAGGCCGATTTTTGGCAAATTTCATGATGTAACCATCATGATTTTTTGCGAAAATCGTGAAAAACTGGATGTCCCTTATTCCGATCTCAGTCGATTTGCAGGACTCTCCCGATCACGTAGAGACATGCCGCACTCCGATCGCCCGCCGTATAGCAGAGATATAGACTACAGAAAAAACCAGTATTTTAATGATATGCAAATCCATATCTTCGGAAGGCTATTTCTCGGCTATTTATGGGGCGATCGGTGAAGGACCAACGCTCCCAGGATCGTGAGGATCCAGACTGTCGAACGGCATCAAAATCTCGACTACGAAAATGAGGCCGATTTTTGGCAAATTTCATGATGTAACCATCATGATTTTTTGCGAAAATCGTGAAAAACTGGATGTCCCTTATTCCGATGTCAGTCGATTGGGAGGACTCTCCCGATCACGTAGAGCAATGCCGCACTCCGATCGACTGCCGTAAAGCAGAGATATAGACTACAGAAAAACCAGTATTTTAATGATATCTAAATCTTCGGAAGGCTATATCTCAGATAAATAGCGCCAGATCGGTGAAGGACCAACTCTCCCAGGATCGTGAGGATCCAGACTGTCGAACGGCATCAAAATCTCGACTACGAAAATGAGGCCGATTTTTGGCAAATTTCATGATGTAACCATCATGATTTTTTGCGAAAATCGTGAAAAACTGGATGTCCCTTATTCCGATCTCAGTCGATTTGCAGGACTCTCCCGATCACGTAGAGACATGCCGCTCTCCTTTCGCCCGCCGTATAGCATAGATATAGACTACAGAAAAACCAGTATTTTAATGATATGCAAATCCAAATCTTCGGCGGGCTATATCTCAGCTATTTATGGGAAATTTCTCAATTTTGCACTACAAAACCTTTAAATGCTGTTGGAAGTAACAGATGATAAAAGAGTAAACTTGGATGTATATTTTAGTATTGTATTGGAGAAGCCAATACAATAGTTAAGCCAACCGTAGGGCATGGTCATACTCGGCCACTAGCGATCTGATTACTATGATTTAAATGATCTTTACATTATTGCTATCGATGAAAATGTCGTAATATGTTACGACGTTTTGGTGCAAAATGTTTTGTTCAATTTACCTCAAGTATTTGGACTGTTTAAATAGAGGGGGCGTAGTGGGCGAATTTCGTTTTTCCATCGGTATATTTACGGTATATTTTGAAAATGAGATGGAATATTTAGGTATATTTCTGATGGACAGACCGTATATCTTATCGAAAAATCTCTCGGTCACAGCAGGCAGACGACAAGACGAACGTCGAAATTTTCGACACGAATATTTGTGGACTAGCAATAAATTTGTAAAAAAGTTAACACCATGTTGAAAGCCGTGTCGCGTGCATATGTGCGTGGCGGTGCCCAGGCACTGTCTACTGGCCTCAAGACGAGCGGCGCTGCTGTCAATACTATTGGTAAGGCGAAGGCCCATCGTGAAAAACATTCATTACATAATGAAAGGAGTGCGGAAAAGATCAATTTCCTGCGTTGGCTCATCGGGAATGCGGTTTAGCCAATTATTCATGGATATCTAACCAGATTTGGCAAATTTCCTTACGTAATTTCGACATAACCTCGCCCTTCGTCAGGAAAATGAAAACAACTTCTGTGCGAATGAGTGTGTGAGGCACAGACAAAAAACTGATACACTTGCAGACCAGGCCCTTTTGCCAGATTCGTACTGACCCGTTTCCCTACTTTCAGCTAGCCGCCAGGCACACACCGATCTGCAAGTGCCCGACTTCAGCGCCTACCGTCGCGATTCTGTCAAGGATAGTCGCCGTCGCAATGAGTCCGCCGAGGAGCGCAAGGCATTCTCCTATCTTCTGGTTGGTGGCGGAGCCGTTGGAGGTGCCTATGCTGCCAAGGGTTTGGTCAATGCCTTCCTCGGATCGATGAGCGCCTCAGCCGATGTGCTGGCCATGGCCAAGATCGAGATTAAATTGGCGGACATCGCCGAGGGCAAGTCCGTGACATTCAAATGGCGTGGCAAGCCGCTGTTCATCCGTCATCGTACTCAGGCCGAGATTGATACGGAACGGGGTGTGCCCACATCGTCGCTGCGTGATCCGGAAACTGATGATGTATGTACAGCCTGGATCTTCCCCTGAAACTCTGGCTAATTGTGTCTACCATCTCTTTCAGCAACGCGTGATCAAGCCCCAGTGGCTGGTGGTTATTGGCGTGTGCACGCACTTGGGATGTGTGCCAATCGCGAACTCTGGTGACTTCGGTGGCTACTATTGCCCTTGCCACGGCTCTCACTACGACGCATCGGGCCGCATCCGCAAGGGACCGGCGCCCCTGAACCTGGAAGTTCCCACCCACGAGTTCCCCGATGAGGGCACCCTCATCGTTGGTTAGAAACATTTACAGTGTTGTTATCGTTTAAGCCCCGCAGAAGAAAACCAACAAAATAGTGAATGGATCGATGTAAATTAATAAAAACAACCAAACAGAAGTTCTGAGCACAAACGAACATTTATTCGAATTGCATTGGAATCCGAATCGCGATCAAGTGAAAAGTGTGGCAAGTGTGAACAAACAACAATGAAGATGGAAGGAAGCTCATGGGAATCCCAGACTAGAGGCTGTATAATCCTTTAATGACTAATCCTAATAATACTCAACCGGATGAACCATACAAATTATCACCCGCGTTTCTTTAATTCCTCAATCTCCAGTTCGAGCAGATGGTTCTTCAAGCGCAGATGCTGCAGCTCCAACTGCTGCTTCTCCATCTCAATTCGGTGCGTCCCTGCAAGTCTAGTGTTCTCATCTCGAATGTAGTCCCTTTGCAGCTTTATCAGGGACAACTTTTCCTTCCACAAGTTATTTCTTCCTTCCTATAAACCACATTTTATCTTGAAATTTGTATTTCAAATAGGCAAGGAAACTAACCTGAGTACTTTCGGAATAGTTTGCTTCATATTGGTGCTGGCTCGGCGCCTGATTGTGGCTTCCTGCAAAGAAGAGGTACAATTATTCTTATTGCAAAGGTGTACATGGGTTTGCCACGGGTACTTGCCATCAGAATCATCGTCTGGTGAAGGATTGAGGCTTTCTGAAAGGTAAGAAAATAGATGAATGAGTTCCTCTCCTTTTCTTTGAAAATGGAACAGAAGTACGCACCATTGGCATAGTTTTCTTCTTCTGACAGCGGAGGATAGTGACATGTCGGCGTGACACCGCCTTTCCTTCCTATTCGCATTGGTATATTTATCACGAAGCGCCACCCACGTACGAGCGACACCTGATTGAGTGCAGTACTCTTCAGCTATTTTCACCCATGTCTCGGATTTCAGCTGAGGTAGCCGTATCACTCTTCTTGTTCAACAGTACATCCTTGTGGTTATCCACCAGCTGAAAAAGTATGCGCACCTCTGCCTCCGAGAAGTTTTTTCCTCGGGATCTTTTCAGCATTCTTTCCATTGTTGGATTTGGTTGTTGCAAACAAAAAACAGCTGTGTCTGTGGCGTTGCCACCTCGCTGAGTTGGGTCTAAGCAATTGGATTTCATTTTTGAAATGTACATGTATTCATGTGTAAGCGTATAAGTATTCGAATAGATCACCAATTTATTTACTTTAATGTTTAAAAAACATTTAAATAGGATGACATCTGGCAAATGATTCGGTGCTACTATTTCCAGCGATCTGGCAGCGCCCTTAATTGTTTTGTCGTCATCGACTGTTTTTGCAGCCCTATTTTGTATGTTATTGTCTGTCCTTGTTGATACGCGTTAAATTCCCATTTAAATGGCAGAGGAAATTGATGACAACGACTTTTATCGCGAGAACTTCAGCGCCGATTCGGACTGGGAGGTGTTCAATGCCCAGCTGGGTGAAATACTCCAGAAATGGGACGTCACTGCCAGCGGTGATGTTGGCAGATCTTTGAAGCCCGAGGAAATCTTTCGCTGCAAGTGGAAGGTTGAAAGCGAGACCCTGGATATGCTAAGCAACGGCATTGAGGTGGAGCACTACCAGGCACACTTGGAGGAGGACGAAATTAAGGAGGAGATAAAGGAGAATAGATGCCCGCAGCGAACACAATGCCATCAGGATCTGATGAGCAGCGGGAACAGCTTTGGTCCGCCCATTCGTAGCAGCTCCAATGAGCTGCACACTCTGGCCCGAATATATGGTCTACGGCGCTTCATTGTCCTCCATCCGGTCAACGCCAGCGTCAACTACATGAAGTCCACGGCGGAATTTAATTTCTTTCTCAGTGCCGCTGCAGTTGTGGCCGCAGAGGTGGGAAGTGTTGTGCCCATCTTTGTGCAGATCTACGATCCCAAGTGGAATTTCTTCACGGGTGTGTCGCCGGCGCCTGCCCTGAGGACCAACTTCCGCTTGATTGGCCTGGAGAAGGCCCCGCCCGAGTGTCGCTACTTGATGGGTCTGCTGACGCTGTTTAGGGAGAAGGTTCCTGCCTCGTATCCGCAGTCTGCCATGGTCTCTGTCTGCACCACCTACGCCCTGGACACGATGCGCATTCGAATGCCCATGTATGTGCCCTTCGATTATGGCCTTAACTCCGAGGACATAGTTGTGGCTGGACAAGTGGCCCATGTGGATGTTCAACAGTTTTATGCCCTGCCACATGGCTATAAGCCCGAATCCTGCACAGAGATCTATCTGGTCTACACCTGGCCGGAGCTGTCCGAGCACGTGGCCTTCGACAGCGAGCAGAGGACTGACTTCATACCCTCCAAGGCGCCGCTAGGCAAGGTTTATCTCTCTGTCGAGGCCTCTTCTTATCTCTCGTGCTGCCTGAGGGACTACCAGGCTGTGGCCAGTGTCACTCGTTCTCTGGAGTCCTTCGTGGGACGCAATTTCTCTGGAACCAGCAGCGGTGCTGAAGGCATCAATCCTTTGGATAAACTTACAGAACGCCAGCTGACCAAGCGACGGGATCGCAACTATGAGATGCCTTCTCAAGAGGGTCTAACGAAGCGTCTGCCCGGTCCGATGACCGAGAGTGAGCTGAGCGAACTGCTGGCCTACATGTTTCCCGATATGCATCCCGAAATGGCCTTGTACCCATATGTCAAGCAGAGTTTCAAGAATAAGGTGGGTGCTTCTCATGCGCATATCATCTGAGAGCCGATCCTTATTAATTCTTCAACTCCTTCCAGTTCGATCCAATGCGCATTAAGAGTGCCGTTCCCGACTCTTTGGTCTGTCGCCTCAGCTGCCTCCTGGCCACATGTCATGCCCATTCGGGCGGCCTGGATGGCATGGCACAACTGTGGGCCGCTTTCACCCGTCAGCTGCGTTTGCTGTGGGACAACTCCCTAGCCGTACCCGGGTGAGTCCGCCATCCACCCACACAATCAGCAATGCCCTCAAATCGTAACAAAAATATGCTTTTTATTCGGAACTTGATGCGTACGAAACCAAAACAGAAACGAAACATCTGGTAAACGTTCTAGTCTAGTCTAAATTTAGTTTGCTAATCTGTGAAGCCGCAAAGTTAACATTCGAATTGGATTTACGTGTAACAATTTAACGCACATTTAAATATCTAACCGGTAGGGCTAGTAGGGATCGGAATCCTCCGCTATATCGCTTGGTGTCTGTCGTCATCGGTGTCTTCGGTGTGGCTAGAGATGAGCAGTCCAAGCACTCGAAGGAAGGGTTTTCCTTGAAGGAGATCTCCCTCTGGCACGAGTACAGTTTTCATTGATATTTTATACACTTTGTTGTTTGTTTGTTAGCTGGCAGTATCTGTTATAAGTACATATTGCTCATCTCATCTCCTCTCCTCTCCGGTTGGGTTTGTTCAAGTGCAACTAAATCTAAATCTAAGCACGTGCTTGCTCTTCTACTCGTATATCGTACGAGTACCTCCTATATCATACCTTCTCCAGGTGCTAAGGCAGTTGAATACTCTAATGGTTTCCTTCTTGCTTCTTGCTTAACACTAACTTTGATTTAACTTTGTTCTTATAATATGTTTGTTGTTTTTGTTGGGATTGTTTGGATATTGTTTCCTCTACGTTTTCTTTTGCTTGCTTTACAAGTGAAACATGAAACATTACATATTACTATACGATTTTCTTTGAATTTATTGCCTAAAGTTTATTGGAATATTTGTTGTTGTTGTTCTTGTTGTTCGTCTAAATAATTGCTCCCGTTTTCCACCTAAATTGTGCTTACATATCTAATGCTCAAAGCCATGTCTATAACCGTTGTCTTATCGTTAGAATCAGTATATATAGTAGAGTATATAGTATAGATCGATACATATATTTGCTTACTTCACTAAGTATTCAGTGCCAGACCTGGGCGTTGTTATTGGTTCTCCGCGAAGAGATCCCGCCCAGGGGCACTAAATATTGTTAACTGTCAACTGCGTCCGGACTTGCCCGGACTGTTTGCCCGGGCTCGTCCCTCGATATCGTTCGACATCGATATATCGATAATGCTAAGAAATTAAATCGTTTAAAACGCCTAAAACTATGTTCCATATGTATATACAAAGATGTACAGAGGCTTGACTTTAGTCTCAAATGGGATGAAAATAAAAAAGTGATCGATAATTTTAAAATATTAACTTTATTAAAATCTCACTAAAAAGTAGAAGGAAATCATAAAAATAATCGTACAAGAACGTAGCACACAAAAATGTTTCAATTGAAGCTTCTGTACAAAAACGAAATGAAACAATCCTTAAAAAACTGAAACTGACTTTTAAACCGTTTTTTGGAGGGCAGTAAAAATGGTATTGGTTGAAATGAAGAATCTGTTTATGGCTGGGATAGACAAACATAGAATGAAATTCATATATAGAGAGGAAATAAGAATGAAATCGTTTGGGGGTTCTAGACTTTTAGACTAGAGAGTGTTTCTGTGTGTGTCAGGGGGGACTTCGTTGGAATTGCTCGTTAAAGGTTTTTAGATCCTGTTTATAATAGTACCTTAGAGGAGGTATCTCCCCATACATACGAGTACATGATAGTTATTTACATACAATCTATTGCGTTGTTGTGCTCTCTCAGCGACTTCTATGCGGTGTCTATCCCAGCATAAAGAAAAGTACATATTCCATTGCTAAGCCTAAACATTAGTTAAACAGATTTAATAGCTATTAAGTATAATTAGTACCATATTGACTTAAGGTTTAGTTCTTTGATTGCTTAACATCTGGTGTGTCTTCATCTCTTCCAACAACTAATCGCAAATCGCAAATCGCAAATAGCAAAAAAGAAGAACTACGGAAAGTATTTATTGCACTCTAAACAGCATATAAAAATATCGTATGTATCGTATGTGTTGTCTACTCCTACTCGTAACTCTTGCATATATTCCATTGTGTGTGTGTGTGTGTGTGTATGTTCCTTCCATTATGCAAATCTCAAGATGCCGCATGCGACAACAGCAACAATCTGAAGGGGCAGAATATCAGAATCAGAATTGCACTTAAAGCTTGGCCCTGTCTGCCACTGTGACTGCCACTGTGACTGCCACTGCCACTGCCACTGTCTCTGCATCTACCACTGCCTCTGTGTCGGGATTGGGGTCGGTGTCAGCCAATGTCAAGTTCAGAGACAAGGCCACATCCTGCCCAGCTGCCTCGTGCTGCTGCTGTTGCTGCCTCTGCACTTGCTCAATGCTTGACACCGAGGTGCTGGCAGCAAAGGATGAGGCCTCTGCCTCACGCTCTCCATCTCCATTTCCGTCTGTCTCCGTCTCGGTCTCTGTGTCTGCCCCATCCTGGCTGCCTGTTGTTGTTGCTGTTGCTGTTGTGACTGTGGCAGTCTCCTCTTCGCTTAGGCTACAATTACATGTACAATTACAGTTATCACTAAACGTATGCGCCTTATAATTGTTGCTAGTTGTTGCTGTGGCTGCTGCCGTTGCTGCTGCTGCTGCTGCAGCTTCTACATCATGATTATTATATAAAATATTGTTAGACGTTGCCGTTGCCATTGCCATTGCAACGGGTAACTGTAAACGAAAGGCATTGCTGCGGGGAATGTGGCATGTGGCTGCCGTGATGCTGCCACTGTTGCTGCTTCTGGTGCTGCCCCTGTTGCTATTGTTGTTGCTGCTGCTGCTGTTGCTTGTGGGATGATGATAAATGATTTCCTGACGTTCATATTCGTTAAAATAATTCTCCACAACAATGCCACTTGCTGCCGTGGCAGCTGCTGCTGCTGCTGCCGCCTGCGCTGCTGTGGCATCTTCTACGGTGGCGGCTGTCAACGCGGCCGAAGGCGCATGTGGCAGGTTGTTGCTGCTGCTGTTGGAGGAGATATTGCTGTTGCTATTATGGAAATTGGCGGCTCGGGGCACCACATCGGGTGGCGAGGTGCATCGCTCTGTTTGTGGCATATAGTAATGTAATCGTTGTTGTTGTTGTTGTTGTTGCTGTTGCTGTTGTGGTTGTTGATATGGCTGCTGCTCCAATTGCTGATTGTTTCTATGTCGCTGTTGTTGTTGTAGCTGTTGTAGTTGTTGCTGATGCTGCAGCTGATGCTGCAAATGTTGCTGTTGCTGCTGCTGCTGCTGATGTTGCAAATGTCTACCATTTCTGCGCTGCTGCTGCTGTTGCTGCTGACGCCGACCATCCCTTGTGGCAACACTCCCCTCGATGGCCGGCGTCAGATATTGTCAGAAAATGCCATCCAGATTTAATACAACATTGAAATATCAGGATAACGTAAGCCGCCCTCATAATGGCACTAGACCGTTGCGCGTTGTCGGATTGCGCGCCATATAGATGTCCATATCGTGATCGGTCCAGTTATCCGACGTATCGCAGTAGTTGTTCAACGTGTGCGTTGAGCCCGACTGCGAGTATCTGGAATTGTGGCAAGTACATCGATTATATCACACACTCTGCCATACTGCCACTCTGCCAGCAGCAGAAGTGCCGCAGCATTGCCCCATGATTTGTGGCGGTAAAAATGGCGGTGCAATCCAAGCGAAACGCAATTAAAATTAATGGAATCAGTAAATATAAGCCGGGAGAGGGCCAGCCAGAGAGCGGTGTTAGGTGGTGAAAGGATTTGTGGCTTAAATCCACATGCATGCCCCATGCCCAATGCCCCACAGAATTTACAGACAGATGAAAGTTTCATTTGATTTGATTTCAGCGATGAATAGTCGATCGGGTCTCCTCCAATCAAGGTTGAGATGGTGATGGTAATCGTAATGAAAGTGAATTAAATGAGGGTTGTCTGCGGATTTAAGTTTTAATCACTTTGGGGTTAGTGGTTCCGATTATAGTTTGATTTGTTTAAAGGAAAGGTTCTTTAAATACTTCTTTGACCAATTAAGTGCTTCTGTCGAGAGACTGGACTACTGGGTATCTTGGTGTCGAAGCCCGAGTGCCGCAACCCCCCACATGTTTTTAAATGTGCCATAAATTCCCTTCAATATATCTACTTAATGGCTGAATCTTGAATTCTGAAGCGCACTTCAACAGAAATATCAACAGTGAGAGTGCTGCGAGGGGGTCGAGTAGTTGGCATTTCAAAAACTTGATTTTCGAACGCCTCTCAGAGCCCGACACTTTCCCATGGTAGCCCGCGCGATACTTAAGAAATGCTAATTAAATGAATTGCCAAGCCAAAGAGCCATAAACCAAAGAAACGTAAAAGTAGAATTGAAAGTGGGATTGGTGGTGGAGTCGGCTTAAGATCTCAAGATCGGAATGGTGACAGACAGAATGTCTGGTGTGGGGGAGAGTGTGAGTGTTTGCTTAATTAGTTGCCACTCGCATCCGAGTCTGTGGCATGCGGCAGATGTGTGACGTTCTACTTACCGACTTCCCGGTCGATGGTTATGTATGTGCGTGGCATTGAGCTGATCGCGTGATCTGGAGCGCGGACGCGAGCGTCTGGCGCTGGAGGCGATGCTGGCGGGTCCGCCGCCGCCCACCATGCCGCTCATGCTCATCAGGCTGCTCACGGGCAGGCCACCGGGACCCCCCATTTGCATGCCTCCGCCTCCGCCGCCGCCCCCATTGCCGCCGTGGATGGAGCCGGCGTAGGAGGCGCGCGACATGCGCTCCGAGGCCGCGGCCAGGGACTGGCGAGACTGCCGGAGCTCTGGACGCGAGTTGACCAGGTTCGAGGGGAAGGCGCTGCCCAAATAGCCGCGATGCGAGTTGTTCGAGAAGCTGTGCTGCGACTGGCCATCGGCAATGGATCGACTGTGATTATGCATGTGTGTCGTGTGCGTGTGTGTGGGTCGATTCGGATGTGTGGCACGAACAAACAATGAAACAAACATAACGAACGCAATATTAAATCATAGCTGAATGGAAACGAAGAACGACGGCCCCATCAAATATGCAGAAAGCTCAATGTGGGGCAAGTCAATGTTGGGCCACGCCATGGAAGGTGCGCTTCGATGGGAAATGTCTGTGGGGTCCGTGGAGTCTTACCTTGATTTCCCCACTTTGCCGGGCATTCCGGAAAAGTGGCTGCGCATGTCGTCGGGCTGCTCGACGGGATAGATGCGGGGACGCGGTATCGAGCGTCCACTGTACGCGGACACTTGATCCCATTCCTGGAAAACAGGAAGAGAATATTCGATTCGATTATTGAAATTAATTAGAATGGAATTGGAATGAGTCCCAGTGAATCCTTCTGATGTGTGAAAAATCCTTCTAGGTTCTTGGTTTCTTGGGAGTGTTCCTCCAGCCTCTGTCTCTGGAATCCATTGATGTTTTCCAATCAGAGTTTGTCCCCATTCTTCATTCATTCTCCTCGGTACTCCTTCTTTTTTCCATTCACTCACTTCCAGTCTTCTTGAAGTCCCAATACCATCGTATTTAGGCCGCAAAAATGTCATTCTAGCATTCTTCCAATCGCTTGTAGGTCTTCAATCTTTCCAAAGACCTAAACACTGGCTTCATTCTCTATTATTTAATCTATATATCGTCTCCAGCTTAGATCCCATTAAAAATTCTACACAATCATCCACACATTTATTCCCATTAACTTTTTGGCAACGCAACCTTGCCAAAAAAGAAGACGAAGATCAAGCATATCCGAAATACTTTCAGTATTTATCTACGCTGCGTACAATCAACAGCCATCAAATCGCGGTGCTGCCAATTTTCCCAGTCATGGTCCGAACATCTAACCGGGGCCAGAGCCAGAGCCAGAGCCCGAAGCCCGGAGCCAGAGATAATTTCTTGGCAGGCTGCATAAAAGTGGAACTAAACCGAGTCGAACGATGGTATGGTTTGGGGCATGGGGAGGGGAGGCTCACCTTGTGATTGTTAAATGCCGATAGCGTTGCAATGGAGCCAAGTGGTCCTGGGGAACCGGTCGGACCGCAGCAATTAACAGGCAGTCCTCCAATTGGCAGTGGGCTCTTCTGTTGGCTGTTCTGCAGCTTGCGCGAGCGCCTGCAATGGGAGAAAGAAATGCGATGAGAATGGTTTAGAAGGGGTTCGAAGCTTAGAATACCCTGGTAGAAAATAGAGGAGGTATTTCAAGGATTGAAGAAGGAAATCTGCTGTTCCAAGTTGTGCCACTAAAGAGCTGCTGTGGCAAAAAGGATATACTCTCTCTCTTGTGGGGTATAATGGGATTGGATTGTGGTTGATGTGGTGGGACCAAGAAGGATGATGAAGTAAGCAGATAGCTTAAATAGAGCCAAAGCGTAACAAATGCAATCGAGAGAGAGAGAGAGCAAGAGAGAGGGAGGAACCCATGGCGTGGCAACAACTTAAGGACCTGCGATAAATCAGCCAGCCACTTTGGCCAGTCATTGGCTTTGTCTGTGGCTCTGCTGTTGTTAGCTACGGCCCCATAACTCACGGCCAGTGGAGCACAGTGGGGACTCACCTGCTGGCAGCAATGAACACAATCACGGCCACAATGATGGTGCCACAAATGGCCGCACTGGCCGCAATCGTTATCTTGTCCATGTTGGAGGCCTGCGAGGCCACAGTGCGGACCTCGCGGCACTGCTGGTACGGCACCGTCTCGGGGGTCACGTGCAGCTCCTCCAGCGAGATCACGCACACGATGATGCACTCCTGGGCGGGCACATTCTTGATCTTGAACTCCCGCTCGCTGGCCTCCAGCGGCGGTCCCTGCTTGAAGGCCTTCTCCCCGAACAGGCGGTAGACCACGCGGAAGCCCAGGATGTTGGCGGTGTCCGAGTCCCACTGGATGATCACGGAGCTGTCCTGGCGGAAGGCGTGCTTCACCTGCACCTCGTTGGCGTCGTCGATCCGCGTGCCCCTCTGCGGCGGATAGCCCAGCACCAGCGGCGGTCTCTGCGGCTTGTGCGGTCCCCCGTTGTTGTTCACTCCCTGACGCCAGCCCGGCGCCTGTTTGCTGTTCGCATGGACACCCGACGCAGCCGAGGAGGAGGAGGAGGAACTGCTTGTGGTGATGGTGGTGGCCTGGACGGTTCCGGTCCCGTTTGCGGATAGGTTTGTGGCCGCCGAGGGCGGGGCAGTGCTGGCTGAAACGCTTGCCGTTGTCTTGGCCGGAAGACGCGTCTGTCAAAGCGAAGGAAAGAGTATTAAAATCCACATCGAAAGTATCCCAGTATCCTTCCGACACTCACCGTACTCGAACGCTTCGTTGTTGGCTCTTCTGTGGTTGTTGTGCTTGTCGTTGTCGATGTCGTTGTGGTTGTGGAGCTGCTCACACTGCTGGCCACCGGCGAAGAGGCAGCTGTGCCCGTGCCCGTGCCCGTCCCCGTTTCATACTCCACGGAATCCACGGACGACGAGGCCAACGTTGGCTTTAGGTTATCGGCCAGGCCAACTGGACCGCGGAGCGCCGCATCGGCAATGTCCGGACAGCTCAGCTCCTCGGGCTGTATGGAGTAGAAGCCACGGTCCCGGAAACGCGGTGGGGTGCCACAGAACTGTGGATTGCGTTCTCGTGATGTGACCTAGGGGGCAGGGCCGTGGCCGGGGGCAGGATTGAAGTGTAAACACACAATGGGAAAGTTAATGAAACGTACAGGAACAAATTGGGTGCGGTGGGAGGGATCTAAGCGGAACTAGATTTATTGAAAGAATGTTCACGGAAAGAAACTTCGAAGTGAACAGAAAATACATTCATTGGCCATGAAATTCATGAAACATAAGAATCCTCGCTTGATTCCTTATTTCAAGGACCTTTTAAGCTACATAGAAAACTCTCCTCCGAACGGACATTCTTTCAAACATTTTCGCGCATTTCTCTCAGTGTAATCCCTACCTGCAGATCCCCGTTGCGTATCCACTCGGCTACCCATCGGAGCTTGCAGTCGCAGTGGAGGAATCGGCCCCCCAGCGACAGGCCACGCAGCGTGGCGTTCAGATGGGCAAAGGCGCCCTCGGGCACGGAGCTCAGCGGGTTGCCGTCGAGGGCGAGGAGGGTGATGCCCGGGTTGCCACGGAAGGCTGCCTCCGGCAAGCTGGTCAGCAGATTGAAGCCAATGTCCAGGACGCGCAGCTCCTTCAGGGAGTGCACGGCCCCGATGGGGAACTCGGCCAGCAGATTGTTGAGCAAACTCAAGGAGCTGAGCGTCTTGCGTACCCCCGCGAAGGCCGTCTCGCCAATGCTCTGGATGAGATTCCGCTCGAGATTCAGGGCAGTGAGGGCATCCAGGCCGTCGAACACCCGTATGCCGCCCGCTCCGGGCAGCTCCTTGATGCCGTTCTGGGACAGATCCAAGAAGGCCAGACTCTTGAGCCCCCTGATGCACTCGGGCACTCGTCGCTGCTTGGTGCCCTTCAGGTTGAGGTTCTTCAGACTCTGTTCGAGTCCTCGGAAGGCTCCCGCCGAGAGGGTCACATTGTTGTCGTTCAGCTTGAGGGTCGACAGCTTGCTCAGGCCGCTGAAGGCATCGTCTGGTATGTGTGTGAGCTGGTTCTTGGACAGGTCCAGCAGATTGAGCTTGCCCAGCAGCTGCAGCGCCTTCACCGGCACATCGCTCAGCAGATTGTCCTGCAGATTGAGGTTCCGCAGCACACCCTCCTGGCCCCGGAAGGCACCCTCCGCTATCCGCTTGATGCCGCAGCTCGAGAGCTGCACATTGTGCAGGCTCAGATTGCTGAAGATCGCGTCCGGGAGTTCCGATATCGAGGAGTTGTTCACGTACAGCAGATCCACGGGCTTCAGCCGGGCATGGGTGTTCATGGCCCCCAGAAGGTCTTCGAAGTTCACCTGGAAAGAGATTGTTGATTGAACTAAAGGGCTAGGAGGGGGGAGGGTGGTGTTTCCTTACCTGGTCACACTGCACGCTCAGTTCCCTGCCCAGATTGTAGGCACATATGCAGCTGGTCTGCAGGTCGGGCACATCCCTCTGCCAGGGACATTGTCCCGCCGCCTGGGCCACCCAGAGGAGTAGCAGGAGCAGGGGCGCTATCGTCGTTGTGGCTGTCGTTGTTGTTTGGCTGCCTCTCATCTTGGTGCCGGCATAGAGCTGTGGACAAAAGACAAATTTGCTGTTAGATTTGCTGTTGGAGAGTGGAGCGGCATCAAGTGAAAAAGTGAAGGTTGTCTGGTCCAGTTGGGTCATAAATTATCCAATTAATGCTGTCGCCTGTCCACCGGCCAGGACTACCTCCCAGGCACCCCTGCCACCCCTTCCTTCACATCTTGAGAGAGTGGTCAAGACAGGAGGATACCATGGAGAGTGCTTGGGTTGGGAAGAAGGCTTTATCAATCAGTTTGGCAGGCTACTACTTTCAATTTCATTTTCATGCTCTTTAGACACCAAACAGTGCGTGAAAGGAGGAGGGGCATAGAGGGCATGGGGCATGGGGGATGGTGATCCTTGGGGCAGTTTAGTTTTGATTAATTTGCCTGTCTGCCTGTCAAACGAGGTGCTTCATAGCCTCAGCCTCAGCCCCAGTCACTCTTCTGCTAGGCCATAAAAAAAGGGAGTGAAAAGAAGTGATGGAGAAGACCTGCTACTGGGCACCCAGTAAATCCTTTTCAAAGTCCCACCTCCGCAAAAAAAGTGTTACGCGGCGCAGCTACTTTTTTGTTGGCCATTTAATTTAATTTGAACGAATCATAAAAGAGCCAAGCACGTGATGGGCTGCCCTCTCACGGAACCCAATCAAACAATGGGTGAAAGGTTAGCAAAAAAAAACAAGGGAGGGGGGAACCAGAAGCTGTTGACCTTTTTGCATAATCATGAGTTATGATGACATTCGTTTTTCCTTGCCTTTTCCCCTCCCTTTGCGTTTTTTTTTTCGGTGGTTGTCATTGTTGCGGCCACACTTTTGTTTTGGTTGCCTTTCGGTGGAGAGTTCTTTGTGTTCTTTGGATTATTGTTATATTATGGGATCTTCAGGGCACAGAAAAAGGTGCTGGCAGATGACAGGTGAATGGACTCTTGGGTTTGTTGTTTTGGGTACTCGTAAGTAAATCAAGATGGGAACAAATAAGCAAGATGTTTGCTGGTTTTGGGGGAATCTTCGTAAATATAATTAGTAGATATTACAGGTTCTGCTTCTTAAGGAATTTTTGGATTTAGGAAGGTATGAAAAGGGCTTAATTTGTAATCTTTTTTTTTTGTAAGAAATTCGTTTAAATTCCTTGAAAATCTTCGCCTCGAGTCCACTCCATTTTAATCATTTGGAAGACCAATTATCCATTATTTTGCTACCATTTTAAGTGCCTTAAATTATCCGTAAACGTATGTAAAATATTTCCCTGCACAGTTCAACAATCTTTGATATTTGCATGCCAGCTACAGATCCCCCGCCATCTTATATAATCCACGATAAATCATATTGCATCTCTCCATCGAAGGTTTTCGTGCTGGCAGCAATCAGACAATCAATTTGGCTGCCAAAGATTTCCTATATTTGTATTTCCAAATCAAAGTAAAAGTTGAAACAAATTGAAGTTCCATCCCATCGGCCGCATCGGCAATCCGGTGGATCATCTCTTCAGACGGACCTCAGACCGCAGAATAATAATTAAACTGCACGCTCGGCTACATCCCAAAAATAATAATAATCAACATTTGTGTCTTTTGATTGATAGTTTTTCGTACTCCCCGGCTTCGTCTTCACGCCTCCGTGCATCCGTAAGATACTGCCCAGAGGCGGGCGATGGAGGGGCGCCTGTGGGAGGCTGGGAGGAGGAGGTTTTCGGTTGATGTTTCAATTGTTCGATCCGCCTGACTTCATTTTTCATGGCATTTTGGATTTTTTTGTGCTGGGGCTGTTGGACTTTTGTCTCTTCCTTAATTCAACTTATAAATTGCATTACGTGGCTAAGACTTAGCGAAAAAAAAACACAAAACAGATTGGGAAAACGAGAAAAAAGGCAGAAAATATTTCAAGCTTGACTGTACATTCCCCATTTCTCTCTCTCTCTCTCTTATCTTTCTCTGGGTCTATTCTCGCTGCTCATTTCTCATTTCTCACTCAACTGTCTGGCCACAAATTTAATTAAAAATTCTTCCACTTCTTCCTCTTTCTCTGTGTTCCCTTTGTTTTTTCTTCCTTCTGCGTATTAATTGCATCACTAAATTTTTTAATGCGCGAAAAGTGCGAAAATTGCATTGTGAATACAAAAGAAAGAGAATGCAGCAACAACTGCTACCAGGAATGACTGAATGAATGACCGACTGACTGACTGCATGAATGAAAACGAATCAAGTACAGTTGTGCACAGCAAAAGTTTTCAAAATGACTACAAACAACAGGAATTGAAGCCAACCAGATAACTGTTTTTTTGAGTTGTTTGCGGAATGAACCCACAAATACCCTCCAGAGATGGAAATTTTTAAAAATTATGAGCTGCTATATGCTGTAACTTTTATGCCAGAGTCTTCATAACAGAACCATAATATAATAAAATATATAT
Organism: Drosophila pseudoobscura; assembly: GCF_009870125.1. Taxonomy (NCBI): domain Eukaryota; kingdom Metazoa; phylum Arthropoda; class Insecta; order Diptera; family Drosophilidae; genus Drosophila; species Drosophila pseudoobscura. The sequence goes on along the minus strand of NC_046681.1, from coordinate 28,114,069 downwards.
AATATAATATAATTCTATAGTTGATGGTCTATTAATCTTTCCATTAAACTTTCCAACAGATATTACCTCTATAATCTTCCATCCCATAATAATACTATACTGAAGTCTACAGAAGATGTCGTCCGAATCATTTGTGAAAATCTGAATTGGGAAATCCTATGGACATTTTCAAAGAGCAGCTCTTCAGAATTCTTGCAGCTCTGTTGGGGTACAGGTTCTTCCCGATTAAGAACCTTGATCAAACCCACTACTGCCCCTCCTACCTCTTCCAGGGTATCCCCCTGTGGAAGGGTATGCACTAAAAGATGCAACTTTTTGTTTTCTCACCCAAAAAACTTGAAAGGTGCAAATGATTTTTCTCTTTCTATCCTTCTCTCTCTTGGATTCTCTGTCCGTTTCAGGTGTTTGTTGTTTCTTTTGTTGTGGCCGCATAATTATTCACTCTTTTTTTGTGTTTTTGTTGTTTCTGGTTTTTTTTCTGTGGCTTTGGAAATTTGCATTTTTAGACAATGGTCCAGCGGTTGATTTTTTCTTCTATCTGTTTTTGCGTTTTTTTTTCCGTCTATTTGGCTTTGGGGCTCGAGGCTCGTTGGGCAAGAGGCAATCTTCTGCCTCCCATCACACCTTTCGGGCCGAAAAATGTTTTAATTGAAGTTTTATTTAACAAAAGCTTGGGCCCCACTTCTTGTGGGTCTCTGTGGGCGTAGGGCTTTGGGGCCGGGGGGCGGCAGTGGGGTTTTTTGGGTCACATAATGCTGTTAAGCATTTAAGTGGATTAGAATTTTTCGAGGTGGTTTCTGGCCCAAAAGGGCAGATTTTTCTCTGTGTGGGAAAAGTTGTCAATTGAAAAGTTTATATATAGACGAGGGGGCGTGAGGTGCTATGCGGCTATATATAGAGTTCGGCTGGAGTGCTGCAGTGTCGGAGTGCCGGAGTGTGTGCACAGGTTGATAATCTCTTGGGTCAGCTCTGAGGGCAAATGAATTAAGTGGAGAGGTGGGGGAGGGGTGCGATTTTTGAGGTTCGTTGTTTGAGCTTTGGCCAGCCTTTTGGGTTTGTATTAATTTGATATCTTTTTTAGAGCAGATTTAACTTTTGGGGGTAGATTTTTGAGCAGGGAACATCCAAAAAAGGATCAAAATATGTATTTAAAAAGAGTTTTGATTAATAATCGATTAATTATCGATAATAATAAGAAGCTTCACCTTTAATAAGGCGACTTCTATTAACAAAATGAGCCCCTTCAATCCCAATAACTAAATTGCCTGATCCCCACAGCGTCAACTTATTATTCAATAAATTTCCTTGGGAAATCCTCCGCCATCCTCCGTACGGGGCGGAAGGAAGCTTGAATAAATTCCAGTGCGACCGCTGCCACGAAAATCCCCTTTTAAACACGACGCTGGCTTTTGTCATCTCATTCTCTATTAAGGCCAAAAACAATTTCCGTTTAACCGCAGCTTATCCTTTTTGGTCGTTGAAGCCAAGTGAATTGTTCTCTCGTTCTCTTGGCCACACAAAAATAAACGTAACTCGGGCTAGTTTATTGGCCCGGAGATGGAGCTCCGACAACGACGACTGGGAGGAGGATGATGATGATGATGAGAGGATGGGTGGTGGGGTGGTGGCTCCCAGGCATAGACCATAGTCCATAGACCATAGACATTGAATTAATGACATGAAGCACATTTGATGTTTTTATTTCATTGAAACTAAAATGAAAGTGTCGGGTATGTGGCAGATGGGGCTATGGCCTGGAAGATGGAACATTATCAACTGGACAACATTGGGTGGGTCAATAAAACGCTGGCCAACAGCCAGCAGAAGATGAGAGCCCCACCCTCTCCCCCTATCCCCTCACTGTGCGGTTGAGTGCAGTTTTTGAGCCACTTAGAAAAACCTTTTAAGCAGCTGCTGGCCACTCCACTGTGCCCCGGCACTGGTGTTTCTTCCTGCCACCAACTAATAAGACAACTTTTATGCAAATGCAAATGCCATTGCACCACAGAAGAGCTCCCTTTGGAGCTGCCGTTTTTCCCCATTTTCTTGTTCATTTTTTCCATTTTTTTCCCCATTTTTCCCATTTTTGGGTTGGAAAACATCCGCTGCGCTGCGGTCCAAATAAGTCACTTCTTCCCTTCTACACTGGGAGAAAAACAGAAGCGAAACAGTTGGCCAGAAACTGTGTTACGAGGGGAACAAAGTTTAGGGATTATTTGAATATAAATTTGAAACGATTTCAATCATATTTCAAAGTCTATCTTTTAAGAGTTCTATCTGCCTGAGATATACCTTTGAAAATCCCACCAGTGTACACAGAACGCCCTCTTCGGCTCTCCTCTCAGCCACCACTTGGGTTCAACAAACTCTTTGGGGGCTGAGTCACTGCCGGAGCTCGCTTCGGGCTCATTGGCTATGCAAGACGAGAGGGCCACGCACGCGTTGACAGGGCGTGATGAGCGTGAATATCAATTGGGAGGAGAGACATTCGTTGGTGGCAGAGTGGGAGGGGAAGGGGAACGGGAACACACCCATGGTCCGCCCCGTGATATATGCATGCATGGCTTATGCGTTATATGTGTGACAGCTTAGCATAGAGCTCTTCGCTTGTCTTCTCTGGTCCTCTGTCTGATAAGCGGCGACAATCGCCGCCTTTCATTGTTTGCCCAGCCCCTCGTCAGGTTTTATTGCCAGTTTTACAAAGATGTGCGGTCTGGCCAAGAGACTGAGACTGAGATTGGAGCCAAAGAATGGTGCTGATACGAGCAGGGGAGGAGGTGTTGCACATGAAGAATGGTGGCATGCAGAGTGGAGAAAAGTGAAACGCAGACTTGGCAGAAGACTAAGATGCATTCTGACACAGAATCTTGCAGATAGATTGAAACCGAGATTAAGACTCGGCCTGGAATGGGAGACTGACAAGAGGCAGGCACTGGGAAGAGCCCGGGAAGCTCTGACACAAAGACACAGACTCCCAGAGGCCGAGAACGAAGCCCAAAGAGTAGGCTCAGACACAGACAGTGAAATGAGAACTTGAATAAAGATTGAAGACGGAGACTAGACAGCAACTGAATGATATAGAGGCATGTTCCAAAAGAAAGAAGAAAACCAAGACGAGGCTTGGGAGTTTTATTCAAACAGAGACTGAAAACGAGACTACGAGGCCAACAAGAACTATAACAGACTTCACACAGAGAAAGAAGAGAACATGCTAGGGAAAGAGACTACTTTTAGAGCCCCAGAAAGTGAGTGCGAGATTGAAAGCGAGAAGATCACAAATGGCACTTCAATAGTTAAGGAAACCCCTGATCTAGCATATAAATAGCCCCTAGAAATAGTGTATCCATCAACACCTCATTATATGCCCTCTCTCTCTCCCTCTTGACAGGATTGCATCTGGCTTTCCCGACACGCGCACCTGCCTGCTCCACCAGAAGCTGCAAATGCTCAACGTTTGCGTGGAGCGTCGCGTGCAGCGGGAGGCAAACAGCAAACGCAAACAGCACCAGGACCAGGCACTGGCCATATCCGAGGACGAGGAGGAGGACGGGGGCGAGTTCTTTGATTGCGATGAGCCGAACTCCGGGGCGGGCTCCCCCGTTAAGGCAGTGCTTAGCCTGAAGCCCGAGGGTCGCTTGAGGCGGCTGGGGGACGAGCGTTTGCTGGACGAGCCCGAGGAGTATCTCTACATCCCAGAGACCCAGGAGCCAGTGCCCAAGACAGAAGACCAGCTGCAGGACGATGCCGAGGTGATGCTGAAGCTGGGACCCGGCTCGGGTCTGTCCACTCAAATGATGTGCACTTCCCTGCTGTCCGACATGGAGGCCTTCAAGGCGGCCAATCCTCGCTCCCAGATGGAGGACTTTATCCGTTGGTACAGCCCCAAGGACTGGGAGGAGGTCCAGAATGGTGAGTGTGGGAAATACTCCGTCAGTATATATCTATCCTAATTCTACTCCTCAGAAACGGGTGAAATCACTCACCAGTTGAGCGTGAGAATGACCACTGAGGGCAACACCTGGCTAAGAGTTTGGCAACAGGCCCATCCCGTGCCCGTAGCCCGACAGAAGCGACTGTTCGATGACACCAATGAGGCTCTGAAGGTGCTACACTTCCTGGAAAGCCGAAAGATGCACGAGATCTACAACCTGACCATAGTACCAGTCCTCCACTCGAGTATCCTCAAGCTTTTAGTGAGTAAAGGACTCTATCCAATGGAGGAAACAACTAAAGCAATCTCTTTTCCTAGGACATCTGCATCAATGCCAAAGTCGATGATCTTTTCAGCCCCCAAATCGAGCAGCTCCTCACGGATCTCTGCCGCCTTTCGCGTTCGCAGTCGGATGATCTGCCACCGATTGGCCCCCTTCTGGATGATCTGGCCGAGCTGGAGCGCCGCTTCTACCAGTTCAAGTGCTTTGAGCGCCTCTCCGGCTATCCCAAGAAGAGTACCCTGGACCAGGTCAAGCTACAGTTCCTGGAGATCCTCCGCAACGACAACTGCTGCACGATTGTCAACCGCAAGCTGACGGCCGCCGGGGATGGCACCCTGTACGACATACTGATACCCAAGTTGGAGCACGACATGGCCGAGCGATTGATCAGCAAGGACTACATCATAAGGCTGGACGGCGACTCGAAGAGTACGGAGAAGGGCCTGTACTTGGGTCCACAGTTCATGAGGGCCATTGTCACGGGGGAAAAGCTAAGACTCTGTGGCGCATTCACGGAGAGCACAGCCTTTGTTTAGGGAGGAAAACTACAGGAATTCCAGGAATGACTGAAGAAGGATTAAATCTAAAGAAATTAATATGAATATGAATGTTATTCCACAATACGCATACGCAAGACTATTTAAACTATTATATTAATATGTACTTCCATTGTATTTGGTTTTATTTGTGCTTTAAATAATACACACAAAGAAATTATTAAGTATTCCTGTCGGGGCACAAACTTTCAGCGTCTCTCACCGCAAAACAGTTAAAGGAACTGCACTCTGGGATCTGCAGCCACATATAATCACATAATCACTTCTCCGGCCCGGCACTTGGGGCCAAAAGAAATCCGCAAGAAAGCCCACACTTGGATGACAGGCAACGAAAGCAGGAGGCCGGAGGGAGGGGGCAGGAGCCAGCAGAGGACGCATCCACTAGCCAAACTTTAGACACGAAATTGCCCAAATACGAGAAGGAGCAGCAGAAGGCGGTGCCCAATGCCAGTCGCCGGTCTGGGCCCATAAGCAAATTGTGGGCCATGTTTAACCGGAATTATTTTAAGCGCACACTCTCTGGGCGGGGAACTCCACAAACCGCAAACTCCTTGGGGGGCTCCAAGGGGCAGGGGCAGGGGCAGGGACCGAAACATCCAGAGAACAGAGCTCTGGTAAGACATAAAACATTTCTCTCCTTGGCCCTTGTTGGGGGCCCGTTCGCTGGTAATGTTTTCCCCACTAAATTACCTACGGGCAATAATTGTTTTGTGTACATGTCGGGGCGATGTTTGCCCGTTTGCCTGCTTGCCTCGTAAAGCCCGCAACATTGTTTCCCCCACCACCACCCTGTACGTCCCTGTGCAGCATATTTTCTCCTTGAATTTCCCTCTGGTTTCGGCTCTAACCGAAAATGTAAAAGTGTAAAATAAATTTGTATTTACTGCATTTGAGGGCAGGAGTTATGTGAGTGTTTATAAGCACTCCACTCCACTCCGCTCCACTCGGGCTGCATGCAGGCGGGGCATCTGCTGGCATAACTACCTCCTGGTTTAGCCGGCTTCCACATTCCATATCCATTTAAAGGCCAAGGACTGAAGGGAACGGCGTAGTGGATGCTGCAGCTAATAGAAGTGGATGCAGATTACGTTCGTGCAACACACTACTTTTTGGATAGAGAGCAATCTAAGCGTTTTTAATATTTAAGGACACTTATTGGATAATTCCTTATCACAAAAACGTATCCAGATAGTGTGTTCCCCTTTCTGTTTATGGGATTTGCATTCCATTAGGGAATTATTCAACTATTTCCTATTCCTGCCACTTCTTTGTTGCACTTCTTTTCGAATGACACCCAGTGAATGCAGTTTTTTTGTCGCCCACAGAAGGATTCAATGGCTGTGGCACGGTCTCAAATCAGTGAATAAATTGTGCAGAAAAAATAAGCCAAACATATTTGAAATTATATTCATGCAGACATTCACTTCATTCATATCTTTTTATGTATTCAATAAAATAATATAGCAAAAAAGGAGAGAGAAACTTAATTAAATTCTTGCATTCAATTTGGCATGAAATGGTGAAGGCTGAATGATCTGGAAGAGAGGTGGGTGGGCGGTGGGTGCTGGGGTCGGTGCTCGTATCCTCGTGTATAGAGGGAAAAGTGGGTTTTCCAATTGATTTGCTGGCGGTTTTGTGGTCCACCTACTACATCCGTATCCGCATTCGTGTCGTGTGTGTGTGTGTGTATCTGTGGATGTTACAATATTGCTGATGCAGTTGAATTTTAATGAAAGTTTTTCCTTTTTTATTCTGCACAGAAAATTGAATTATAGCACAAATACACACACACACACACACACACACACGGACACACACTTTGAGGAGTTTCTCGTTGAGATTTTCAATTTTCCATTGAACCCCCGCACGACAGGAATAAAATGAAGAAAATCTGAGCCAAAGATTGAAAAAACTCATAGAAAATAAAACTCTTCAAGTGTTGCAAGCCCGTTACTCGTAATAAATGAAAGGGTATATGGCATTTGATGAGCCAGAAGGAAGGATTTAGAGGAAAACCTGTGATTTTCAGAAATATTATGAAATATTGGTACTATAAAAGAGTTTCCTTAGACCGTTCTCAAACCCACATTTGCATTCAAAGCCATTTATAAATCCGAGTAGGCGGTATCCCACTGTCGGAATATCCCCTAAATCATTCTATGAGAGAGAGCCTCACAATCGGGGATTGCATTTTGCACTGGGCCATGAATTATTCAGTCAGCAAACTGCAATGATAAGCAGTCCTCCTCGCCCACAGGCCATAATTGAGCTCGGCAAAATCGTTCCCCCTCGCAGCCCCTCCACCACCCGCACTTGACCGACCAGCAATCCTCTCCTCTCCCATAATAAAATATGCAAAAGGCCTGTGCAAGTGCCAGAGACCTTAAATAATAATAGAGCATAGAAATACTCGTAAATCCATGGCAGACACCCAGACCAATCCACCCCCAAACCCAGTGCCATCCTCCTAAACTGCACAAATCTGCATATTCATCGCTGAAAAGCGGAGCAACGGAAAAGCAAGGGAAAACTGAAAAGAATACTCGTATAGAGTAAGTTTCACAACTCAATAATTAAAAGTAAGCAATAAAAGGAAAATCACGTTGATGGCTTGCAAATGAGAAGGAGGTGGAGGCGAGAGTGAGAAGGGAAGATGAGATGGAATAAGGGATACTCAGTACAAACAGCGAAATGATAGAAATTAGATTCGATTCGAATGAATTTACATGCAAGAGCTCTCAACTGTACAAAGAGGAGAGAGTTGACACCTACATAAGTGTATCTCTGGAAAGCCAGGAGACATCGCTTTGACCCTCTAATGCATGAACTTTACGCGCACTTTCGATTTACTGTTGCTGCGGGCGACTATCAGGACAAAACCTGTTGCATCAGTACATTTGAGCACTCACCCGCACTCTCACTCACTCTCTCTCTCTCTTGACTATATAGCATATACCCCTGGATGGATGAATGTCTTCCCATAAAACTGAAAATTAAACTTAAATCGTGCCAAAGCATCAAGCAACAACAACAACAACAATGACAAATTTACAGTAATACAGGTGGGATTACTTTTTCATCTCGCTTGCTTCGTTCCTTCTTCGCTTCGCTTTGCTTCTCATCTTTTTTCTTTGGAGTCTTGTCAACTGCAGCCGCACCTCACGCTTATCTACACACACACACACACCACGTCCAACAAGTATGCGTACACCTTCGACACTCAGAATTAACAAAGCTAGGTCTGAATACGAGCTTAGAGCGTGAGAGGGCTTCGGGCTTTGCCGTTGAGGGCGTACGAATTATTTTTGAGACTAGTGTAGGCACGCGCAAGTATGTGTGAGTGTGCTTACGCATATTTGTTGTTCCAATCTCAAAAGAGAGCACGAGGCGTCTTAAGCAGCTTATTACAAAATTTGCCTCAAATGATGACGTTGTTGTTGTTGTTGTGTGCATAAGTAAAGAGATGACTACTCGTATTTGTACGCAGATTTGAGTGGGTGACACCTGTCCGCTCTTCAGATCTCTTCACCCCTCCCTCTCGCTCTTGGGTCTATTTCTGGGCAACGCAATTTATTGACAGCTCTCCCTGTCTCACGGGTTAGCACTTGAGCTCTTTCTCGGTCTCGTCGTCTCTCTGCAAAGTGCTGGCAAATAACTGTAATTGAAGATGCCAATTGTTTGCCAGCAATTAGCGCCGTTCAATGGTGGCTGGCCTCTGTGTGTCAGAGCGAGACAGCTACTACTGTACTGTGAATAATTAATTTTTTTTCCTTGTCGTGGGCTCAAATGATGGACGCCTTCAATCGGGTTTCTACTTTTTTTCGGATAATATGAAATCATCTTCTTTTTTGGGCATATGGGTACAGCATGTTAAGCAGGGTTTGGCCATTTACGAGTTATTTTGTTTAATAATTTCAGATTTAAGGTCACATCCGCTTGAGTAACTGAGACCTAAGCATTATGTTAATCAAGCCATAATACAAATGCACCTCATGGATATGTTTGTCAATTTCCGAACCATCCCGATGCGTATCATCGAAGATTGGGTTAGCCTTTTCTTCAAGACATTCTGCTGAATCATTTGGTTCGAGTTATAGAGATATAAACTTTTGACAAGTATGTCGGCTGCCAAATGGTATAAAATTCGGTCTCTGAATGCCATTGCCACTTCGTTAACGCGAAAACACTTGGGAAAGCGTTCAAATGTTTGTGCATATAATCATCGTAAAAGTTTTATTTTGATTTAACACGTTTTCGAGTTATTTGCGGCAAGCTCAAGCTGAAAACCAGTAAATCTGCCGAAAATGGGATTATTGATATGAGCCTTGTAAGCCTTGCTACCTCCCCCCCTTCACGACCCGCTTCCGTGTTTGGTTTTTGCTTGTCTGCGCTCGGCGGGACAAACATTTGCACATTGGATGGCAATTGTTACGGTTCTCCGCTTAAAGCTTTAAAAAGTTTTTAATGCCTCACCGGTCTCCGTATCTCCGCATCTCTCTTTCGCTCTCCCTGCTATCTGCTATCTGCTATCTGCTATCTGACTGTCTGCTTGTCATACAGGGACATACAAGGATGATGACGACGACGACGACAACGTTGGAACGCAGATCAAGGCATCTGTCAGGAGGATGCCAGGAAGACAGGGGCGGGGTAGCGTGTGCCTGTAGGGGGTGGACATTTATTAACACGCCTGCTCTGCTGCTGGGTGTGGATGTGCCACCAGCTGCTGCCAGAAAGGTGTTAAGTGGCAGCAGCAGTGGCAGTGGCAGTGGCGGTGGCAGCATCAGCGGCAGCGAAATGATGATGAAGCGAATCTCACATATCAGCATAAATAAATTTAAGTGTCGGGCACAAAGAAATCTGCGTAAATTTCCCCTGCCGCCCCACCATAAATATAAATTACCCCGCAACGAAAAAAACGAAGAAGAAACAATTTCTGAATGATAAAACCAAGGAACGTCTACCAGAGATTACGACTAGAAGATGCCTCATGTTTCGAATTGATTATAATATTTATTTGATATAATGATCGATGGATAGGTTGTAAATAATATGAATATAGATATACCCATACATATGTATATCTTATTTACTTTACTTTCTCCACTCCAAACAGTTTTGGTGAATCATCATTCCCCCTCTTGAGCATTTAGAGGGTATAAATATGGGCCAGCGGAACAGACAAAATATTTATGAAAAATATTCTGCGCGTGTCCGCTGATGCCGCTACTGCTTCTTGCCGTTCATTTTTAATGGCTAATTAAATTGGCAAATACCAAAAGCAGCAATGCACCGTTAAAGTTGAAGGAACCCCTCTGTAGGCCACCCCTGGAACGGAACTGTAAGCAATTGAAAATGTTGCTTGTTGATGGTCAACGGAATTGGAAATCCAATTGAAAGCACAGCCAAATAGAGAGAGGGGTGGAGAGGTGGAAGGAGTGTGTGCATGGGCAGGGGGCAGGGGGAAGGGGGCACTGTGATTGCTGGGGGGAACACTTTGTCGAAAGTTTTCCTGCGGTCAGACGTTGCTCTTTAACAGCAAAGGATACGTGAGTGGGGGACGATAGGGATCTGTCTGCCCTTTTTTGGGGTTGCCTGCACTGCAATTTATTCGGATTCCCTTCCTTTTGGTTGGTACTTAATCGACAGAGTCTACCCCTCTACGGTTATGGATGCTATCTTTCAAAAGGGATTCAGGGATTCCCTGTGCTCTTAAGCCCTTTGGCTCTTAATTTCTCTGATTAAGTTTCAGCTTGGCTGATGCTCTGCATGCTGCTATGTTGCACTATCCATCCATCTATCACTTAAGCCAAGTACCGCAGCCACAGCCAAAACGCTCGCTCAATCGCTGACCCATTTCTGTGCGTGGAAAGCCTTTTCCTGTTGAACACTTACGCAATCCCCTGTCGAACGCACCTTTTGCGGGAGCCACTTGCCCATCTCAAATAGGAAATGCATTTGGCGCTGTTCAAGTAAATTACGTCAGCGGCTTGGCCCACAAAAACACAGCCACCACACGCGGCGGAGCGAGAGGGAGAGGGAGAGAGTTAGAGTGGTACAAAGTGAGGTAAGTGCCTGCATGGACTGCTTAAAAGATAGACCAAACACTGTCTGTCCCTCTGTCTCTCGTCTATTTGTCCCTCTCTGGTGTGTGTGTGTGTGTGTGCTCCAAATAAGGGAGCCTACGCAGAGACAAAATAGGATTTCACTCGAGGGTACCCCCTAGCAGATATGAGATAATGGGCATGATGATTCTAAGCAGATTTAGAAAAGGAAGTGGCTTTATTCTACACAAAAATCAACAAGTGAGGCGCTGTACAGAATCGGAAAGATTGGATCTAAGTATATATTTTAGAGCTGTTCGAAGAGCATGCACACTTTGGTGTGTTTCTATAGATAATCCCATCTGTTTGTGCACAGTTCTATGCTTCTTTTTCTAGCCTTGAAATGCCAGGGTACCAAAGTCTTCGCCTCACAAAAGCCAGTCTTCCGTTTGTGATATGTGTTGTTGCTGCTTCTCGCAGGCGATTGAATCCGAGCCGTTGAAAGAGTTGGCTGGGAACGCGTCGTCGACGTAGTCGTCGAATTGGGTCAACTGCCGCATTTTTGGCCTGCAGAGCAGCAGCAGCAGCAGCGGAAGAGCTGAGCACCAAAAGCAGTGGCAAACGCTGCCTGCTAACGGTTAATGTTATTGCGACTTTGCCATTTATCGCTGGCCATTGTTCTTGTCCCCCACCCCCCACTACCACCCATGCACCGCCTGCTGAGATTGTTGCCAGAGAGAGAAAGAGAGAGAGGAGGAGGATGGCTTTGAGTCAAGTTTAGTTCAGTTTTCGGCTTAGTTTGGTTACTCGCCGCGAGGTTTACTCACAGGCTACAATCGAATAGAGATGGGAGAGTGGGTCAAACCATGTTTCGTGTCACGAGGAAAGATTCATGGTTCAGGTTTGTTCCTGTTCGGACACGCACCCAACTCGAATGCACGCACATCTCCCATCACCGTCTCACGCACAGGCACACACGCACGCACACACACAACAATCAAGAAGTCAAACGGCAGGCAGGCATCGTTTGACTTAAGTTTGCTTTACGACTCTCCCCACTGTGAACAGAGCATCAAGATTAAGTCGTCCATGGCACCCAAAAAGAGAGTCTGAGAGCCACAGAGAGACTCGGAGACATGAAGAAATAGGGACAAAGAAATTTAGTTTATTGTGCATTTGACCTATGCTTGTGTGTGTGTGTATGTGCTAACAAATTGCTCATGTGCTGAGATTATTGTTTGATAATTTCTAGAAAATACTTTTGCCCAATTATTATTGACTGGCCGCTTAGGTTGCTCAATTTTCCTGCCAGGGAAATTGCTTCAAAGGCAATTTTCTTACGGCTGACACAGGCATAAAGTGTTTTAGGTACTCGTCCAAAATAAATACAGGCAAACAAATGCAATTGACAAATTTAATTAAGCTGCTCAACTGGAGCGAAAATAGTTGTGTGCGATACCGAAAGAATGGCTTCATTGGCAGGCACTGCAGACAAAGGATAGTCCATAAAACATATATGTATGTATGTAAGTATGTAGTATGTATGGGGGATAGAAACCAGTCAAATGAAATGAATACAAAAGAAGATCCTGGGTAATAATTGTTTAGAAGTTTATTTTGGGCTTCTGGAAGCTCTGGGATCGGGGCTGGGGCTCTAAATTTCTTTGAAATTCCATTATTAGTCTGAAGTCTACCCATCACCGTTCAAAAAGTACTTAAAAAGCCACACTTTCAATCCAAATAGAGTGAATAACTCATTTATTAGTTTAAACTTGTCCAATTTCTGCACAGAAGCAAACACAGCCCCAGCCCCCTGTCCACTCTGGATTCTAAGCCACAGAATCAAGTTTTAATTATGCATAAATTGCCGGCACACACTTCCAGCAGCTTTGGCCAGACACTTGCATAATTATATAAAGTTTCGCCCAGACTCTTGTTTTTTTTTTCTACTGCCAAATCCTATTTGATATTAAAAATGCACTTAAGACAAAGAAACATTTGAGGAAACTCAAACAGAAAGGAAAAACTTCAGCAACTGCAGGGGAAAGTTGCGAATGGCAATGGGAATGACAAGGAGAAGGTCCTGTTCTGTGTCTCGCCAGTCCTTTCTGTATACCCTTTTGCAGAGGAGGCTATGGGGATTCCTGCCTTTTCCCAAGGGTATCAAAAGCTTCGATGCGTCTGGCAGCTTTATTTTCTGCCTCCTTTTTTCAGTTTGGCCTCAGACATTGTCTTTTTGAGAAATTGCGCATATTTCCGTATCCGTTTCCGTTTTCTGCATGCATGTATACATGCACATGTATGTATGTGTCTGAGTGTTTGTGTGTGCGTGTATCTGTGTGCCGTTCTGTCAACTCTTTGCCGACCTGGGGCTTCAGTTTTGGCTGCCTTCCTGTCGCTTGATGTCTCTGCGCATAAATTAAACTTACATTTTACACATGACCCCGTACCCCACCCCACGCCGCCCCACGCCACCCCGTCTGCATCTGTGTGGCATGCCACATGGCATATAAATGAAACTTTACGCAATTTAATTCGTAATGAAATATTCCCTGTAAATGAGAGTTATTCGCGTGAAAAATCTGTTGTATTTCCTTTGGCTTTAACTTGTTTCCCGGAAGCACCAGCTTATAATGATCCCCCGACAGATCCCAGAGATGAACTGCAAAAACCCGCAAATACATATTTTTTCATATTTTACACATCAGTTTTTTTCGTTGGTCGTTCTGCATTTCGATATTGATAAAAGTTAGCTTCGCATCAGTAAAAAATTTGTTATATTTGATGGCCAACACACAAATGGGTAGAAATTTCTACAAGGGGGTGTGAAGGAGGCGAAAGTGGGGTGGTGAGTGGAGTGGGAGTGTGGAGTGTGGAGTAAGGGCCAGATGGCAGGCAGTTCAATCAACATAGTTGACATTTGATGTAAAAACCTTTCAAACGCATCTCGTAGATAACCAGGGATTTCCGATACTTTTATTTGGATACCGTAGATAAAGTCTCAATGGTGAGGGTATATTGGAAAGGAGCATCATTAGATGCTAGAAAGGCTATTCAAGGGTGTGGTTTTTAAAAATCTTCCATTGTTCAAGGATTATTCAGGTAACCCTCCCAAAAATAGGAGTCCCAGGCTTAAGTCTCCTCCTAGAACCACTCCCAAAATGCTCATTATGTTTCCACGGAGTATATACACAGAATAAAGCCTTCACTAACATGCCTATACCTCCAATCCATCTTCAACCCCTTCTAAGGTATCCCCAGAGGCGACTCCCATATCTTAATCTCATTGATACCCGTTTTATTTTCTTATTTTTTTGGGCTCCGACTTACTATCGTGTGAGTTTTTTACCAATAACGTGGCATCCTGTTGACTGACTGACTGTCGACTGATTGCGTATACGCGATGTGACAGATTTGGTTGAAAATATGTTGCGTATACGCCGTGTCTGTCGCCTACCCTTGTGTGGCGGGGGGGATGGGATTTACGAATGTTCGGAATAGTTGAGCGCTGAAGAGCTGATGGTGTGTACGCTGCTGTCTGCCTTAATCAAACCGAATGTGATTTTTAATTCTACAATTTTTGACATTTGCGTTTGCATTTAAATTAGATTTTACGATACCACAGGCATTGAGTACCCTTGGGGACTACCACATCCCTTCAGAGTTCAGAGTTCAGCGTTCAGCGTTCAGAGTGGATTGCATTGCAGAAGCCTGACAAATGGGATTTCCACTCCCCCATTCGCATATGCAAACGTTGTCCCCAGTGGGCTTTGTGGCTGTCTCGTACGAGTATTCCGCACTCAGTGCACTCTTGGAGAGGCTTTTAGAATGCACATAAATCTGTCGAGAGGCAAAGCCTGCCCAGTGCCACTGCTTGACCTTCTCGGTCCACTAATTAAAACATAAGATTCTGGCAAAATGTCACAATTGGATTGAAAATAATCACAAATTGAAGACATTGTCTTGGCATCTTGCCCAAGGCCCCAACTGTTTCCATCCACCATTAATTGCAACAGTTTCTCCCGGCTTCTCCAATCAGTTTGCATCTCGTTTAGTGCCTTGGGCTACAACCCAAAAAAGGAAAAAAAATGCGAGCGAAAACAGCAGCAGCAGCAGCGGCAGAGGCAACATCAAATTAAACTTAAACCATGTTGATGATGTTCCATTAAACGAGCGCCATCGTAATATCTGCGCCAAGGCAACACAAAAAATATTCAACGCAAAATGTTGTAAAAATTAATTAAACCCTAATAGCTGTGAAGCATCGCTCTCCCTCTCCTGCTCCCCATAATGCGTTAACGAAATTAACCATTTCTTATATGGTCTTTAGCGAGTGACCTAATAACGCATAATTTTAATCGTTTAAGGTGGGAACAAACGTGCTTATGAGGCTACCAAATTGAGCTATAAATGAATTGTTTATTATAAAGGAAAGTGTTTATTGTACTTAAGGAACATCTCTTTTTGAGATGGGAACATTTTATTCCGCACTGAAAATCGGATGTACTTTCCCTCTTTTAATCCCCTGCCTCTTTCAATATTTCTGTATCCCGTAGATTGTATCCCGTAGATCGAAAGAGGTTGTTCTATAGGCTCTAAAATTTAATTAAATATTTTTAAATACGTTTCAAAAGTAAAACCCCCTCGAACTCCATTTAAAACCGCTTCGAGGCTGTAAATAATAGTAATAACGTTGAAATACTTGCACAATTCAATTATTCATGTCCCATATGCAAATGTCGTGCAACTAATATGCTGAATAATTTATGCCCAAGGAAGTACATATGTTATGTCCTTTGTGCGTGTCGGGGAGTCGCGTAGTTTACATTTTGAATAAATGACATTTTTGCAATATTTGCAGAACAAACTTTTTGCCGGCTCAAAAAGGATTTTTTCTTTTTTTGTGTATTTTTTCCTGTATTTGTTTGTGATTTTTATTAAAAATTACGACAAATGCGTGACTTTAATCGGTAGCCTGTTAAACATGGCCTGACAGTCCATTTAAGGCATTAATTTTAAATACTTTTAGGCCAGGCCATAGCCAGAACCCCAACCAATGCCAAACAATAAAAAAGGGTTTATCAATTTGCTGCCAGTGGCAGTGGCTGGAGCAGGAATCCAATGGAGAAATGTGAAGCCAAATTTAAATGAGCCGCAAAATGAAAATAATCGTAAAAAAACATATAAATATTGGAGAGTATGGAGAGCATGTCCTATAGCTACGGCTGTATTCCTGCATCAATTAAATGGGCACGGACAAAAAGTGCAATCAATGATAATTCAAAAGTGCCGCACACAGCCATGAAAACTTGAAAATTAATGCTCTCGGGGTGGAATGGAAAAGTCCATTAACATAAACCGTTTACAGGCGGCATATTTTATTCCTCTCTCTCTCGGACTCTTTTTTTTTTATAAATCAGGGATATGTATGGTGCAGCGAGAAGGCTTATTATGATACGCCGGTGGACGAGGACTCTTTGGGGGAAATTTGTTAATTTAATTTCCATGGAAATTCAATAATTGAAAGCTCTGAAGAGTGCTCAGCGAATGATGAAATAATCGTTTGGGCCTTTGATTCCGAATCCGTCACAATTTGACCCATTTATATAACTTAATTTTCGCTTTCAACTTTCAATTATGATAATGTTGAACGTCCGAATAAATAAAATTCTCTTTAAATTATAATCCCCTGTTAATCCGAAAGCATTTCAAAGGCGCGCTTTAATATTTACAAATAATTTCTAGACACAAACAAATCCGCGTCAATGCCTTGTGGTACTCGTCTAAGACTCGTCAAAAAAATTGTATAATTCATGGCAAATCGAGTCAAATGGGAAAACAACTTTCATTTGGCATTTAGCAATTGGCAAGGGTGTTTCAAAAAGGTAAAAACAAGTGCGGGCCATAACACAACGTCATTCGCACACTCATAAAGATATATCTGATGATCTATCAAATTAATTAGCTGCAGCAATCGATGGAGCATGCTGGACAGTGTAAATGGAAAACGGGTCAGTGGATAAAATGTAAAATCGGATGAAACCGGAAGATGTTCATCGAAAAACATTGGACCAAAATGGAAAGCAGCGACGCGACATCAGGCGGCAGCAACATTCGCATTGATCGCTTCGCTGCAGCAGCGCTGCTTCCAGCATTTCTCTGCTTCCATTACACTCGGGTTTTAGCACAAACGAGACTGCGCTCCCAAGAAAATGTCCTGAAGGACAGGCCGCTGCAAGCATTACTTTATGCAGTCGCTGCGCCGCCAGCGTTGCTTTAGTTCTTGTCTTTGTTGTTAGCAGCCAGTCTGCCGCAAGCTTCTGCCGACGCGACGCCTGCTTGTCGCCTTCCAGTGCCTTGCACTGCAGAAGGTTCTCGAAAAGCTCTGCCCGCCAGGCCATCGCTTCGTAAGCTGCTGCGGGCTTTTCTTGCTTTGTGGTCGCCTACGCTGCAGTTGCTGCTGCTGCTGCTGCTTCGGCTTCGGCTTCTGCTTCTGTCATTGCTTTTGTTTTTCTCTCACGGCTAATGCAGTCGCTGCTGTCTCTATCTGCTATTATCGTCGCCTCCGTCGCCGTAGGTACTGCGCTGCTGCTGCATTTGGCAGCAGTAATGACAGCAAGCAGATTTTGGCGATGACGACAACGACAACGGCGACGACAGCTTCAAATTGTGCAATGGACAACATAAAGGGGGAGAGGAGCGAATCTGAGAGACGAAGAACACAAGGTGCATGAATATAGGGTGAAGAGCTCTCTCTCCGTAGGCACCTACTGCCTCACCTTCTATTAACCTACCTTCCAAAAAACATTGCAGGAAGGAACAAAGAGATTTGATCGGATCGGATCGGAAAAAACAAATTAAAATGCAAATTTGTACGAAAATGAGTGTAAACAGAAACAACTTTAAGAGAGGGGGGGGGAGGAGATACAGGGAGGGGGATACAAGAAGAAGGTCTATGGAGTGCAGAGACGGAGTTGGGAACGGGAACGGAAGTCTCGTCTCTCGACATCGTGGAAAGCAAAAGCCAAAAACCAAATCACGGAAATGACCCAAAAATGAAGACATCAAAAAGTAGAAGACGACTACGAAGACATAGAAAATTAGAAGAAACAGTAAAAGCGATGCAACAGAGAGAGGGGAAGGGGACTTGGGAGAGAAGAAAACGAAGAAGATTCATCCATTGTTGTCGCTCTTTGAAGGTCGTCATGAGTCTGTGGGTGGGAACGGACGGAGGGGCCTGTGGAGCAAAGAAAGTGTTGAGCTTGAGCCAAATTGTAGTTGAGCCAATTTCCACGTCTCGCTTACACCGAAACCAACTTTGATTTGGGGCCACACTCTGGTGCAATCTTTGTGGGTGTTGGAGGTGGAGGGTTTGTGGGATATATGACAGGGAAAAAGAAGAGCTACACATTTGATCAGTGATCAATCGATGGAAGGATCTCTCAGAGCCAATTCTGGGATTCTGCTACCTTTTCGAGTATTACCTTCCAACTTAATGCATATTAAAATCAAAATACTTGGGTATATCCCAAAGCAATAAAAACATTCTTATTCTTACTTGTTCTTTTTGTGGATTTGCCATCCAAGTGGCAATAATTTAACGCTTAAAACGCTTTTCGCACCCACCTAAAACGAGAAAGAGAGAGAGAGAGAGAGAGAAATAGTGAGAAATATTAATAGTGGGTAAAATTAACTTTTTTATTTTTAGCCAAAAAAAAAGAACGAAACTTTGGGTTAGGACCAAAATTATTTATGGCATGTGGGTGGCTGTCCTCCGCGTGCTTAAGGGAGCCACTGTACAGTACAGAGAGGGAGAACCAGTATGTATATGTATTTGTAATTCCTGCATTTCCGTTTCTGCGGTTATGCTTCCCCATTTTTTCCCACATAAAAGTTGGGCGACAAAATTTGTGAAATTCCTACACTACAAAACTCAAGCGATATAATGGCTATTTTTTGTTGCTACTAAATGGTTATAAACAAAAAGAAAAAATACGGCACAATTTTTGCCAAATAGTTGGGGACCACAAAAGGAATAAAAATGACAAATATTTGTCGCTAGCAGTTTTCATTTAAAGCCAGAAAAAAATTTGGGAGGGTATGTATGCAAATTCAATAAAATGGTGCCCCTCGTCGCACCATTTGGAATCACCAAATGAAGGCCCCCAAAATGGAGCACTATAGAGATAACATCTAAACACATCTGTGGGTTCAGTGGTTAAATTTCCATACACAATTTGCCCCAAAAAATGTCCATCCAACCAACTAACAAAAATGTCCATTAATAGCTTTTCCATTTCCAAAAGCATTGAAATATTTCATCGCTCAATCGCATGGGAAAATCTTGTTTGTATTTTCTTATCATTTCTACACAGCAAATATTTGCCACATCTCATATCGTAGGAGCAGCGGCAGCAGCAAAAACAGGGGCAGAGAAATATGAGCCACAATTTGGCTAAAACTTTTAAACGCTTCGCACATTAAGTGTACAAAAAAAAGTTGGCCAAATCGCAGCCAAAACTAATGAACAAAAATTCAAAATCTGTGCCGGCAAAAAGATGAAAAATAAAATGTAATCAATATCCAGAGCCCAGCAGGGCATCGGGCATTGGACATCACGCATCGGGGTGTTGCATAAGCAAACACAATCGTTTCAATTTCAGTTTCCAAATAGCCAAATGATGTTTTTCAGCTTGAATTCAATTTAAAAGAGAGAGCTAGCGATGGCCAAAGGTTTTCCCTTCCATCACAGTCAGAATGGAAGTCAAAATGAATTATTGCTCTTTGGCCAAACTCATTTTGGGGCTTTGGACGTGTGTCTGTGTGTGTGTTAAATAAACATAAGAATACTCCTACTAGAAGGCAAAAGCCCAGGCATTTCTGGCATTATCTTGACTGTTATTTTCAACTTTTTTTGCGTGTGTGTGGCCTGAGGGCCAAAATGACTTGAGGCTGGGCCGAAGCCAAACTACGAGTGGGGGGTCGGGTCCCTCCCGGCCGCAGCAGCCTTGAACTGCTTCGGTTTTTTGACACAGCTGAGCATCAAATAAACACATACCCGTACCCGTACTCGTACCCGTATCCATAGCCGTGTTTGTACATGACACTCGTATGCCAGCCATGGCTATAGCTTACCAAACAATTTGTTTTGCTGGCCTGCCAATTTCTGTGCTCTTTTTTCGGTTTTTTAATACACTTACTTGAAAAAGCCCGGGCATAATATCATTTATTATGGGGATTGGACAGCGACAAAAAAACGCGGGAATATTGTCGAGCTGTAGAGCTGTACGTGAAGGTGGAAATATTGAATAATTGAAAAAAGTGCATTTGAACAAATTGCTGCCCATTTATGGATCATCTCTCTATCTCTCTCTATCGCCGTTTGATATTTTACTCATATCGGCGCGAGTGAGCGAGTAAGCGAGTGAGCCGGGGGTGGCGCCTGAGCAAAGCGATTGCGTAGGAGGCATCGGGTTCTTTTGGTACCTATATGAGAGTCTTTCTACAGGCCTACGATTTCCTTACTGATTGTAGGGGTACACTTAACAAGGATGCTACAAAGGAGGCGAATTCGTATCCAAGGGAGGAGACATCGGTCATAATTTCTGTGCATTGTAAAGGTAACATCTAAGAGGTTTTTAAAATCAATGAAGATGCAATGCTCCTTGGTAATCGTCATACAATCTATAGATCTGCAAACCTATGCTTTTACGGAATCATTTATATGCAAAATAAAATTCTTAATATAGAGAACTTGAAAAATCCATTGGAAAACCTATTAGTTTTATATTTTTTCTTTTAAACTTTTAAGAGCATCCATATTTCAGTCCCCTATAATCCAAGTCCCAGCCACAACCTTGTTTTCTTATAAAATTTGCTCTTTTTGGGTATGAACGAATATTTTGTAATTCACTTTTGGTCGCCCTGCAGTGGCCGGCCTCTACCGAACATTAAATCTTTATTTATTTTTATATTTTTAACACAAACATATACAACATTTTGGAGCTGCTCTTGCTGCTGTTTGTTGTGTTTTTTCGGTTGTGAATAAGACTTGTTAGGGGTCTGTTTTGGCCATTTGCATAAACCGCAAAATCTGCTTGTTTTGTATTAGCATTTTTTAGCGTTGTCTCTTTTTCTGTGTTTTTTTTTTCTTGGGTGTTCAAGACCGTCCAATAATTTCTTTGCTCTCGGGGGTCGTGTCTCCATCTTGGCCTTTGGGCATCTTGTTCTTGGAATTTTCTTCCTACTTTTTCCGTTTTTTTTTTTGAGATGAAACTTGAATTTGAATACGAGGAACAGAGTGATATATTCGCGGATTTAAATCTTTTGTCTTTTGTTGCTTTTTGAGGAGGCGCAGGATGTGTGGTTTTTTGTTCAGCTCCAAGGAGTATCCAAAGTCCTTTTCCGTCTCTGGACATCTTGCATATTTATCTTTATTAGGCTTTCACTCATGCATGACGAGAAACAGAAAAAACGGAGCCAAAGGAGCAGCGCACAAAAGTTCTGCCAGCATGCAAAATCAAAGACCAGATAGGGGCGGAGACACACCCACTGCAGATACAGATACACCCACACACCCACACACACGCACAGCCAGAGGGGGAGAGAGCGAGAGCGAAAGACAATGGAGAAAACTTAATAAGTTATCAATCAAATTTCGTCAATCGTTTTCGGGTCAAAGCAATCAATTTGCGTGATAAAGTCAAATGCCTGGACAGGATTCGGTGAAGGATATCTTTCAGCTGCACACCCCCCCCCCCCTCTCTCGCTGTCCATTGTACTACCAACAATCCTCTCTTGGCCATCAGTTTGTTGGCATTGTTTGTCTGACAGTTGTAAAGTGATTTGCTACGTGAATTGGGATTGGGATTGGGTTTGGGCGAAGGATGCACAGGCGTAGGCTTCATGGCTGTGGCTGGGGATGGAAATGGTCAGAAATTGGAAAATATGATTTGTATACATTAAGAGATTTGTTGTCAGCGCCATGGACAGGCAGCCAAAGATGATTTATATTGATATGAACCATGTGACACGAGATACATGATTCGGATAGGGTGTTCTGGTTAGCTTAGAGATTTTTTAGAAATATTCCAATAAATTAAGTAATCAAAAGTGTTGAGTCAAGGAACTCTGGCTCATGTTCGAAATGATAGTTAAGAGATTCAACAGATATCGGTAATTAAGAGCCACATACACATACAATTTATGGCCCTTTCATTACATAGACTCTGTATTTGTTGCTGCAAATTTTCAGAACAAAATATCCTACGTTGTAGGATTTTGGGACCGACTGTTGGGAGCTGTAAAGACGGATTCGAGTAGGCAGCGGTCCAAAGAGCGCAAGATCGTCGAGACCCACTCAACCAACATCTTGGTATTGTTTAGTCTCTGACATTACTCAGAAAAGTCTTCAAATATTTTCAAATATCTTTAGATTAGGGTTCTCAAAAGAATCAAAATAAACAACAAATAAAACACCCAAAAACGAAAGTTAACAAAAATACTAGTTCCTAGAGCAGAAGTTCCAATAAAACGAACAAGTTTCAAACGTTTTGACCCAGTTCACAATGGAACCCAATGGGACAGATCATATAAAAAAGTAAAAGTTCTCTTTTATTGTGGCAATAACAAAAAGTTGAGAATCGAAAGGCTGCTAATGAACCTTTCCAATGATAAAATTCAAATTAAATGTGAATCACATTTCAGCGACACTCATAGATACAATCCTATCCATCTGTAGATCTAAAAAAGCTTCATGTTCCAGCTTAAAGATATCCATTCTTCCACGATACCACGTTGAAAGATTAAAGATGTTTTTCTGATGGCCATAAAAAGACGCTCACTCGCTCCCCAATCATCGATATCCCCAGTTCCGTCAGCTAACCAGTTTCATGTCAAATTTAGCATAATAAAATCATAATCATCCGTCTATAAATAAGCAGAGATTCAGCCAAGAACAAAGCACAATACAAATGTTTTTCTGGCTGCGGAACAAATCAGGCATTGATAAATAATCATAACAGATTGTTATGTTCGAAGCCGAAACAACATTTCGGAATTCGGCATTCGATTTCCTGTTTATGCACCAGAGAGAAGCGATTCAAACGACAAAGTTTTCCCGGAAATACCGGAACTTGTCGTAGAACTCCCCATGTGCTGTGACTCGAGGAAAAACTTGTCGAGCAATCGACAAAAACTTTTAATGCCGTTGCGAGGAGTGGGTGGAGGGGCAGGGCCAAGTCGCAAGCAAACAAAAAGATATGCTAATGGAAAAACACATCCACAATGGAGCGTAAAAACTAGCAAAAATCATACACACGCACACACATTTAATTAAGCCGCAAAAACAGATTAAAAAGTTGACCAAATGCCAAGGGGCCAAAAAAAAAACAGCAACAGATACACGAGTATTGAAAGTATTCCCCATTGTGATGCCGAACGATGATGATTCGATGG
Organism: Drosophila pseudoobscura; assembly: GCF_009870125.1. Classification (NCBI taxonomy): domain Eukaryota; kingdom Metazoa; phylum Arthropoda; class Insecta; order Diptera; family Drosophilidae; genus Drosophila; species Drosophila pseudoobscura. The sequence continues at coordinate 28,090,798 of NC_046681.1, read as the reverse complement.
TATGATGCTGGCCGAATGCCATGACGAATCAAAAATATGTGGGCAGACTTATAAATGAGCCAAAATACCCAGAAAAAAACAGTGCGTTTCACAAGTTTATGACTGCTTAAACTTCAATGATGGATAAAAGATTTGAAGGGAAAATATCATTTAATACTCAACACAAGAATTTATGGAAAACAGAAGATCTGTGGAAACATTTGATCCACAAATACAAGAAAATTTGTACTCAAAGACGTGGCCCTGGGTTTTGCCTGTACTGTATATTTTCCTATATGTATTCTACTCTTTCGTAACGCACTGTACCGCAACATTATTCGAGGAAGTGCTTGAGACTTGAAACTTCAAAATTCTTTATCGATTGCCTCAGAGACGAGAGACCAGAGACCAGAGCCAAGGCCAGCATGGAGCATCAGAGAGCATCAATGACATCTAATCGATGGAGACGGCAATAGAAACATCAAATCAACCAAAAAACTAAAAAAAAAATGCCATCAAATAAATTATGTGGCTCTTCTTTCCACTCGATGGGAACGGAGCTCTCAGGCGTCCAACTCGAGCGGACTCTCGTGAGTCTTTCAAGTGTCGTTGGGATCGAGTTGCGCAAGCAGTCCGGTCCTGAGACGACGATGACGACGATGATGGGTCAAGTGTGACCAGCCAAGTGAGTTGTAAACAAATGCGCATACCGCCACGGCTTATGGGTAAGCAGATTGATGTTGCCCACTGGATGCTGTACTGCTATTTTCGGGAACCCGCTCTGGGTTCCATTCCCCTTTTCCAGTCTGTCTGTCTTTTCCCTGTCTTGGGCCTCCTGTCCCCAAGCAAATAAACTTAAGTGCATTGGCTCGTAAGCCCCGCCCCGCCACGCCCCACCCCCACCGCCCACTCGAGTGCTTGTTAAATGTAAAGTATATGTCTCAGGTCGAGTATTTTAGAGTTAGGAATGCGTTCGGCTTCATTTGTTGAATGTGTGATGTGGAGGATGTGGGCTGTGGAGGGTGTGGGCTCTGGAGGGTGTGCGAGTGTGTACATGAATTTACTTGTCCTGAAGCCTGCGTGCTGCTAAATTGATTTTGAAGTGCGTAATGGGCACGAGAGTGTGTACCCATGTAAGTGTCATCAAATGGAGACCAAATTAACAACATGGTATGGAAAAGGCATAAAAGACTGGTAAATGTATGGGAAAATTGAAAAACTTACTAAGGGAACTCATAAAACTAAGAATTTTCTAGCAATTGGAACGTTATCTGTAATCTGTTGTCGAACAGAATCGATTATTACATCGATTAACAAGAAACAAATGAACAAATTGGATATAAAAGGCATAAAGGACGAATAAATGTATGGATAAATGGGAAAAAGCACAAATTACTAAACGAACCAATAAAAATCAGGCTTTTCGAACTATCGGAACCTATCTTATATCGCAAGACATCGATTACTACATCGCATGGAGGAATGAAGATTATAGAGCTCTGCTAGGGGGCACTGATATAATATCCTTCCTATAATCGATGGATCTTTTCACACTTCTTATAACCCCATAAACGCTGCCTGCCCTCCACCCCAGATATCATCATCTGCCGACTAATCCCTGATCATTTGCACCTGCTCTCCCAAATGAAGACAAACGACACTCGTAAAGATGAAAAACTAGCGTCAATTTGGATCTGCATGCCCCAAATCACTTTCTTCCATGCGAAGAAGTGCAGCTCTCTCATCATTTGCCGCCCAACACAGTGCCATCTGATCATTAGTCGTAGAGCTACATATTTCTTTATCGGGCGATCAAAGAAATTAACTAATTTGCTGGCATTTGCTGCGGAGTAACTCCAACTGCAGCTGAGAGTGCTATTGCGAGTGCCATTGACATTGAAAGTCGTGCCAAATGTTAATTAAGTTCATCAGCGAAATAATAAAAATAATCGCACACAATGAAGACATCAAAAAGCATTACAAAAATGTAACAGCAATGCAAGAAAGAAAGACAGAAATAAACAAGAAGAATGAAGGCAATGAAATAAGATAAACATAAACCAGAGCAGACTGGACAAATGGAAATGGACAACAAAAGGCATTCGAGATGGGAGAAAGCAGCGTTTGGAAGGCACGAAATGGGAGTTATGAAATACGTATGTACTCCCAGAAGGATTCAGAGGGATTTTCCCTAAATACTGTTGAGAAAAATCTCAGAACTGACGGGATGCTACATTCTGGAGAATAATCTTAATAGTTGGGATTGAATCCACATCTTAAAAGACCCTAACATAGCAGTAATAGTATCTAGATAAAGCTGACTTCTAGGGAGACATATGTACAATATGTATGTAAGTTTTAAGAGTACAATAGATCTAAAAGGTTGTGAATAGTTCATGAAACCCTGTACTATCATCATCATTACTCAATGGCATCAATCTCTCACCTTTGCGCGTCTTGCAGCATCGCCCATCGGTCGGTCGTTGTCCCTAGAGCCAGTCCCTTGATGGGGCAGTGTGCAACCATAGCCCATATAATGTATGTATCCCTTTAACAGTATCCTTCTGTTTTTAGAGGATTCATTTGATCCTTTAGTTCCGATCAGACATGCACGATCACGCACGAAATGGCGGTCCATCTCGAATCAACTTCACTTCACTTTTGCTTTGCTCTTTGAGCTTTTTCTCTCTTCTTTGCCCGCCCCTTTCTACACGCTTTACTTTTGTTTTTGCCGCCTCTGCCGCGCGAAGATGAAAGCAAAATTTCACTGACGTTGACGCTGACGCTGACGTCGACGGCGGCCGAACGAGAGTGAACCGAAATGAACTGAAATGAACGCCGCCGTGCCGCTCCGCAAAGCCGCAATTATGATAAATAACTGTATTTTCATATTGTAGTATTTATTGTCTCGTTTTTGCTTTATTTTTTGTGTATCTTTTGTTGCTGTTGCTGCTGTTGTTGGTGGTGTGTAATGACAGTGCAATTTATGATAATTTCTGGCCAAGGTCTCCGTGCAATAAACATAAATTCCTGTTAAGAGCCCCACAGTTAAAAGATGAACACAAAATGCAAGAAGAGGAGGAGTTGGAGCTGCAAATACACTTGTCACAATGACTTTTGTGGCAGACAGTAAAAAGTGATACGATTTTTAATGTAATTTGCGAGGATTATGGAGAAATTATATTGTTAAAAAAAACCCCAAATGATTGGTGGGATTTTGTATTCTTTAAAAGTCATTTGATTTTAATAAACAGAAAAACGCTGAAGAACTTCCTTCAAAATATGTATGGGGATATGCTCTGGATACCCCAAAAGACCCATCGAAATCATAGCACCCTCTTAAAGGGTGCCCCCCCCCCCCTTCCCCCCTTCAAACCAAGAGGTCAAAAACGTTGATAAATGGAACCCATGGCTGAGGGCCACAAAATAGGTAAATGTACAAATTTTCTTGTTGTCAAATTATATCGAAACTAATAAATTTGACAGGGCCATAACGAGCATGAAGTTAGGGGCAGTGCGGGGCGGAGCGGGGCGGGGTTCGGGCACCATACAAAATTGACTTGTCAATGGTTCAGCTTTTGTTTTTTTTGTGTCTTTTTTCTTTATTGTCTGTTGTCGTGTTTCTGTTTTTTGGTTCAGTTTATTGTCCGAAACAAGTGAAAGTGTCAACGCCATGAAATATGATAAATGACTCAAAGAATATGCTTCGAAAAGAGCGGACAGAGTGGATGTGGCAGGGTGGGGTGTGCCAGGGAGAGATAGTGCAGGAGCACGAGCGGAGGCTGTCCTATGCGGCGTATACGTTATTTATGTGCCGAACAAACTGCGGAGGGGCATATTCCGTTGGGTGGAGGAGTACAGTACCAGATTTTAAATTCCATAAAGGCCAGGAGAAAACCCTATGGCACACATTTATTTATAGGAATATTCAAGCAGTTTTAAGCACATCTAAAACTTTGCGCGCGGCACACTTTTCAACCCAAATATTGTCCTCGGCGCGTCCTTGTTTGGGGTCACACATTGTAATAAAGTAAATATGCGAAAGGACTAGTGGAGGGTCCTTATCTGGGACCAGCGCACGGCGTCGCACCAGATAAACTCTGCCACAACTCAGGGCGAATGCGTGCCCAGAATAATGAAAGGCATTTGAAAAGGGGGCTGCCGGGGGGGTACACTAAGCGTCATAAATATAGGGTTCCTTTGGTTAACCTTTGGACAAGCCCCTCCCGGATTAATGGCAACTTTATGGCCATGACACGCACTGTAGAGCCCAGTCTTTGGAATGCCGTTTGCTAATTTCCTTGGCATTCCATTGAGCTCTTCTGCCGCTGATGCTGCTGCTGCCACCACTTCAAGTGCTAATTATTTGCGGCCAACTGTTGGCCATTCACCAAAAAAAAGGGTTGTCGGCGGCGGCTTTCACAAAATTCTGTCAAAAGCAAATCTTTCTGAAGGTGCTAAAGATTTGCCTGGTAAATGTTTGTTTACGGAGAAGTGAAACGAAATGAAATGAAATCTATTCAGTGTAAACGCTGTTGTGCCACTAATGAGACGCACTTAAAGATCAGTGAAAAGATCTGCGAATGTCGAAAGGAAAGACATTTCTTCAAGATGATTTCACTAATTTGATTGTCTACGAAGAGAGTGTGGGGAAGCAGAGAAGAGAGGAAACAGATTTGCAGAGAAACAGATCAAATTTAAACCCTTAAATAGGGAATGCAAGAACTCTTCATTTGGGAGTAGATATAGCTTAGGAGTTTGTAGACTCCCATAACAAATTACCTGTGAATCTTAATTTTCATGAGCAAAGGTTTATTCAGAATTGAAAGTGGACATATTTCTAGGGATCGTTGGATCTGTGGAGTGTTGAATCTTAGGCTCTTCTAAAGGATTCTAACTTGTAGAAATATCAGAGACTTCTTATATAATTTAAGTGAAATGCTTTCCAGTGCTTTAATTCCCATTTCTACTCTTTTTTTACAAGCATTACCATTTCCTCTGGGTGCAGTCCAAAGAGATATTTAACTTTCATCAAGCTCTCCAACTTTCTTTCATAATCCTTTAAAATATCGCTCCTAATGAACCTTTTTGCCCCAACAACTCTCTTAACAGTCCTTAACTCTTCCTTAATTTGCGTCTACACTTTAACCTTTAACTGCTCCATTCCCCCTCCCCCAACAAAAATGGTTGATGATGGAACCTTTAGGGCTTTCGAGCGGCCACAAGGGAAAGAAAGATGTTGCATGGCGGCCAGAGACGAGACTCCTATAAAAGAGCAAGTTAGCGAAATGAATAAAATGGGAACACGAGCACACACACACCTGCCGCACATGCCACATATGTTTGCCACGCCCACACAATGCTCTGGAGTGGGCGGTAACAAAAGGTAACTTCTGGGCTAACAGAAAAATGAAAAAACTACGAGAATGATGATGATGATGATGATGGAGAGGCCCGCAAGTCATTGCAGGTGCACGAGATGAAGCCTGCCACAGAGGGTGCCACAGAGGGAGGGTGGGGTAGTAGCCCTAGTTGCAACATAAGTATTAGCTTCATTTTTGCAGCATTTAGCCGCTTTCCCGCTTCTCATAACCCCTTTTGCCTTTGTAACTTTGTTTGCAGTTTTCTTCTTCATATTTTTCCCCTTTTTTCCCTTCTTTTTTTTCTTTTTTGTGTGTTCCCCGTCGAGCCGCCTCAAATGAATTGAATGTGAAAAATTTAAATGCAAACAGCCGCAGTCGACGCAACAGAGTCAGCCTTGCCCTGGTCCCCCGTCCCCCTTCTCCCGCCTGCCGCCCCCTCTCTGATGTTTCTGCTTGCCTTGCAAAAGTCGAGTCCCAGCTCCCGCCCCCGCCTTCTGTACAGTCTCGGCAAGAGTTCATTGTACCATCTCGCTTAGTTGAAGAGTCGTCTCTGAGTCCAAAACAAACGATGCTTTTGATTGGACAGCCAGCCCCACAACCCCTCCCCCACCCCCAGAAGGAGACGAGGATTGTTAGAGCCTCCCGAGATCGGGTCAAAGACTCGACGACTAGGCCGCGCCCCCCCACACGCATTGCCCTGAATATGAATACTTTTTCCCATATTTTTTAGCGCCCTCTGGGAATCTGCATCGTAGGCATTTTCATTGCAATTTCAATTGGGGATCAATGCACCGAAATATAGTTATCCTGACTGTAGTTCTAAGAGTTCCTAAAGTATATTTAAAACAAATAAATTCCACATAAATTTGGAATACAATAAGTAATGGCTAACACGAGGAACCCTAAATGTAGTGCTTTTGATAATCTTCTCCCTAGAAACACTTTCGGTGCACTATGCTGGGGCCCACTTCATCGTAGTCCTCTTTGGTGACCCACATCTGCTGGAACACCGAGAGCGAGGAGAGAATCGAGCCGCCGAGCCACACGGAGATGCTGCGATCTGAAGGGGCATCTATCTTGATTCTCGTGGTGGAAGGCGCCAGGAGGTTCAGCTCCTTCTGCAGACGCTCCGGCAGGCCCGCGAACATGGTGGTGCCGCCGGAGAGCACAATGTTGTTGTAGAGATTCTTGCGAATGTCGACCTCACACTTCAGAATGGACTTATTTGTGGCCTCGTGAACGCCACAGGACTCCACGCCCAGGAGCCCCGGCTGGAACAGCGCCTCGGGGCATCGGAAACGCTCGCTGGCGACGGAAACCGTCTGTCCGTCGGGCAGCTGGTAGGACTTTTGCAGCGACGAATCGACCGACGCCTTGTGCATCTCCTGGTCAAAGTCCAGGGCGACATAGCAGTGCCGTTCCTTGAGATCTCGGACGATCTCCCGCTCGGCGGTGGTCTGGAACGAGCTGCCACTCTCGTGCAGGATCCTCATCATGTAGTCGGTGAGGTCGCGTCCTGCCAGCTCCAGGTGCGAGACGCCGTGCGTCACGGCGTAGCCCTCGAAGATGGGAACGCTGTGGGTGACCCCGTCGCCGGAGTCCACCACCATGCCGGTGGTGCGGCCAGTGGCGTACAGGGTGAGCACCGCCTGGACGGCCAGGTACATGGCCGGGGTGTCGAACTTCTCGAACATGATCTGGGTCACCGTCTCGCGGCTGCCCTTGGCGTTCAGCGGTGGCTCTGCCAGCAGCACGGGGTGCTCCTCCGGCGCCACCCCCATGACTTTGTGGAAGGCGTAATGCCAGATCTTCTCCATGTCATCCCAGTCAACGACAGCGCCCCGCTCTATGGGATACTTCAGGGCCAGCACACCGCGGGACTTCTGCGCCTCATCGCCCACATAGGCTTCGACACGGCCAGCTCCATACGGACGGTTTGACCCAATTCCCAACATTGCAGTCACGTGACGTGGTCGGCCGACAATCGATGGGAAGATGGCGGTCGGAGCATCATCCCCACCAAAACCGACTTTGCAAATCCCCGAGCCAATGTCCATAACCAGAGCAGCCATCGCCTCGATTCGCGATCCTCGATTCTCGATCTGAATGGATTCAGGCCTGCGGTATATCCAAAATAGCTCTTTTTCGAAGAGTTGAATAATTTTTTTAAAATATATTTTTTGGGACTATCTTTTGTGTGACAATTGAAGAGGCAGCTACTGATTGAAGGGAAGGGAAGGCCTACTCTTGGGTCAAATTTTCTCCGGGGTTCCACCTTCTCTGGGCTTGTAAAAACACAGCATACTTATTCTCGTATTTATGGGAACCTTCAATTATGGCTATCCCTTAACCCTTGGCTGAAACATTGCAACCAGCACTTACACACACCCTCCCCTGCCCCCGCCCCCCTCTCTCTCGAAATTGAAACATTTCTCCACGCCTTGACATGTCTGTCTCTCTCTCTCTCTCTCTATCCACCTGTATGAAAGCAAAGTACCGTACACTGGCTAACAAGCCAACTAGTCCTCAGATGTGTGCACATCTGTGAAAATGTGCTCGTATGTGTGGGCAACGTTCAAATGGGCACAGAATCAGCGAGGGGGAAGAAGGGGATGGCTGGCACAGCCAGACAGACGACAGCTCTCCTGTTCCGCTGCTCTCTTCAGCTAAGCCGCTCTCTGCCTCGCCCTCTCTCTGTCTGTCACGCTGCCAGTGTATGAGGCCACAACTGTAAATCATCGCAGACACTCGCACACTCATACGCTCACCGAAAACGTTCCCGACCTGGACTCTACCTGTCTCCTTCTCCAGGCAGTGACGTTTCATGTTTATTTATAACAAGAAACGAAGGATTAACAAAGCAGCAACGACCCAGAGATACCCTTTAGCTCCAGTAGATCGATGGCCTGGGGCAGGCCACTCTTTTGAGGCGACTTTAAGTTCTTTGGCCACACAGTTTAGCAATTTCTAGTGTGGAATCCCCTGCATCCGCCACAAGAAGACTCCTTGGTCGCACACTTGAGCCGGCTCTCTATCAGAATCATAATACCCTGGCCACTCAAGGCCATAAAAGCGAAGCGACCGCTCAGGCGGGCGGAGGCAAAAGAGAATCGAAAAAAGTTGAGCAAAGCCCACGTCAGGGCGCCGACGATTGTATGCCCTTCTTGACATATGAAGGGTAGTAGGTTTAGATATAAACTAGGATATATTGCTGTTAAATCATTATTGAATGAATCTTTAGATGGAGCCTTAAAGCTGAAAGGAATGTACTGTGATCAAAGAGGGTTCAAAGATTGCTCTCTAGTTGATTGCCCTGCGCTACCTGCTCAAAAGTCGATATGCCGTCTGTGCTTAGGGTATTGAAAAAAAGAAAACAGTTCGTCGTCGATTGAATGTCTTTTGTATGTGGGTCAGCAATGCAGCAATGGGTGGGGGAGGCAGCGGGAGCGGGAGAGGCTATGACAGAGGAAGATTCTGGGGCAGCAGAGCAGAGGCGAAGCGAGGCGAGGCGAGGCCGTTCAACGGTTAAGCAAACAAGTGAGCGCGGGACGCAACGCTGGGTGGACAAGTGCCCTGGTCCCGGTTTCGCTCCTCTTCCCCTTTTTGCCGCAGGGAAGGAGAGGGGAGAGAGAGAACTTGTTTTTAATCGTTGTCAATGGCCAAAACGTTAAGTGTCCCGTTCGGTCGCTGGATGCTGTGGACGATGTCGATGCAGTGGTCAGTGCCATGGCGGATGGGAATGCAGGAGGAGGAAAAGCATTTGCGGACCAATTTTCAGGCTGCATTCGAGACTGGTTTTCCAGTGTGCGTGCCTGTGTGTCGGTGTTTGTGTGTGTGTGTGTGTGTGTGCCCCTTCCACCGAAACAGGTTGCACTGTTAGTTGCACTGATTCCATTCGCTGATCGCTGTAAATCAAAGAGTGTGTCCCCAGACTCCCCTCGAATCGAATCGAATCGCAGCCCCAACCCCCAACCCCCTTGCCCCCCCTACCCCCTGCAGACAGCACTCTCCACATGTCAAATGGAATAATTACACAAGTGGCACAATCTTTTTTGTTGTTTTTTGTTCGGCTTTTTTCGCGAGGCGAGTGAAAGATATCGGATACCGATAAATGTCCGCTTTAATATAGCTGTATTTAGCAACATGAATCACTAACCGAAACCGTTTACGCAGACCTAAATAACATAAACACATAAACACATACATCCACGAGCACTTAATCGTGACTGCGTACACATGTAGCTACACTTTGTTGCCGATACAAGTTTGCCGATGTGTGTGTTGCGATACCCTTATGGTGGTACAGGGTATTACAGGACAAGCAAGCAAATGGAAATTCGGAGCAGAAATCATGGCTGTGATTATCTCTCTATTATATAAATGGGTCGTGCAATATTTGACTCAAATCAGCGCACGAGGAAAGCGAATGTGCATGTGCCTTCCTCCTAGGATGTACATATTATTCTGTCACTTAGTTAAACTTCTACCCAGCTATAGCGATATCTTTTTGAAATGTACTCAGTTCTATTCTTACATTTCTTCTTACCTACAAAAATCTGATACAAATCGAACTGAAAAGCAGTAATAATTCCATCCAAATTCTATACAAATCATACCACTATGTTTCTACAATAATTACTACAATAATTAGAGAAGTCTTAGTGAGTAAAACTACTTTGGTTTTTGTAAATTCGTCTAGAATATAGAATAAACTCCAGAATTTGGAACATACCATACAATAATAAAGTCAATCTTAAACAGTTTGAACAGAATTTAAGATCTATATAGCCTCTAAATCTTCTCCATCTATACCTTATATAGAAACAACCCGTATAAAAGAGTATTTTCTTCTTCGTACCAAAAAATCTTGACTCTTTTTTCCAACTTTTGTTGTATTTCCAAATGATTGGCTGCAATTTGGTTTCGTGCGCGTTGATTTGAATTTTTTTCTACTGTTCCCCGCGCATTGGATTTTGATTTTGTTTTTGTTGTTTTTCGTTGGTATTTAATACGCATGACTTCAGCTTGATTTGTTGGTATTTCTTGTTTTTTTCTGCATTGTTATTTATTTATTTACTTGTGTTGCAACTCTTGTCGCATTAGTATTTCGTTTTTTTTAAGCCCTTTTTTATACCCTTGTTTTATGGTGTTGTTTTTTCTGTGTTTTAAAATATTTTTGGTGGGAGAACTACGATGATGTAAGAGGTTTTTCTTGCTGGAGTCCATGGATCCATGGATCGCTGATACTAAAGATGACTAAAGATATGCCTCTTTTCTTGGGAACCTTTAGTGAACGGAAATTCTTTTAAGTTTTACCTGATTCTCGACATTTTTTCAGTTCTAAATTTCAAATTTCCAATGATTTATTTAAACATTTCCAAACAAATTTTCTTGCCATGAAATGTTTATTTTAGAAACCCAAATATTAATACCCATCCCGAGTCCTGTCCACAAAAATCTCCCAGGTTTCTTTCCCCGTGAACTCAAATATCAATTCCACTTAATGACTGCAACATGAATTGCATTCCATTCCCCGAACACACTTCGGGGGCTGTTGGCACCTCCGGGGATCCCATAGATACACTCCATGCAGCTGCAGAATCCTCGAGCCCCAACCCCCAACAGCAACCGCCATCGACAACAACATGTATCTATGTTTATCTTGGCCCCCCCCTCGCCATGGTGGGTTTTCGATGGTGTGCAGCAGGATTTCGGTTCGCATTTCCAAGAGCAAACTGTACAAGTCAATTGAAATTGGAATCGGAATCGCAATCGGAATCGGAGAATGAAGCCAAGTTGAAAAACGGCCTCAAATAGGCATATAAACATCGGCAAATTGCCAGTGGAACGGCAAACGGCAAAAGGCATCGGCAAACGGCATCGGCATCTCAGTTACCGCATCATCAAACATCATTATTATGTCTTGGCCTGGCCAAGAAAACAAGTGGGAAACAAAATACCCAAAAAGAAGCACACAAAAAAAAACGAGTCAATCGAGTTAAAGGAGAGGGGGGGGGGGGGGGAGTGGGGAACGGGGTATGGGAATACTCGTATGGCTCCCAGCACTGACCGACAAACAGTTGTGTGTGCTTTCGGTATTTTTGGTGTTGGGAAGCGTAACTAAATGCCCCAAAATCAAAAAGCGTGGCAACAACAGCAGTCTGCAGCCTCCAGCCTCCACCAGTCGTGGCCATTAACGGTTAATCTGGGCTCTTCACCAATTTACGGGCTGTGCGCCGTGCTTCGTGCGCCGGAGAGTCCAATCTGCCAGCCAATAGCCAATCTGTGTCACATATTACTTATGTGCCACGCTCTTCCCCGCCCTACACTCGGGGAAAAATGGTTCATGGAAAATCGAAAGCATTTCGAAACGTTTACTTTAAGCCTGTTCAAGCGGCTCTAAATGGGGCCTAAAGAGTGTTTAGTGGAGGTCGAAATCGGAACCATAAATGGTGTCGTTGGTAGATCGAAATATGTCTCTTTAACATTCGCCAAGTGAACGAAAGGATCACCAAGGATGAATGACATTTCAACGTTTAACTTTAAGTCTGTTCGAGTGGCTCTAAGTTGGGCCTAAAGACTGTTTTGTGGAGGCCGAAATCGGACCCATAAATGGTGTCGATGCCGCCTATTTGTAGTCCCGAATCCTACCCAACATTCTCCAAGTGTACGAATGGATCCCCACAGACGGATGACACACCATTCCATTCCATTGGCTCCACACATTGACACGACTCGACCTTCTGGCATTCCTCTGGCAATTAGCCGCGTTTATGGCTCTGTTTTGCTGTTGCCTGCCTTTGCCTCTGTGGTGGCTGTTTAGCTGTTGTTCTGCAGTTAAATGTTGCATGCCACATTTGGCACACATGACATGCGACATGTGTTTCTGATATACCAATAGCCGATGGCCATCCCTCCACCCACCCCCTACCGATGTATCCACCAAAACATTATGGCTAATTAATGAAATTCGCACTGGATTTTCGGCAGGGGGGTGGGGGTACGGCCCTCTTAATTGGTTATTTATTTTGTTTTATGAGCAATTCCAGTGTTTCATTTCCATTTCCATTTCCTTTTTCGAATTTTAATTTGGTTTCTTTTTGGCTTCACTTCGTTTATGTCTTTTTCTGTGGCTGCCGACTATCGGGGGGTCATTGGGCTAGAAGTTAATGGGCGCCCGCTTAATGGGTCATTTGAGAGCTGTCCAAAACAGACACAAAGCCGAGACTTGGCCCGGCCATAAAGGTAATTAGCCAAAAATCCAATGCGGCGATCGGCGCAGTGGGTCAATGTTTGGGGTCGACCGCCACTCGGTGGAGTGTGGAGTCTTTTCTGGAGGGTTTACCTGGGTGCTGTTGACATACCTGGAAAGACAGAAATAAAAGATCAAATTAGTTTTGGTTTACCAAAATTCCTTCTGCGGAAATTGCTTAAATGCTCACAAAAGAAACATTTTGCAATGTCCAGGGTTATTCAAGAAATCAAATTGAAAATCCATTTCCACACAAGAACAGGAAATGCCAACAACCAGCCCCAAAATGTGACGTTGCACAACACTTAATGACAGCCAAGGACGAGGCGAAAGGATGGTAAGAAATGCATAAATTTTGCATGCAATATGCATATTAAATTCAATAAATTTTCTCCACTGAAAGCACAACAGAGGAGACCAAGAGGCGGGGCGGAGGGAGAGATAGATGCAGACAAGCTGCCGACAGTGAGCTATGGCCAAAGGATATGCACAAGGATACCTAGCATCTCAAATTGATAGACATTTTTGGAGAGGCAGAAAGCCCGAAAGGAGAGGCGAGAGCCGAGTGGGTGGTCGATTGGTTGGGCAAAGAGAAATAGAAAGGAGAAAGTCAAGGGAAAAAGTGGGTGCCCTGAAAGGGGATTCTCGTACGCGCCCAATTGCCAAACACTTTTGCTCTTTTGCCGGGGCGACAAAGTTTATTTAGCCCTTGACTTGGGGAATTTTTTGCAAATATCTCTGCCTGTGTCCTTGGGGCTAGGATAGTCACTCAAAAAAGGTAAGCAAAAGTCGAAGGGACTCGCGCTGTGTTCTAAAAATACTTGGGAATTGCATGACTTCTGCATGGGCCGCCGCCAGTGGAGTGAACCAATCATTAAGTAAGAAGAATCCTTGATTGGTCTAATAATAGAGCTGCCAGGCCACGGCAATTGGCAATTGGAAATGGACCTCCTGCCACGCCTCCTGCGGCCTCACATATCACGAATTGTCGGTTCGAGTTCTCCCTCTCTCTGTCGCTGTCGCTGTCTCCATCTCGCTCTCAATGCAACGAAAAAGGAATGCGCGCAACATTTAATTAAATAACAGACAGGCTGAAATCCAGAGATGAAATCGAAAGAGTGTCTGGAGAGGAGAGGAGGGAGGAGGAGGATGGGCATAGGCCCAGTGCTGCAAATGTCCATTCAGTGCGTGAAATGTCAGGGTTTTACCAGCACGGATTGCACTAATTTTAATCGATTTTTATCGATTTTTAATTGATTGTAATCTAAATCTTAATGTAATACAATCCACCATCAATCATGCATGATTATGGGCTCTGGAACCATCGTACCGCTTCGGGCCCTGGAAAGGGGTGCCTTTGCACGCACATCTCTAATACGAAATCTCAATATTTCAGCAGGCACTGTCCTGTCTCTCATCGGCTCTGCATTCTTCCTCTGCAGCCTCTGCAGCACTCTAGTGCCTGCCACATGCCCCTCCGTGCATTGTTCCGATTGCTTTTTGGTGCACAAAAATAGTTCCAGCTCTAAAATTGCAAAAATTCAAAATAACAAATTGCATCGATGCCAGTGTCCTTCAAGCCACGTATCGCTCTCTCTGTCCCACCCTGCCGCATGCCTCAATCCTGGTATCCCTCTGTTGCATGCCTCCTGCCTGCCTGCTGTCCCTCGCTGTTGCTTCTATTTCCAGCTATTTTATAAATGTTGTTTTTATTGCTTTTCAATAGCGGCGGCGTAGCGCTGCGGTCGTCAACTTTTGCCGATTGGCAGGCAGCAGGCAGGAGGCAGCCGACAACCGCAATTGCTTCTGTAGCAGCCCTCCCCAGCTCCTCCCCTGCTCCCCTGCTCCTCCTCTGATACTCTGTTCATTCGATGCTGCTGCTGTTGCTCTTTCTGTCACTGCTACTGTCTCTGCGGGACTGTACCACCGAAAAACAAGCACTCCCCACAGTGTCAGGGGCGTCGTTAGTGTAAATTTATAACTGGCAAGAGCCAAGACTGGATATTTCTAGGGTGGACTGTAAAGATTAAAAGAGAGCAGAGGGAGAGGAAGAGAAGGAGCGAACTGATCGAAGCTGGATCGTAAAATCAAATTTATGTCTTGTAATGTATTAGATATTTTCTTATCTGAAACTACAATTTGTTAACAAAATTGTTTCCATTTTTAGGATTATTTGACAGATTTAATGGCGTTGCATATTAGCAAAAAATGCATTGATGGTCGATAAATCTTCCATCAAATCGGGTTTATCCTATCTTGAAGTGTTAATAAATACACCTAATTTATTAGCCATACAATTTATTATTGATATTTATCAATAGCGATATAATTTACGAGTTTAGACTAAGGAAACCGGGTAATAAACCACAGAATACTCGCCTGAGTACCTCTTGAATAACACAATGGTGTGCCTTCTCTATTGTACAAGTTCTCTGGCATATCTTTGTGATTTTTTTGGTGCATTCAGGGCTTAACTAACCGTAGAAATATATAGGGATATATGTACATACACATAGGGCATATAGTACTCGCACCCCACTATTGTGCAATCATAAATCAAAGCTCCCAAGTTCTGCCCACTTTTGATGGTCGTTGTAATCCAGAGCTCAACATTCCACACACACACGCGAGAGGGTATTCATTCCACTTGGAGTTGCATCCACACACGACTGATCCCCCCCCCCACCGCCTGCTGGCCACGTCACTGGAAGCAGGACAACGGCTTAGTGTCCTTTCTGCTGCCGCCGCTGCTATCCTCTGTTCTATTCTCTGCTCTGTGCTGTTCTGCACGGCTTGGTTGGCACCCGAACCGCGAATGCAATTAAATAGAATATATCGCCAGCTTCCAGACTCAGCTCCAAGGTCGGTCCGGTCCGGTCCGGTCCGGGCTGGTCCCCCCCTGCGGCTTTGGGCTCCACTTCCCTGCGGACTTGGCCAAAACTCAAACTAAAACTCAGCCAACTGGCAATAACTCAGGCAGTTGCTGGTTTTCTATACCCTTCAGGAAGGGTGTTCCCGCTCTGATTAAAGCTGCACCTTCATTCGATTGGCTTCAGAGCCGAGTGGAACCTAATGGGAACACCTTTCCCCCGTAGTTCTAGGGTATCATTAGCATCGAAAGACCCACCTCTCCTTCTGCTGTGGTCGTCGGCGGCCTAGTCCAAGGGAGAAGTAGGCGGAATTCTCTTCTCTTTCTGTTTTTCGGCCGCTTGTTAAGTAATTTTGTTAATAGCTGCACCAACGGCAGTGGCTTCAATAAATCTTTTTGTGTGGCTGCCACAATTCGCTGCACATTTCATGCTCTCTTTGCCGCTGCCGTAGCCGTTGCCTGCCTCTTGGGCTATAGCTATTAAATGGAAACTAGTTCACTCCACTCTAGAAGGCTCAATCGAGTGCCTGCACCTCCCACAAAATGCACCACAAAATACAGAAAATAAACAAGAAAAAAATTGAAATAAAATACAAATAAAATTGTTGCACGCATATGATCGGCCCCAAGAGGGAAAGGAGGAGGAGGGGCAAGGGGAGGGGAGGGGAGTGTACAAATCATTTCGCAGACTTTCACCAGAGCTTCGATTGCCACAAAACAGAAACAGAAATAGCAACAAGACGGCCAAAGATAAACATAATAATAGTACAAATAAACAAATGATTACTTTGTCGAAAGCCCAGAATAAACAGCGAGAGCGAAATGCAAGGCGATGCCTAATGGCGATACTCTATCTTTTGGGGGCAGAGGCTGCTGGCTTTTGTTACGGATTTGGCCACACAAATGATGGGGGAAATTGAGGAATATACTTATAAAAGGTCCACGGCACAGTAGCTTTGCTCTTGGGCCAACCCCTGGCTCACACGCCCCTTACGATCGTCTCACGTCTTCGCTTCGGTGGCGCCGATTTCAGGTAAATATTGGGACAACGAACTGTTTTTATATAATAGAGATACAAACACAATCTTGCAATCTATTGGACTGTATCAGAAGCTATAGGCTATAGCTGATACACAACTGCTAACCTCAACCTCTAATATAATAATATTAGTAGGGCATTAAGGAGCTTGATTTGAATGCATAGACACGTTAAAAGACTTAAGAACCTCTTGGGGATCGTCTGAGTAAAGGGAAATAAGCAAAGGAACAAGTTTTCCCATAAGCCTAAGGCTTAGGGATTGCCTAATATTTCTTGCTGCTTAAAAAAAATCTCGTTGGGATCAGTCTTGCAGGAAATCTCTCTATCTATATAGTATATCTATATCCCTATATAGTCTTCAATATCCATATAGAATAAGTCTTTATCTGGCTGCACGATCATCTATATATCTATATATCCATCTATGTATCTATGACCACCTCCAGATATCTTTACCATCGCAGTATAGATCTTTCTACCTCAGTCTCACTCTATAGATCGCTCTGTAGCGATCACTCTCTCTTTTTCTATCTCTCTCTTGGTCAGACTTTCTTCATGTTTCGATGCTTCCATTTCCATTTCTATGCAACACCCATGACCATTCATCTGTCACTGAACTCATATTTTGCCATGAAATCACGATAGTCTTTGACCCCTGAATGGAAACAAGTACGTGGTCTGGTCATCTCGTCTAAACTTTTCTGAACTCACGGAGATCTCTTCACTGGTGAATATCGTAACACTCAGAGTCGTGGCAGAGTCGTTGCACGAATGAGTCTGGACACCAGGCAAAGCATTGAACTCTGTGATGGCTTTCATCTACAGATACTAATGCTAGAAATATCTATTCTTTTGGATATCTAATGCAATCCTTTAGCATCCCCCAAAGAGTATCTACATTACACTCTTCCTTTCTATCTTTTAATGCCATTTCATTGCTTTTGCCTCTGTTTGTGGCTCATTGTTTATTCTGTTTCGCTTTGGCCCTCGTCAGAGTTGGCCAAAAGCCTTTTTTCCGTTGACCCACTGACGCTGACAAAATTCACTAATTTTCAGTGGCGGAAACGGATTCGTTTGCTGTTGTTTTGAGTTGATTGCAGGCGATTACGACTGTCACCCCCCACCAGCCCTCCCGATGCGACCCGTCGCGAGGCTTCACCCTTTTTTTATTTCTGTCCGGCTCTGTCGTAATTTGCACCTGTTGCACCTGTGTTGCAAGCCGAAATGCACACAAGCTTACACAAATTTTTTTGCGTGGCAGCTAAGCAGCCGCTTGTGGCTGCCACATACTCGTACATGGCAGAGTCTTGGCTAAATGGAATTTAATTATACGAAAATAATTACGCGCTCATTTTGTTGGCTTTGTTTTAATTGTTTGACGTTTGCTTAATTTGCCTCATTAGAAACTATTTTTTAGTGCGGAGTTTTGTTTGTGCTTCAGTTTCAGCCAGCAGGTTGCTGCCACTGCCGCCGCTGCTAGTTTTTCAGCAATTTTCCCATTTGGGTCAGTTACCGACGTCTGTCGATTCGAATTCGTATAATATTTTGCACTGCAACTCAATCTTTTATGGGGTATCACTAACCCTACGAGGGTATTACTGTTTTGCGGAACCATTAGACCCAGAGGCACACAGGCATTTGTACGAATATTCCTGAGTTTTTTGATACATCTGTGACTGTCAATGGCATTTGAAGGGTTGAATAAAATTATTCAAATATTGGAAAATTTCGGGGGCCGCCTCTCAATCGATAGGGAAACACTTCTTCCATCACAATGCATCTATCAGCTGATTCCTGTCACAATTCGCAGAAGCTGCGCCATTTTGTTTGTGTTTGACAGCTAGGAGGCTGTCAGATAGACTGACAGATGGCAGGCTTCCTCGTAATTTGAAGAGTACTTGGAAAAAGGTGAATTCCTGTGCTCATTAAGCTTTTTTTTCGGGGAGGAAAACCTGCACTGAAACCAAGGCTAATCTGGATCAATACTATGGGCACTCTGCTTCATAAATTTTCATGGTAAAATAGGGATTTGCTGGCCTTAAAAACGAGATTAAAAGGGCGAAAAATTGTATATGAATATCTGTCATGGGAGGCAATCGTTTGAAAACACAGAAGGACATCCTAAAAATTTTATAAATCATAGAAATATTTTCCAAATTATATCACAATCGAATGATCATATATGTATCTTCCTTACCCGAAAACAAAACAACAAAGGACTCTCACGGGGTATCTTAACCTACGAGCCCCAAAAGCTAAACATATTTTGGTTTGTTTTGTTTCGATTTGTTCTTAATTTGAATTGCAGCAAATCGCTGTTGGAGTTTTTATTTATAAACTTTTTGGTATTTTTACATCATTAAAATGGAATGTTTTTGTGCAGGAAATAAATTAAAAGTTGGCTTTAATTGTTGCTCATACGTAATGTTGCACAATCCAGTGGCCGCTGCACTAGCCTCTGGTCCGGGGTCCGTGGCACGGGGTACGGGGTACGGGGTCCGAGGTCTGGGGTTCAATTGGAAAAAGCCGCTTAGCCTTTGTTCTGTTTGGTTTTCAGTTCGGCTTGGTTTAGCCGGATTCGGTTTTAGTTTCGATTCAATTTGGGCTCGCATTTGGTTTTGTTGGAGTTACGCATTGTTCCGAGTATGTGCCTCTTGTAGGGGTTTTCGGGTTTTTGGGTTCTGCGCCCCGCTGCAAATCGCTTGAATGTCGTTCAAGCGATTTATGAATAGTGAATGCAGCTTTTGGGGGGTTTAACGGTGCTGTCGGTGTCGGACAAGCCGTGCGATTTGCAATTCGATTTCAAAGCTGTTAACACACACAAGCACACACACGCAAATCATTGCGAATAATTACGTATTTGCTTTTGTTGATTAACTGTGGGAATATTGGCATTACGGTGGGGTGTCTGGGTCTTGGGAGGGGAGTGGCATTATGGCACGAATTTGCAACCCATTCAAGGCAAAGACCATAATTATTGAACTCCAAAGTGGATTAAAACTTAGTCATGGAAAAGTCTAAAAGGACGGGAAATGGAATTTAAGCAAACACTTGTTTCATTTATCAACAAATCTGGCTACATTTTAATGCGGATTATTCGCTTTGCTTTCATTGAAAATGTAGAATAAAACGTAGAACTTGGACTTTAAGTGGCTATAGGAATATTATCTCGAAAGTCTATATTCTCGTGCGAATTCTTCGAAAATTCTTTAAAAATGAACCAGGATCTAATCAATTTTCAAGCACATCATTAGTCTTAGTTCGTTCGGGCTTTCTCTCTGGGATTTTTCAACACATTCTTCTGCATTTTCCCTATTCATCTACCATTTAATTAATCCCCTGATTGGAACTCCAAGTGCAATCGCCACGCCTGTTTATGAACATTTTCCAATCATTTGCACGGAAATTCCCTCTCAATCATCCGCTTATTTGCAACACCCAGGACTATATGTATGTATCCGCAATATCCCAACGAATCATCATGTGATACCTCTCCAGCATTCACTTATCCACTAATTAACTAATTGGCATAGAAAATCCAATTGCAATTCGGCGAATCGCAGAATTTTTCCATGACTCGGGAAGCTAATTGTGGACCCACTCCGCACTCCGGCAAGCGATGGCCCGGTAATGGCCAAGAGTAACGGGAATCTGCCCCGATTCAATACGCTGATTGATTGTGAATAAGCAATGGTTCGGTTATGAATCGAGCCTCTGTCTCCGCCTCCTTCTACGCCTCTTTTTGCGATGGATAGTGCCAGTAGCTGCATAACTAAATTAGGCAGCCGCGTGAAACGTGAGGGGCATGCCACAGCAGCGGCAGCTCCATTCGGTTCAATCTAATCCAAGTTATGTAATAAAAGATTCACTGAACAGAGTGCGGCCTGGCCTGGCCGGTGACCAAAGTGAAATATTAAGCAGTCAGCAGTCTGGTTCTGCTTCCGGCTTCTGCTGCTGCTGCTGGTTTTGGTTTTGGTTCCAGTTAGAGGATGCATCCGCCCAAAGAAATATCGCGTACAATGAAATGAAATATGGGTGGTGCACTGCAAGAAAAAACTAAAGAGAATTCGGTACTTCAAAAAGGAGGAGGTTCTGGTTTTCAGGTGAAAAGCACTGCAGGAAATGGTTTTCTCTATCAATGGTATATCTTTGTTTTCAGTGTATCTTCTATACACAATGTCCAGAAGGGGTCTCCAATTGTCAGCGAAAAATGCTTTTGGACCCCAGCCCGATGAAATGGTGCGCAAAAGGGAAACCCAAATGGACACAGAGATTCGGAGCCAGAGACACAGCGGAAGGAAGCGGAAATGGCCACCTTAATGATAATATATACATATATATACAGCACAGTGTCAGATGTAAGTTTTCGCACATGTTGCCAGAACAATCGCCAGTCATTGGAGGGAAATGGACAGGGCAGAGGGTGAGGGAGAGAGAGAGGTAGAAAGACAAAGTGTTTTAGTTACAAATAATAGTGAAAGTATTTGTCTTGACGGGGGGGAAATGTTTTTGTGATTTATAAAGATTTATTTTGGATATATATTTGAATTTTATTGGTATTATATCTCAAGGAATTCATTCGACCAAATGATGATTTAATCTATCTTTAAGCTTCTAACCCATTCTAAGCCCATTAGAAAAAGTTCCTAAAACCCACAAGAAAAAGAGAAAAACTTAAATTTGTGGGAGTCCAAGTCCAAACTGTGTTTTCGCCGAAAGGATTTCTCTAATGCGCCTAATTGAAACTGCAATTAGGCGAAACATTTTGGCACTGCTACTGCTGCTCCTGCTCCTCCTTCCGCCCCTAACTCTCTAATTAACACGCCTTTTAAATTATTAATTGCTGCACTTAATTTATAGGCTATACTCTCCCGCCATACCCTGGAAAACCATTTAACCCTCGTGCTGTAGGCTAAGGGAACAAATTGCAATTTGTTTCAAGTGTTCCGGCGGCGGGCGGGCGGGCGGGCGGCAGGACAAAGTTTTCTCCTTGTGTCTTGTGTCGTTTGGTGGGGAAAACCCGTGGATGGGGGGAGTGGAAAAACTATCTGCTAACTGTGATTTTTGTGCCTCAAAAAGTTGCAATTTGTCTTTCTACCTTTGCTCTCTCCGGCTATGATTGTTGTTGCTTTTCCTGTTCTACTAGTAGCAGTTTTTTTTTGTTCAAGTCTAAATTGAATTGCAAGTCGAAAGTTTTGCCATATGCTTCCAGTCGTTCTGTAGGGTTTTCCCCCCACTCCTTTCCATTCCATTTGATTTGAAAATTAATTAGGAATGGGGCCCCTGCATAACGGTTCTGATTCTTGAGAACAACCGTAAGAATTTTGTTTTTTATTGAGATTTATTGAATGAATTTCTGAAATTAAAATAATGCAAATAAGCCACAAAATATAC
Organism: Drosophila pseudoobscura; assembly: GCF_009870125.1. Taxonomy (NCBI): domain Eukaryota; kingdom Metazoa; phylum Arthropoda; class Insecta; order Diptera; family Drosophilidae; genus Drosophila; species Drosophila pseudoobscura. The sequence continues at coordinate 28,068,902 of NC_046681.1, read as the reverse complement.
TGTGTGGAAAACAGCAAAGAGACACAGATAACAAAGCAACAAAGTTTCCTCCTTGTTTCCCTGTTTCTCTTTCGTTCTCTTGTTTCCATCTCTTTTACAACTCCGATGATGGTCAATGGCCAGAAGCAAATGCCATGCCCTGGAGCACAGTGTAAATGAAAGGTTGCTTTAATGGGGGGAAAAGGGGGGGAACGGAATGGATGGCTGGAAAAGTGAAGGAATGGCTGGCTGGCTGATGGCTGCAGCTGCAGTTCTTTTTGGGTGAAGAGCGACTTTCGAGGGCGACAGCATTCTTTTTAATGAGTGGCTGACGAGTGGCTGGAAATACCAGGAAAAACCAACACACACACACAAAAGAGCACAGCACAGAACCCTATGAATTCCATTAGAAAACTTGTTTTTCCGCCGCAAGGTGTTAATTTAAGCAAAGCTTAACAGACAGTTCCACAAAAGATTAGTTAATTTCATCTGCATATTTATTACGGCTCATATTCAACGTATTCCTCTTCGGGGAGAACTTTTCATGGCATGGAATTCTGTCAGGCATGAAAATTATCATTCCCTGCGCTTTATTTTAATCATTCTTTTGTAAATGGGCGCACATTTTCCACTAATTTTCCAAGTAAAAAGTTGGGAAAACTGTTCATGGTTGGATTGGATTGAGGCTTTTAGTGTTTTGGGAGTTTTTTAGATTTTTGGGAATTTTTATGGGCATCAAAAAAAGCTGAAATTAGTTAGGAAAACTCTTATGAGGTTTAAGTAAATATTTTTAACTTTTTAAAACTCCCGATTGATTTTTTAAAGATTTTTCTACTAGTTTTCCTTCTATAAATTATACTATATATATAATAATCGAGTTTTCGAAGTACTTTCTGCCTAAATTAATTTTATTATTATTTATTTCAATACATATTTATTTCGAAGATATTGTTATAAGAAATCTCTGATGTAACACTCTCCCTTCTCCTCTTTTTCTCCCCCTATTGATAGATTCTTCTCTAAGTTTTCCTTCTATAAATTATTCTATATATATAATATTCGAGTTTTAGAAGTAGTTTCTCCCTAAATTGATTTTATTATCCCTCAATTTTGTGCTCCGCCTTAGAAATATTTCTATATTTTTCGATTTTGAAAATATTTTTATAAGAAATCTCTTTTAAAACGTTGAAATGTTGGGCTAAGAAAATTCCTTTTCTTTTGCTAAAAATATACGAAAAGAATGCTTTTTATTTGGGCTTTATAGGCGGAGCATAAAAGTCTCATTTCGGCGAAACTTCTGGATATAAAAGAAACAGTCGCTTGATGTGGAATTCCTGTTTATTTTCTCTTCGGCTTGAACTGAAATGAAATGAAATGGAAATGAAATCTAAAGCAGAATCGCCAGCGCAGAGCCAGAGCCAGAGCACATACTCCTTGTATTTCTGGCCAAAATTTATGCTTGCGAAAAAATTCTGCCCAAGAGAGAGGATGACAAATAAAACAAAAACCCCGAGATAGAGGGAGAGGAAAACGGTTTTTCCGCCATGGGGGAATGCTGAAAATTCCATGGCGACTGGCGAATGCATTTTCTGTCGCATTTCCTGCCACAGCGTGCAGCATAAAATAACGGCAAAGCAACATAAACACGTGCCAGGGCCCCCCTCCGTCTAATGTCGGCCATTTCCTGCTGGCCAAAAACTGTAGGCCAAAACTCAGGCCGGATCGGAAGCAGGAGAGAGCGGAATGCATAAAAGCAAGCGTCACCAACAGCAGCAGCAGCAGCAGCCGTAAAAGAAGCGTCCTACGGCCGTATAGCCGTAGAGCTGGAACCTTAGTCGGAGAGGGGCAGAGCACTGGTCAGGAGAGGGTCCCAGGAGGACCTCTTTAGCAGACAGCTTCTGCCTCTTCTCACACTCCCGCAGCCACTGCTGGGAGACTGAAGGACAGCAGGAAACCTCAAAAAGAGAGTGTCTGCGGAATAGCAGCAGTGGGCAGAGGAGTCGCCTGGGGAATACCCTTCGAAAACTTTTGACGCATTACAAAGTGATTAAGGTTGAAGGGTGAAGGTGAATATTTGAGAACTTTAAATATCAGGATGTGGAGAGTAGTTGAAAGGGACCTTGATAAGGTAAGGAATGTACGTATAGTATGTCGTCTTCAAAATGTAAACGAACGGTAACGTTGAGAGCTGCGGCAAGGGCCTGTGCTCTACTTTTACATCCTGTATATTCCTAAGCTCTTCGGTTTGGACAAATTTATACCCTACAACTAATGGTATGGGTTTCCTAAAGGGAATTCATACTCTATAAGAAGCCCATAGCCAAAAGAATGAAGAAATAGAATCAAATGCAGAAGAATAACACCAAATAGAATAAGAATAAACAAGAAATAGAAGAAGAAACACACAAATATTAAGAAAAACGTACTAAAAACATAAACAAATAGCAGAAGAAAGCAACAACAAACACAACCGCTCTTGGCAGCAGAAGGAGAAGAATGCAAAGACCACATAGAAGAGCGAGGGGAGCGGGTGCGGCAGGAACCGACAACAGTAACCACGAAAGAGGGTGTGGGAGGGAGATGGAGAGAGTGAGAAATATGTTAATAAAGTGCCACATCTAGCGGGAGGTGGGGAGAGTGCCCGGCCTAGCCTTAACGCGATAAACGCTGGATGAATGACCTCTCCCTCGCCCTCTCCTCTCACGCTCTCTCTCGCTCTCCCTCTCCCTCTCTTCCTTTCAGAAACAGATGCGGCTGCCCCTCTCACTCCTTTGCCGCCTGGCCTGCTCCTTCGGCTAACAATATTCTGCAGCTGCAAAGAAAATACAGTTCTTTTCTGTTAGCCAGTGGCGCCATCCTTCTTCTGCTCCTCCTAATAGGCCAACAAAAATCTCTGTTGGTATAATGATGCCACTGACAACTGCAACTGCAACGCTGGCGGCAGAGGAGGATCCAGAGGCAGAGCGTAGACGGCATTCTGTGTGCTCTGCTCGGGTTTGCTCTCTGTGCTTGGCAGGCTTTTGATACCCTAGCAGAGAGGGTATGCTGGATCATTACAAACCCAATCCAAGCAGAATAGAACATATACATACATATGTACATATGTCCATGCTTGTAGGCTTAAAGGCGGCCTCGGGTATTCCGTAGCTAGAATTTCAACAAAGCCTGCCCTCGCTATAAGTATGTATGCGTGTGGCTCGAAGGAGACTTCGGTCCCGAATATTTGTCGTCGATCGTTGAAACTCGGCTGTCGCCTCTCTTTGAGCGACGGCCGCTGCTAGCCTCTCTCTCTGTCTCTGTTAACTGCTCTGTTAACTCTGCCGACTTCTTTGCTCTCCCTCCAAATCGCAAATAAATTCCTAATCAGAATCCCTGAATAGTAATCCCCCAGGGTATCAATAGCTCGACTTCTTAAGTCCAGCCTGCCTTATTTTTGTAAGTTATGCATTCTCGTTCTTCTTCTTCCACTCGTCTTTTGTTTGTGTGTGAGTCTGCATTTCTTCTTTCGAGTTCATTGCCGCGGCGACTCATTTGTATTCTTTCTCCCCCTCGCGCTCGCGCCTGCACTCTGCTCAACCATCCCGCTTTGGCATGCACTCTGCTGCTCCTCCCCTCCAGCTGTGTGCCTCTCCCTCTCTGGCACTTGCACTTGCCTTCGTTTTCCCATTTTACATTCAACATAATCATCACCATCATTATGATGAGCCCTGTCTTCTTCCCACTTGACTTGCCATTCAGTCGGTGTTCATTAGCTTTGTCTGCTCTGCCTCTCGCGATGTTCCCCTCCCCACCCCGATCATAATTGAATTATCCCCGCGAGAGGCGGGGGCAACAGATTTTGGCAGAGAGGAAGTGGCTTCTGTGGCTTTTGTGGGCCATATAACGAAACTTGGTTACTACCTTGTACGCCAGGCATTCGGAGTAGTAACTAAAAAGATGCGAGTGCGTCTTGAAGGTTGTGGCGATGAGTAGTGAAGATGGATTGCGGTTGGGGCTCCTTAGATAGGCGTAACATTAGTTGCAGCCAGAGAAACTCCACTGTAATTCATGGCCTAAACGTTCCACTGCACTCTGGCCATCAAGGCATTCTTCAGTGCCTCAAAGCTCAAATATTACTTCCCCAATTACACCTGTTTCTCCAGTAATTGCTATATCTGTGGCCACTGTGGCTCTCTGCTGGGCAGGTGGGAAGGCACCCAGTTTCCTAGAAACCATAATTTGCACGCTTTCTTCTCCAAACCCCCAGACACGAGGAGGCAGCCCTCTCTCTCTGCCTCTTTCACTCATGCTTTAGCACATTTTCGAAATATTTTCGAGTTCACGATCAAGATCAACGAAAGAGAATCATAAAGAACGAAGAACGAAGAGAAACAAAGTCATTGAGGCAGCTAATGAAGCCAACAAAGAAGATGCTTCTTTACTGAGAAGTACCGAACGCATGTTGCCCCAGCATCTGCCTCTGCCTCACACCCTTCCCCCCCTTCCACATTTTGACTTTCATTTCTTCATACAGTTAGACACTTTTATTGTGTTTCACATTACTTTTGTGTGCGTCGATGTGTGCGTCTGTGTCTGTGTGTGTTTGCGCTTTGCTTTATTCTCATCTCTTTTCCACTTTTTGTTTGTGTTTTGGTTTATTTGGACTTTTCCTGAATTTCTATTTCCAGCACAGATAACAATTTCTATAAGCAAAGTGCGATATTTCACGAGAGACCCGACGTGGCCTAGAGATGGTATCAAGGACTCCCCGACTACCGGGAGACGGTTACCGGAGCCGGGGATTCGACTTGACTCCGGCAATACGGAGCGCATTATTTGTGCCCTTTTGTGGCATTGTTTTTCTTTTGTCGAATCTCGTTTTTCTTTCGTTGTTGCTCTCTTCTATCTGCAGCTTTTATTTTGCGTATTTTTGGCATTCCCTCAGACGTTTTGGCAACTTTTCCGGGCTAACTTTATTTGATACTTGGGGAACTTCCCAGAGAAGAGTTAAGCCGAAAGGTCCAGAGGCTTAGCAGAGGAGGGTCTATGGTTAAGTGTAGTTCCTTAAGCCGCAAGTCAAAGGTAGGGAATACGTAGGAATAGTGTCGGGGAATCCCTTTTTATACTGTGAAATATGTACTAGATCTCCCCCCTCCGACTACGCCCCTGCTTAATAGTTCTTTCTGTTTGTATGTTTCGGGATGTTTGCAGTTTCCAACAAAAGCAAATATAAATTGCAATAGATTAATGTTAAAGTCGTGACTGGGGCCAACGCAGAAATTGCGAAACAAAGGCGGGAGAGTGGAAGCCACCGTCAAGAAGAGAATCTGAATCAAATTTGGTCTCAAATTACTCAAAGGGAAATTTCAATTGAGATAATAGGAACAGATTCAGCGCAGTGCCCTCCAAATGCTGCACCAAGATTTTTACTAATTGCTGAAAAATGGCTCCTCGATTTCATGAGACGCGTGACAGTAATTTAGGGATTTTTACAGACTATTTTGGGATTTATTTAATGTGGAATAGAGAAGAAATCTCATCCAATTATTTTGGTAGAATTTTTTGTTCAAGATTTCAGAGCTGCAAAGCCATGGATTTCTTTATTCCCCAATGATTTTCCAATGATTTTTTTTCGGGTGTCTGTAATTTCCACGACAAAACCAAACTCAATTTCCATCAAGCTGAAAAACCTTTTTGAAATTAAATTAAGCTCTTAACACTGCCGGGGAAAAGCGAAACAATGCGCCACGTTGGGTGTTTCTTTTTCCCGCTTTTTCACACAGACAGACAGACGTACGGACAGACAGACGGACGGACAAGACTGTCAGACACAACAGAGACACTACTGACAAAACCCAAACCCAAACCGAAAACCGAGACCATTTCCGCTCGGAGATTTCGGGCTGCCACCGAACGTACAGAGGAACTCAATTGGGCAACCCTCTCGCGGCGGGCAGACACTTGTGCATATTAATTGCTTATTGAGCAGAATTCTCCCTGGCAGCTCCTCCTGCATATATACAATGCGAGAGGCAGTGGGGCAGGGGGGGAAAATGGAAGGAAAACAACAAGCAACATGAAAGCACAAAAGTACCTTCGATATTCCGACTAGGGTTACCCAGTAGTTGGAGGTATTCTTTGGATTGAATGGATCTCGGGAGGTACAATGAATAGCCTCGCAAAAAATCTACGAAAATATATGCATCCTCTACTGAATAGAATACCGAATAGCATATACCGATAATACTACAATATCCTATATTAATTACAATCATTTTGGGTTAAGTTGCAACTATTTCCATTCCTTTATTATAGACCATAACAATGTATAATTTGTAGACTGTCCAATCGGCGTTCCATATCTTTATGGCAATTATCTCAATTTATGACAATTTTCAAAAGGAATCTTTAAATTACTTAGTATATGATATTTTGGGTTTAAGCCTCCTCCCCACTCGCTTCGCTTATGCGTCAACCCTGGCTCACTCGCTTTGCCCGCTTGCGCATATATGAGTAGAATATCGGACGACGACGTAGCAAAACGACCCAGAACAATTCGAAATATCTGTACTATATAGATCCGAATATTACACTCATATCATGCATTTCCAAGCACTTTTTCTTTTTATTACTTACAACCCAACAGCTTATTACACTCTTTTTCTGTACATTGACAGGGTACGACAGAATTGTTTGGGAAAATCCTCAGGCACAGCCAAAGCCCTTTTTTATTATTATTCTTTATCAGTTTCAATCACTCAATCGCACCCAGTACCCCGTACCCTGTAACCCCGCACCCCTTAAAGCCGCACCACTGCTCCTGCTCCTGCTCCAGCTCCTGCTCTGGCTTCCATTCATTCAGGCACTCACTCACTCGCTCATTCATTCATGCAGGGTCTCCTTTTCTCACCTGTTTGTTTTGTTGTTGTTTCTTGTCACTAGCCTCGGTTTGGCCTCACTTTGTACTCCTCCCCCTCCTCCTGCTGCTGCTGCTGCTGCTGCAGCCACACTCCTCTCTCTGCCGCTCTGCCTCTCTGTTCCTCTCACGTGTCGAAACAAGCGTTTTCCGGCCTGAGTTTTTCGTTTTCCAGAGGGGTCGTGAGGTCTGGGATTCGGTGGTAGCCCTTTTGTTGCAGCCACTTGTGCGGCTCTCTCCCTCTCTCTCTCTCTCTCTCTCTCTCTCTTTTTTCGGGTGGCCCTTTACGGGTTGACAAAATGCCAAACGCCTGAAAATTCCTTTAGTTGTTCGCCTTCTTTTTTTTGGTGGTTTTTATTTTTATTTTGGTTTTTTTGAATATTCAGTGGTTTTTAGGTGACTTTTTAAGGAATATTTTTGGTCGTTTGTTGGCTACTTTTTTAGGAGATATTTTTAACGTTTTTATTAATTTTTTTTGGGTCGTTTTGTAATAATTGGTTTTCAGTTTCCGCGCGAATCTTAAATTTGGTTTTGTTTTCTGTTTGATAAAAAATGTTGGGTTTTATTGTTGCTGTTCTCGTTAACCTTTTCCGCCGTTCTACCGTTCCACCGTGCACGTGTTTGACTTTTCATTTTCCTTCTGGCCTCAGCTGTTTTTTGTGGCAACCTGTTTGCCCATTTGGTGGAATGTTTCCGTGTGGTTTTCCCCGCCCTCCGAAAACCAACCGAGAATGAATGAATGAATGAGAACTGGGCCTGGAATGCCACGAATAATAATTATGATTGCCAGTCGGCCAGTCCGGCGATAAATGTGAAATGTTGTCTGTTTGAGGCACATGCTTTTATAACGAATTTAAAGGCTTTTTTTCGACATAAAATTCTTGTTTTGGTTTTGGTATTTTATTTGATTGGAATAAATATCAGAAAAGGGTTTGGTTTGGAATTTCACTTCACATATTTATTTGCGGAAAAATGCGTTTTGTTTTTTTAGCCAGTTGTTCCATCGAAAGAGTACTCAAACATTTACAAATCGTACTCGTATCGGTTCACAAGTTACCAAATGCATGGCAAATCAATTGATTTATTTATTTGTTTGTTTGGCTATGCCAATATTTATTTGATTTCTACTCTACGCATATTTTTCTATCCAATTTTCTCTCTTCGCAGCAAATGAACGGCTGTAAAATCAGATTCCAGAACCCAATCAATTAACGGGGGTTTCGGTTTCGCTACAAGAAGTCGGTCAATCTATAATGTCTGGCCATATACATATGTATCTATGTATGGGTGTGTGTGTGTGTGCTTTCGATGGGTATTTGTCTGCAGACAGTTTTCGAGCCAAGTTTGCTTTAAATTTAATTAAGCCTTCTTCTGCTTTGATTCTGCTGCCTTTTAGCTTTTTATTTATTTTTTTTTTTTGTGAAGACCAGGCCCCAAGCGCGAAGCCTCCCAAAGATGGGGTGAACGCAGAGACGCAGTCGGGGGGGACTTGGGGAGTGGGTCTGGGACCTGCCGAGTGGCTTTCTAAACACAAAGATGCACGCTTGGCTGGCGCTGCCCACTCGAGAACATAGTAGTAGAAATGTATGGTCTTTGGGACGAAGTATGGGATACCCTTGAAAAACTATCATTAGAGGATGATGCAGGCATGGGATTTGGAATCGAATTGGCCGAGTTTTTGGGTTGTTGAATTTGATGGGAATATCTTTCAGAAACAAAAAAAGACAAGGAATGCTTTTTCCCACCATCAAGCCTGTCTTTATAGCCTATATTTTCTTTTTTCTATTCTCTCTTCATAGGCCCCCAAAATAGTCCGCAACCATCATACCCCACCACTGCAGGGGTATCTCTAAAAGCCAGCAGTGCTAGGCGGCCGTGGTAGCGGCGGACCGCTAACGGTAAATCAAATGAAAAACTTCTATTGATACGGTGCTGAGAACCAGACGGAGACGGTGACGGCGGGGAGACGGGAACCGGTGACAGCGACTGTGACTGCGACTGCGACGACGACGTCACGGCGCGCGTTTAAGATTCCTCTTAGAGCCGAAGCCGGAGACCCGCTGCTGTTGCTGCTCTTCGAATCGAGTTCAATCAAAGAGCATTAGATAGAACAGAACCCAAAGATGTTTGTGTGGAACAAAAAACAGGTTCTCAAACAGGATAGGTTTATTTTTTTTTTTTTTAGATATTTTGTGTGTTTGAATTATAAATAACAAAAAAACACATGCAAAATTAACACCAACACATAAGCACACACAATGGTTAAGATGAGGGGATGGCGGGGGTTTAGGGAAACACAAATGTTTGAGGGAAAGAAACACGCTTTTCACATACTCTCTGTAACGACCACGACTCTGCCGCTTCGATGCGACGCGCTGAACCGCTGGCAGGTGACTGAAAGCAGCAGGCAGCAGACAGCGTATTATATGAAGATAGTGTTTTCCAAACTTTTTTTAAAAAAGATCAAGATCAAATGAAGACAAAGATTAATAAAGATCTTTTCTCAGATTGATATGTTTTTAGACACATTCATGCATATAATGAGTGTCTTGCGTATATATCTCGATCCCGATACCCATTGTTGGTTTCTGTAAGAAGAGCACTCCCTTCAAAATACCCTTGAAATACCTTTAAAACAGAGACTGACTGGTTTTGGCCTTTATTGATACATTAGATGGAAAACATTTGATCAATTCTAGAACATCCATTTCTCCAGGGTATGCAAAATGTTGTTCAATCCGTGCCATGTTGAGGAACAATGCTGCTCGATTTCTCGGCACTTGAGTCTGGCTCATACAATGTAAATGTTGCCAGCAACATAAGACGAGGAAAAATCCCTCCACGAAGAGAGGATATACCATCACAAAATATAGAGAAAATCCCAAAAAAGAGAGCAAGTCCCGGCCGGCACGTAGCAGCAGCAGCCGAAGACCCACTGCTGGCCACTGTTAGCGCCGGCAGAGCTGAGCCGAAGTTAAAGCAGCGACGCAACAGCAAACGGAGACTGAGCTGCTGTTAACTTAACAGTGGTTCGCATTGGCATGCCGCTTTTTGCATGTTTTTTTTCGGGGGTTCGTGATTTGAATGCATTTTTTTTTGGAGGTTTAATAACCCTGCGAAAAGTGTTGGGAATCTCCAAACATGCAAACACATTTATTGGCTGGTCATTAATTAATTAAATAAGCAAAGTGCAACAATTATCCGCTCGATGGGAGGAAATGAGAGGCAAACGATTTTGGGAAATTATAAAATTTGTCCATAATTATACAGAATTTGAACTTTAATTGGATTTGGATTATGGGTATTGTAAATTCTGACTACAGAAAATAGGTGATTCGTTTTTGAAATGTAAGAACATCCATACCAAAGCCACGGGGCAAGCCTCTGCACAGGAACAGATAACCCAAATGTTGCTTACAGCGCCAGATAGCATTCTTGTATGTTATCTTTAACAGCAGCTGTTTATAATTACAGCCTGCTGTTCGCTTAGACTGCTAACAACAGAGTAAGCGCTCCGCACAAAACCCCAACAAAACTGTAAACGGAATCCCCATAAATCCCACATGCCACGCATCCCTTCAGCCAAGAAAATAAAAACGAAAATAACTAAACTTTAAGCACAACTAATTATGTAAGAGCAATATATGTTGGCAGCTTTAAATAGTTGCCCGTTAAGACGTGCCGCGAAATACCTGAAATACTTGCCAGTTTATGCTTCAGCTTCGGTTCGAGTTGCAGCTTAAAAGATTCTTCAGAAAAGTTCAAGCACGCTGGAGCTTAACAATTTTGATTTTCCTCTTACGAATTTTTCGGAAAAATACCCCTTGTATGTTGTACATGGATTTATGGTATTTTGTGGACTTTGCAGGATATCTGTATATGTATAACTATAAGTGCAGGACATGCTTTTGCAGTAGCAATTGTGAGAATTTAGAAGAATATCAGGGGATGAAGAACATTTCATGCTTGGAAAGGCTTCAGCCATAGATGTTGTGGAATATATGCATGAAAGCTAAGGCTCTTCGTGAATTTTAATTTGGTTCCGGGGTTCTGTAGGGAATAGAGGCAATTTTGCATGTTAAGATCTTCTTTTGGATATTCTTGCTCTATAGAACCTGGAAACCTATTGTTCTCTACTTCTTGAGGCGGTATCCTAGGTGTCCCTCCAGCTCTAAACAGATACGGCAAGAAATCCAGATGTTGGAGTCTCCAAAAATCCTCCTTGTGGATGTTTGACTGTATTCCCTTTTTGGAACCAAGTGAATACTCCGTCCTGACCTTCAGTGGGGTTTCCATTGCTGCTGTCTTGAGGCCTCAAGGCTGCACTTGTCTCTGGGCTTTTGGTAATTTTCTCGGTATTTCTTTTTTTTTGCGGGTCTCGCTTTCCGCTCTTGCAGGTGACGTGGCATATTAGCTGCGATAAAAGTCGCAGAGGCTCGACAACAAAAGGATATCCGGCTGAAAGAGCAGAGCAGGAAGGTGCGTTGCGACGTGGGGCTTACAACGTGCCACCTGTGTCTGTGTCTGGCGTTGTCGCTGTCGCTGTCTCCGTCACGCTCTGTTAGATTACGCCGAATATTGCTGAAAAATTAGCGCATTAAAAATGGATATGACTGGGGCGATATCTTAATATGGGCTACGTGAGGGAGACTCACGGGCACACTCACTCGCTTCCTTCCTCGGCCGCCCTGAAAGTCAACAAAATTAATGTAATGCCCCGACATTAACCTGATTTCATATTTATTCTGGAAAAAGCATACAAATTGCGCAAATTGTTTGCCCAAACGTGGGACCCCGTAGCCCCCTGCTCCACCTGTTTTGGCGCCATTCGATTATTTATTTAGCATCTAATCCTAAAACACAAGTGCGATACCCGTATTTATTTAGTACGGTTTTAATTCGCTTTTTAATGTGAATAATTTCCGTAATTGATTATCGAATTTTCATTCGAAAATTTAGTAGAGCCCGTGAATTTATGGTTTGTATTGAAGGCCAGGAATGCCGCCATGAAGCTCGCTCTATGGAGTGTGCCTCGGATCTGGTGGCAGCTGAAGTGGTGCCCCATTCCGTATCTGCACCATTATCGCATATTGTCCTATGGTTAATTCATTTGGTATAGGGATAGGATCACTTACGGATACCTATAGGGAGAAGTACCTTTAGTATAAATTTAGTATATTTAGTATAAAGTCTGCCGTCAAATCAAAACTCTTCTAATGATAATGCGAGTTCTTCTCAATAAATGTGTTTTAATGTTTGTCCATTTCAAATAAACATACAGACTCTAATGGAGTAAAAGTTGATCCTTTAAGGTTTCTGCCCATCGAAAGAGCTTTAACATTGATTCACATTTTCTTCGATTTAATTGCTTTCCGTTTCGGGGCTACCCCAGAAAGTAAGCTAGAATGTGCACTTGAAAATACAAGACATCTTCTTTAACAATACTTCTGTTTCCCCTATAAATCTTTACCCCATTTGGATGCATGTTTTCCCCTTCTGTGTCCACATCTATAGGTCCTTTTCCTTCATTAACATCTGTCGCAAAAGATTCTCACTTTCTAATTGAACTTGGATTCCTTGACTCCACCCGGACTCGGACTCGGACTCGACTCGAATCACATTTCCATTTTTAGTTTTTCTCCATTCTTTTCCATGGCCATTTTCTCCTAACTTCTCCTCTTTTTTGCTTTCACTTTGGCTTTTGTCCTGCTGTTTCTATTTTTTCTCCAGGCTTTTCGGTATTCCATTTCGATTCTCTTTATCCCTTTTTGTGAGAATTTTCATTTCTTTTGTTTCTTTATTTGAGTATTTTTTAGATGAGTTTTTTGGTCTGTTTTCTCTCGATCCTTGACTGCGTTTTCTGTTTCTTTTTCCAGGTTTTTCCCTTCCAATCTTTGACTTATTGATGTCGACGAATCGGTTATCCTTTTTGCATTCTCTGTTCCTCTTTTTTACGTTCTCTGTTCCTCCTTTTGCACTGCTCTCTTGGCCTTTTCATTCCGGTTTAACTGGCATGTAATAAGCCTCCTTCCTTTGTCCGTCTATCTTTATCTTCCGCTCCCTCCTGCACTCTTTAACAACTTCAAATAATCTCATTTTGTGCTCTTCTTTTCGCACCTTTGCTTCCCTGCCTCCGCCTCCGCCTCTGTCTGTGGGATGGAGGTGAATGCCCCCCGCCTGCCACCCATTAATGCCAACTCATTAGACGCCGCTAACCATAATCGCCAGTCTGTGGGCCAACTCCTTGGAGGGCAACCCATTCCACCCGCAGAACAGGGGGAAAACTTTTATCCCACCAACAAAAACAGACAAAACAAAAGAGAAACACGGCAGGAGGGATACTCCCAGGAATCGAATCTGTGGATACCCTTGATGGCTCGCTGTTTCTCTAGGATAGAGGCGAGCTGCGGAAATGGCTGGACAATAAAAGGTGAGAATATCCTCATATATTACTTAATATATTGCAAGTTCTCCTGTTCAACTATTCCACATCGTAATATCCTCTAACAAGGGTACAAAAAATGAACACCCCATGGCGAAACTCATCCCAAATGCCTTTGGACACGTAGCATCGCATAATTACAACTTAATCGGTTGACAAACAAAGCAGACGCCGCCACATAAACAGCAATAACAACAAAAGTCGTATCCTTATAGAGAGGCAGAGATGGAGAAGGAGTGGACAGCGGGGGCGAGTGTCTGGAAGATTAACAGAGAGCAGAAAATGGAGCAGATTAACGGAGAGGGAGTGGGGGAGAGGGAAAGTTGGTCCAAAGTTTTAAATGCCAAGGTCCAAAGTCACTTTAAAGACTCCTTGGCCATGCGGCTATGGCCATGTTCGCCCCTTTATTGTCACGCCCCTTAAATAGTTAATGGGAATAATGTGTGCACCAGAGGGGCGCCACAAAAGTTGTACAAAAGGCAAACCCTGGGGTACCTTTAGGGATAGACAAAAGGGACCCTCAGCCATTGGGGCATGCATCATTAGAGCCAGTATCGATTTCGATACGATTTTATAGAGGTTCTTGCAACAAAGACTATATTCTTATGGGGAAGAAAAGATCTAAGGCTTTTTCTGATGTACATTTTCTTAATATTACTAGGAAAATGGAATCCCATTTATATTAATAAGCACTTAGCAGGTCCTGTCTAATTGGCAGCACAACAAATTAGTGTTTTTCGGGGACCATTAAGGATAAGGCAGAATTTACAAAAACTTGTAAACAATCTTAAGAAAACAGAGAATACATGGAATACAAGATTCGTTTAAAGAAACACAATTTTTTCCCACTTGTGAGGGGAATATTCCAAACTCCTTTTATTGGTGGCTGAAACAAAGCTGAAGCCCGTCTTTTATTCCAAACCCTTCCTTATTTCCTAGTACCTAAGCACACCTACAGCCCTCAGATGTACAAACCCTAGCAATAGCCACAGAAATATCTCCACAACCACACCTCTGTTTCAAGTCCAACAAAAACCCAAAGAAATGTATTGTATCCTAACAAAACATAGCCCAACCCTCCCCCACCCGACCCTAACCCACCTTAATCTATTCAAAAACCTATAATCCTTTATTAGATGTTCTTAACCCACTTTTAGGGAAAAAACCCACTTAACCGCCCCTCGGGCATGTAAAGATGTTAATGTCCGAGGGGAGCGTTGGGGCGAGGGGTTGACAATGCATGCAAAAACTATTTCCATGTTAGGGTTGCCACCCACACCACCGCCAACGTCGCCACAGAGTCCGCAAAATGAATATTTCATGACAATTAAAATGTTAACTCTGTCAAGCGGCACGCACAGGCGAAACCGACATTAGGGAGCCAGCTCCAGACTCCCTTCGGAGTCCGAGGCACACGCCCCGAACACCAATAAGCCCGCACTTACACCTGCCGAAAGCCCTTTGGCAGCAGCTGCCAGCTGCCACATGCAACATTCGGGCGAATAATGTTGCGGTCAATTTCGTTTCGTTGGCTCCGGGACACACGGGCCCCCCAGTGGCACGCCCCTGCAGCTCTTTGGCTTATTGGCATTAGTCAAGACTGTCGATGCGGGGTGGCCCAGTGGCGGTGTGGCACTGTGGCAGTGGCATGCATGATTTGACAGTGGAAATGCTTCAAAGGCGGCAGCCTGGCCGCTACTCCATTGTCGGATGGGATCACCATGAGAGTCCTGGACGGACAGCAACCTGCATGCATCACTTCATTAGGCATATCAGTGTCACGCCACCTCTCTCTCTCTCTCTCTCTCTCTCTCTCTGGGGCTCTACCTCACTGATTCTCTGGTTCTCTGAGTGGCATGCATCAATGTCCGGCTGCAAAGCCACAGAACAGCGCTGTTGCATTAACATGCATCATTTGTCAATGTGATCAAAGAGGGGGCAGGGAGGGAGAGTGATGGCCAGTGCTGCCTAATTGTTAAGGCATCAGCAAACGTGTGAAAAGCAGGCTTGGGGTAGTCCAGCCAGATATTTGCTGATTATGACACTGAGGCTGATAACTGACGCATTGATGGGTGGGGAGGGGGCACACGATGTCAGAAGTCAAGGATCATCAGGCCATGCGGATGGTCAAAGAGCTGGCAGTGTTAACGACACCGAATGGATGGATGGATTGGGCTTCATCGCTCCCAGAACCCTGTGGCAACAGTACCCTCTAATACCAACCAACCGACAAGACAAGCCCTCCATTGCCCCCTCTATGGATATCCCCGAAAAAAGGCTAAATTTTAGGAAACATTGCCCATATTTATAGTTCCAAAATTTATAGTCTCAAAGCCAATAAACAAATATTTTTCAAGTCAATAAAAACCCATAAATATTCTCATGGCGGTTTAAAGATTAAACCAGAATTATTTGCCTGTTCAATATCGACTTACCTTGTTCGGCTTTCAGGCGATTTGTTTTGGTTTCATCGGGGATACGAGTATTGTATGTGTATCAAAACGTTGTCGCTGAAATGGAAATATAATTAAACAAACCGCAAAAATATGTATCGTATTGCACGCCCAGCACACAGCAGTCGACCATTAAAATAACACATTTTGCCAATTATATTTAGAAAGTTTGCCATTCAACAGAATGGGATAAACAAAAAATTACAACAAATCCCAGGCAATTAATTATTTAAGTATATATTTATTTATAATTTACAGCAGGCATTTGTCTCCGTATAATTGGGGGCGTGCGAGTACGGTTATCAATTATTCAGTTATTATTTTGTTTACTTATTGATAGGCAAACGGAGGAGCGTCCACACTTGATGCCAATTCGGAGGTGGGGCTCAGGGGTGCACAAAGAGTGACAGAACAATCCCTAGACCTCTCCGACCAGCTCGAAGGATAGTTTCGAAGCCCTGTTTTACATCTCCAGGCCCCACTGTAAGCAGCGTGTAATTCCATAATTGATTTTGAACTGACTTCGGATTTGCCTCGATGTCAATTGAAACGAAAGTGAAACGGAACGCCTGTCGCGGGTAATGTATTTACATATTAATTATTAATTATTTCTGTTTTTCTTTTCTGTTTTCGCTTTTTTCCCTGCACTCTTGTAATTGTGGAAAATTATGGAAAATTATAGACAGCACACCGGACCGACATGGCTGCATGGCTACATGGCGTATGTGTAATTGGGCAATTGAAATGCAATAGAAATGAATTATGCAAAAGCCTGCCCGCCTGTCCGGCCGGAATAAAGTGCAAATCAATTTGTATTTCGCACTAAGCTGCAATCGAATTAAGTAATTTTTCGTGTAAATTAATTGCAGGAGAAATTATGACTAAACACTCGGTTGGAAATCATGGAAAAATCTCAGCAAATATCTGGCGAATTTATGCGTCAGGCAGGGCACTATCTCTGGCCAAAACGAGGCACAAAAGCCCACCATAACTCAAACTGGCTAATGGCCAGGCACACAATTTGCCGAAACATTGAAACACTCAACATTTTTGGGTCAAAATTTGCCAAAGCCGGAGAAGGCGTCGGTCTCGGCCCATAAATTAACAGGCCAAGTGCCCCTGTGAGTGACCCCTTTAAATGATTCCGCAAACAAAAGGTTGAACCAGAAACAGGAGCCCGAAACACCAGCCCGAGCACAGTTGAGGTTGAAACAAAAGACAAAGAGGCTTATCAATAAAACCATATGTGGGTGCAGTATTCTATCTGCAGGGGACAGTAGGCGACATAGCTGTAGGCTGTGGGAGGCAAGAATCGAGATCTTAGGGGGGAACACCCTATTTGCCTATTTTTCGGCCATACACATCCGTGACGCACTGTACATTTGACACTCTTTCGACTGGAGAGAACAATGAAAGACAAACATACTGGCTGTGTCGTTATTCTACGAAAACAGGAGCCCCCCGGGCTGGCACAGCAATAAAAATGTAGCATATGCGTGCCAGATTCCATTCTGTTGTATCTTTATGGATAGAACCCCCTTCCCCCTCCCTCCGACCACCGAAAAATGCAGGGCATCATCATTGTGAATATCTATAATTGTCAACGAATGTTGCCCAATTCCATAGAATTCCATTTGCATAGACTTTCCGACCAGTCATTATGGCATGATAGCGGAACAGGGACAACGACGACGACGATGATGATGATACATGGAAGGGCTTACGGCTCCGTTCTCTGGAATACTAATCGATTATGCAAAATAAAATGAAATAAAATAAAATGCTTGGCAAAGCGTAAAGCAAGACAAAAATCCACTCAATGAGCAGCAAAATGTGGACTCATCGATGGATACTCGGGGCAAAGAAATTGTTTTGCCACTCATCTCCGATGGCAGGGATAGCTGGGGGTGGGGGCGGAAACCCCAAAGTCAATTAAAGGATTTCCAAAGCCACCCTTCCACCCACTAAACTTTATTGTCACACATTGGGGAATGTCTGGAATGGGGTGGGCGGGGGGCCTTGGAGGGGGGATTTGGGTAAAACAATGCAGAGGATAAACCACAAAAATGTATTGTAACCTGCCAAATGGAAATCCAAGGCAAGCGGTCTCCACTGTGCGGTTGAGGGCAGAACTTTTTTCAATACTCGCTTTCCCGGCGGTTCATTGAAGGTCTCCCAACGACAGGATGCTATGTATTTGATTTGGGGATTATGTGATTGATGGAAGGGAATATTGTAGGGGAGGTACTGAAGGAGTGTGCGATAGATAAACAGTACTACTGGGAGGGATTTGGTTATACTTTAAAGGAACCAATCCATTGTCCCTCACTTTGCCAACTATCTAGTACTTCTACTACTACCCATCGTTCTACGTTTTCGAGAGGTGACTAAGCCTATATTGACTCTACTTCCGCCCAACCATTCGAAAGCCTTAAGTTAAGTGTTCTATCCACTCCATTCCATTCCAATCTGTGGGCGAACATCACCAACACAAACAATTTTAAAACCCACCAGCCCAGGGGATATTGTACTTCCCCCAAGAACACACAGAAGGATGGCACTCCTATGGCTGTCTGTGGCTGGACTGCCCGAATGAATGACTGACTAAGCTGCTCAATGGACCCGTTGCATACGCCTCCTCTGCGACCGAGCTGCACAACGGACATGCAACACTTTTCTTGCTTTGTGTTGAACAGATTTCGAGACGCAAATTGATTTCATTTTCGTCATTTCGGCACAGGCCTCTTCAAAACCGAATGTCGAATTTTTGGATATCTCTGGGTGTCTTATTGTGTCTGCCTGTGATTGATAGTGGGCGTGGCAGAGGGCGCCATTTCATCCGATAAGTTATGGTCAATTGGGTTCTGTTTGAACTGCTGATGTGTGCACTGCGTCTTGGATTTGGATTCTGGACTCCGACTCTTTGTTTACTTCGATCTCTTGTGGTTTTTCTCGGTGAACAATTTGTTGTTGCCGGACACTTTGACATTTGACATTCTTGTGGAAGTTTTCAACACAATCTTTGGATAAAAACAAAATAGTTGTCAATTAAGCAAAACGAAAAAAGAACAGGACTTACTGGAGTGCCCTCCAATAATGAATGATGTGGTTTTGCTGCGGCTAAAGTTCAGGGCTTACAGGCGATGATAGATGGGGGCGAGTGGGCGGAAGGGAGCATTGAAATGTTGTTTGTGGTCGGAGGATATCGGCAGAGTGGCAGCAAACTAATCAGAGTGAGTGGATGCTCCAAATTTAGATTAAATGTGGAGGCAAGGAATCTCCATTCTTTCCTAACTTTCGGCAAAAGTTTGATGGAACTTTCCTAGATCTGGATCTGGGATAAAGATGGGAGTTTATGAGGATAGAAAGTTATATTTATTAAGAGATTTGTATCACCTTTTTGATTTAATTGGCTGGACGAGGAAACCCCTTCAGAAAAGAGGTCTTTTCACAGCAGATGTCTCTCCTCTTAAAGAGGCCTCTTTCTATCTATAGTCCTCACTTTTATCTACATGTTATGCATGTTTCATGCCCCCAATTATGCCAAACTGTACACAGTTTGTGTTCTTATAGCCCATGAATTTGTACCTCTTTCCGCATTCGTTTGTTTAAAGTTTTCGCCTTCGACTCGCCTCGCCTCGCCTCGCCTCGCCTCGACGGGTGTCGAGTGCGTTGCATTATCACGTTCCCGGTTTTATGTGCTATTAAGTGCTATATAAGCTTACGGCCCTTTAAAGTATGCTATAATCTTCACCGCCAACGCACACACCCACAAGTAATGGCCAACACTTTGGGTGTGGTCTGCTTCCCGCAGTGGATTTGGCCAGGAAGCACAGCACCATAAACTTACTTCAGGCTGGGGTTTACTTTTAGCCGGACAGACAGACACTCCGGTTGCGGGGCAGCGCACAATAAAGCCGTTTTTAATACTAAAATATAACCAG
Source organism: Drosophila pseudoobscura (assembly GCF_009870125.1). Taxonomy (NCBI): domain Eukaryota; kingdom Metazoa; phylum Arthropoda; class Insecta; order Diptera; family Drosophilidae; genus Drosophila; species Drosophila pseudoobscura. The sequence goes on along the minus strand of NC_046681.1, from coordinate 28,049,189 downwards.
AATTGGCGATGGGTGTGGACCTGGCTCAAAGGCCCCACCAGGAGGAGGAAATGCAATTTAAGTTTCCCTTTCTGTGGGGCAAATATTCCTATTACTGTGCAGGAACTCTATCAGGCTTACAGTTTCGCCACGCACTGTCCTGGCACTCTGGCAGCCGGCAACCAATCGAATTTGTCAGCTTGTTGACTCTGTACTTTTTATTGTCTAAGAAGGGAACAAATTCGATTTGCATAATAAATCAAATTTCATTTTACCTTTTCACTGAATAATAAATTTAATTACGAATTTAATATGGCTACGGCAAATGTTGAACAATTAAGCTTTTAATTTATTGATTGGACAAAATGCTTTTTTTTAATTGAAATGGAATCCAGTTAGGAGAAGGATTAAATCATTTAAAATGGGATTGACAAGTGATGGAAATTGGAATTGATTTAACACGAAAAAACTCCACCTCAAACTGGCATTCCTTTGCGGGGAAATCGGGGATCCCTTCAGCCCAAACTATTCCGAAATCTCTTTATCTCTTATCTCGTAAATCCTTGAAGAGTTATTTGATTAAGTTCCTGAGCGAAACTTGGGCGAAAAACTCTCTGTTTTATGAACTTTTAATACGAGTTTCTGTTTTGGGATGATATTTGGCAGCACCTTTCAATTCATTACCAACTTTATATGGGCCCAGGCCCAGGAACAGGCGGAACTTCGGGCTGGACCCAAAAATTAACGCACTTTTGCCCGACTAAAGACAGCGGCAACGAGAGTACAAGAAAAATATAAGACTAAAGAAAGACTAAAAGAGAAAAGAAAAATATGTGTTGCATCCAATAAAATAAAGTAAACTTAGGTTGACTTTTGGATAGTGGGGCAGGGCAGGGCAGGGCGGGGCGGGGGCACGGAGGGACGCCATGTGCTGGGCGAAATGGAGTCGAAAGTAAAAAGCGAGTCAATGTGTGCTTCGCTTCTGTTTTTCTAGCCAATATATAACTTGGCATTAAGCGGGACAGAGATGGCTAGAAGGGGGCCTGAACTTGAGAAGTCAAAAACTCCAAAAGTGGACGAAAGAGGGAATGCAGAGAGGAATGCACTCAGAAAAAATCTACAACATTTCAATGGGACAACAAAATCTTGTGTGTATTTTGAAGCAAGGTTCTGAAAGGTTCTCTTTATCGTTAATGGATCCATTATCATCCAATATAGCAGTGTTTATTTTTCCCAGTGTAGTGTAGGTAAGAGAGAGAGAGAGATAGATGCAGAAGCCGTTTGCTTGTTTTGAACGCACAACTTTGGCGCTGTATCTCCTTCTGTTGCTGACTCTCCTCTGGCGTTCTTGTTGCCACTCCTGCCCCCTGCCTCCTGCCCCCTATTACCCCTCCCTCCGCCATACATATATTCTGCTGTTATTGGTGTTGCCTTGATAAAGTTTAACTAGCGCCAAACACAAACACAATACACACGCATGCCGCGAGGAGCAGCGCAACAGCCGAAGAAACGAAAGGAATGCATCAGAGATGTCCGCCTAGCGGTTTAATGGCTAGGAATCGGACCTGTTGTTTACACACTGGGCGAAAAAAATAAAACTTTCTACAAGGCACGAAACAAGGCTGTAGGCTTGGATGAGCAAATCACTTCCCCCCTTACAGTCGAACTTTTCTATCTCGAACTTCCGTACAACAAGGTTTCCCACATAAGGAATTTATTTCCAGAACACTACAATTCTGCAACAACGAATTCTCTAAGACGAATTTTTTGTACAACGAATTGCCTTTGGGATTCGCGGTATGTGATGTCAACTGTACTTGCAGTTTGTAGCCCCAAAATATTTTTGAAAATTTATAATTCATAATTTTTATTCGGCATCTGCATTGCGGATATCCACACAAATGTATAGATTTAAAAGAGATTTAAAAATGCAACACCTTTCACAGGATTTTTGTTTCGTGCCGATGGTGGGGATATATCCTGCATAAAAAGCGACCCAAAGTTGAAGTTTTCTAACAGTTTTTTACCGTTCTTGAACTTTGGTCTTTAAATACAAATTTTTTCTATTGTATGGTCCTTGTTTTAGACATTAGTTCTTTAGTGGCATTAATTCTTAACAAAATTAGCCACTAAATACCAAAATATTCCAACGAATGTCAAAAGTACGAATTACTTAGTAAATCAATCAACTTCTAGGGCATTCGTTTGTAGAGAGAATCTTACAAAACTTTTATTTTGTAGTCCATTAACTCTGTAAATCTGTACATATCCTTGGCTATTTTCCAGCTAGAACTCACAAGGCACTACCGGCTAGATTCCTGCGCCATCACTGCCTCAGATCGCCGCAGAGGGACGGCAAAGGAATGGAACAACAGGCAGAAGTGCGAGAGCGAGTGCGAGTGTCGGGTGTATGGTAGCGGTATGTGAAAAGTTTCTCCTTTGGCCTCCGTTGTTTGTGTATTTACTTGGAAGCCGTTAAGTTTCATTTCCGTTTCATTTCATTTCGTTTTATTACTTTGGTCAGTTTTCGTATCTCCTGCACCCCTCGGTACCGTTCTTTGGCTACTTTTTTCCCTGCTTTATCTTCGGTTTTTATTCATGTGAGTTTTGAGTTCGAATTGATGTTCTCTCACTTCAGTTGAAACCACTATTTGCTCTGCTGCTCCCTCGCTCCCCCCATTTAACCCTCTGCTGCTGCCACTGCACTCGAGTTAATTGAAAGCTTAACCTTTACATGCACACTCCTTGGGGGGAAGAGTGGAGGCGGCCCGGCCACACCCCTCTTGCCGACCATGTAATACCCAATGTCAGCGCAATCAGCAAGACGCCCACTTGCAGCAAATGATTCAAGTCATTGAGACCTCGGGACCGACTTCGTCATCGTCTCTTCTAATTGCCGCTGACTTTTCCTCTTTGCCTGCATCTCCACCCACGTCTCGAGCCTCTCCAAACATCTTTGGGCCTCATTACTTAAGCACGCGCTCTAAGCGATTGCCAAGCAGCCAAGACCCCGACCCACGAATAAGGTCAGTTCTCGAGGAGCAGCAGTTTTGGTTATGTCTTGGGCGTGTGCTCTACAACCAGTACAAGAATATTCCACATCCAACATTCGACTTTGTCTGGCTCTTTGTTTTCTTAGTTGGGCGTCATCATTACCGTCAGCCAGTCAGCCAGTCAGCCGTCTTGGCCCCGTCTTGGCCCGCAATTTGCCTGCCAACTGGCATCGTTTTGGCAAAACTCCGAGACGGAATGTCGCCCACAAGACGAGGCTTACTTAACTGGCAAAAGAAAAAAGAACAGAGAGGGTATTGGCTGGAAGCACTGCTGTTCGAAAGACTGCATTGTGCATGGTAAAGGAATTATCCACAAGAACTGGCCCAAATGAGCTGTTAACTAATTATTTTCCATTGAAATTCATATAGAAATCATTTAAATAGCTCCACAAATGACAAACAAAAGCCAAAACCAATTAAAATCGTATATGTTCCCAAAACTAAACCTAGTTTTCACTTTTTGATGATGAAAAATCTGCTCTAAGTGGGGGGTATTTATATTTATATAATTTCTTTTTCTTTCGGGTTGAAAGGCTGGCTGAAAGTCTAGTTCGTGCCAGAGATCAGAGCAATTAGTGAGAGCTATTAGCTGTCAAAGTCATTAAGCCCGAAAGTGTCTCTGGGGCGCCCTCCAATATGACAAATCGCAAAAGGCCTACGAGAAACATCAAGTGGATTTCATCTACTTCCACTTTCAGCCCATTCCAAGACATTCTTTGGGCCAGCAAAGGTAATGAACACACCTTGTGCCGCGCTGGAGCTCTTTAGTATGCAAAATTCTCCAAGGTTGGAGCTTTAATTAATTCACACGCCAAAAGAGGAGCAGCCGTCGTCGTCGGTGTCGGGGTCTCTTCCAAGCAATTGTATAATTAGTGTTGGGGCCATCTCTCTCTCTCTGTCTCCATCTGTAGCTCTATCTGTATCTACACTCTCACCCACAGTCCCGGGGCATGGGGCACTCCTCCTTCGAAGGTGTTCAATTACACAAATGAATGCAGAGGAAAACGTCAAAAGCGAATTTCAACGAAAATATTTTCCACGCACAGCCTCAATAAATTTAAGTGTGCCACGAAGTGGGCGCTGACCAGCCGCGCCCCCCAAACACCCACCAAATTGTTTCATTGATGGGCTTGAGTTGGGTAGCGGCACTCGAGTTCTGTTTTTCTTACAGAGGGTTGGGTGGGGCGCCTCAATCGCTTCAAGGTGGCATCTACTTCGCGGGGGAGTCGCACATAAATAAACAAATATTAAAGGCATTTGAATTGCAGATGATAAATCAACTTTAAGGGTACGAACTGAACCCAAACAGAAATCGATTAAGTTATGACATTTTACTGGCCTTATCTCTGGGGTTTTACGCAGAAAGTTTCAGGTGGGAATACACCAGTACAGAGGAGATGTGTCTTACGTCAATGGCGCTTCGTTGAGCAGCTTGGAATGAAAGCATTGCTGGAGGGTTTTTTTCCTTGCCCAAGGCATCCAAGGCACAGGCCAGGGCACACCAGAAAACAGTAAGTGATCTTTCTGGCTTCATATATTTGGACGTTGCACCATCAGGTGGCCCATTCGACACCAGCAGAAGGCTGTTGAGCGCGGATTCCAGGCAAGAACAAAGCCCTCCTCGCGTCCAACCAACCAAGGGGCAACCAACCGCACGACGCGTTAGCCGAACCGTTCGGAAAATGCAGGAAAGATAGGTGTTAGACTAGTATTCGAGGAGACTTAGACTTACTAAAATTACTAATTTACTATCATCATCAGTAAACTCAAGCCTGAAGTTGCGCTAATCAATTATTAAAATTCACATTAATTCACATTAAAATGCACTAAAATCCATATAAAATCGGACTTTTCTTAGGATTAAATGATAAAAAAATAATCAAAATGTGCAACACGATTATGACGATGGCAGGGGAATGAGCCAAAGTCTTGGAAGCCGAAGCCAAGAGCCTCTACATATTTTTCTATATTTGATTTCTTATTGAAAATTGTTTAGAAATCATAAATTATTATATTATTAGTGGAAATGATACACAGATATATGATATATAAATATAGATAAATCGAATATACACTACATTAAAATGAAGACGACTTCAGTACATCTTTCCTTGATAAACCTGTACCACTTTCTAGTGATGCAACCAACTGTACACCATTATAAGTTGCATGCCACAATTACACTTGAGCATTTCAGTCATTCTGTTATTCTGCCATTCGGCCATGTGAAAGCCGCACGAAATCTGCATAATTCAGGTCACACGCATCTCGATTGCAAAATCGGCAATTTGGCCGAGGTTTCAACATAAACGAATGAAAAATGGAAATCTTCTTGTGTTTCTTTGGGCAGACACCACCCCCAAATGCCTCCAAGAGGGTCTCGGATTGTGTGATTGTTATTGCCGGTGGTATAACAACTTATCACACAGCTTGCCGCCGCTTTGGAGCTTCTTGCAACACCAGGCGCAATTTGCAACAGACAGAGACAGAGAGAGAGAGACAGAGAGAGAGACAGAGACCGACACTCGTAGAGACATAAACTGAAACTTGGACACCAAAAGCATATTGCAATTTGTTGGCTTTGTACCCTGGAAATGGAGGGACTGTAAAGGGAGTCGAAAGATTGAAGGCGGGGTCTAGAGGGACATCTTTCCAATCCTTCTACAGCTATACCTTCCATAGGGCGAATCGCTGGACAATCGACCTCAGACTCTGCTCAAAACTCAATCAAAACCAAGGTCTCACATATCCATTACGATCTTTCCAGGGTATCGTTACCCTCGTTACTTTTTCCCACTTGTATCTGCGGACACTCCGCAGCAGCAAGTCATAAAAATAACAATAATAATAGAGCTAAAAAGTACATAAAAATGCCGTACAAATAAATTACTAGCGCCTCTTGTACATCTCACCTTTATATTTTTATGATTTAATATGGGAAAATGTTTTGTAAAATGACCAAAAAAAAGCAGCAAAAAAAAGCAGAAGCGAAATGAAAACAGATGCAGAGACACAGCCGACACCCTGGTGGCGGGGGGCATGTGGCAGGGAGTGGGGAGTGGGGGACGAGAGTCTGGCAACACGTGAACAATATAATCGCAGAAATTGTTTCTTTTTTTTGCTGTTACTCTTCTGGCGGCTTTTCCCTGTTGGCTCTGCCTCTGTGCCACTCGAGCCGGGCCGGGCCGGGCCGTGCCCCGTCAGGTGTTTGTGTGTGGCATCGTTTATGGGGCAACAAGTGCTGCTCTGGCCGCAACTTGTTTGTTATTTGTTGTTGTTGAGGCATTTGTTGAAGCAACGTAATAGACAGCATTGCTGATAGCCTGTAAGCGGCAACAAAAGTATTTTCCAGGCAGTAGTTTTAATGGAAATTACTTGTATTTCGATGGGGCAGCTTTAAGAGTCGAAGTATTTGAGGAAATCAGGGAAAACAAAGCATTAGAGGGGGAGAAAAACGATTTGGATAGCAAGCCTGAAAGGGATTGTTATGTCTCTACTATATCCTCCTTTAGTTAAATCCACCAAGAATATCCTTCCTCACCCTCCAGCACTTCTCTAGCCTCTCGAGCATTCCTACTCCCCTGAAAACGATTTGGTTTCACTATCCAACCATTTAAGAGACAGACAGACAGAGAGGGAAAGAAGTAAAGGAGGATGGTACAGAGAGAGAACTTGCCCCAAAGGTCTCGCCACTTGCAGCCTTTAAACGCTGCCACTTGCCGCAGACAAAACTAGGCCCAAAGTGTGGGGCTTTGGGGCCCAAAAAGAGAAGAAAACTAATCAAGCCCCGCGGCTTTTGGCCGCAACTCCGCCATTAGGCGGGCGGGAAATGTAGGCCAAAATCAAGGCCCACATAAAAAGACGCTGCAGATGGGGGCTGGGTGTGCTGGGCGGATCACGTTCTCTCCGGCCCGACAGCGTGGCCAAATCTCATCAATCAAAATCTTAGTGTGATAATAACGAGAGAGAAATCACAAAACATTTCTTTCGACTGGGAGCCCACTAACCTACAAATTTAGCCCAAGATGGGGCTGACGATGATGATGATGTGAGGAGAGACTTTGCTGACGTAATGTTCCGCCTGTCTGTATGTCTGTCTGAGGCTGAGGCTTTTTCGGGTCTTTATCCTTCTGTCAGACAACGTCGCGCAATTTCCCATCCAGAAAAACCCTCGGGCTGGCCGCAGACAAATCGAAACTTCCGCCTTCGCCTCCACGTCCACGGCCTGTCCTGGGCCTTAATTTGAAAGTTAAGCGTTATAAACACGTTCATTTAACGCCGTGCCCCATGCCCCATGCCGAACCACTTTTGCCCTCCAGATACGTATCTGGGATCCAAAGCTAATGTTGCGCGATTTCGAAACACAAATTGCTGTCATTAAAATCATTTCAATGCGAATAAAAGTTTTGCAGAAAAAAACAGCAAAGGCATCACAAAAAAAGTAAGTAAGTAGAAAAGAAAATCAAATGAAAATGGAAATGAAATGAAAATGAAAATGGGTAGGCAAAACCACAGCAAAGATGGGGCAAGGGAGTGGTGTGGGGTCCACCAAATTGAAATTGTAATGAAATGGAAAGCAACAGAAAAAACTGAGGCCCTGCAATTAGACTCCAGCTTGAGAGCCAAATGAATGTAGATTTTAGTTCGGAAAAAAGTTCATAAATATCTCATTTGCGATTTCAAAGAACATATTGTAATGAGTGGGAGAGTAGGCCGAGTAGTATCGAGTAACGAGTGACGAGTAGGCCATGCAATTAGACTTCAGCTTGAGAGCCAAAGGAAAGTAGATTATAATTTGGAGAGAAGTTCATAAATAATATTGTAATGAACGGGAGAGTAGACCGAGTAGTAACGAGTAGTAACGAGTAACGAGTAGCGAGTAACTAGTAACGAGTATCGAGTACGCTGTCATTTGACTGGCATTAGTCAGTCGGAGCTCCCAGTTTATTCGGAACGGAACCTTAGCTCCCCTCGGAAACAAAGCCTTCTTAAATTATAGAAAACAACTCTCTGACTTTGAACTACGAACCGTAGAATTATGACAATATTTTTTCTTTAGAGGCCATAGAAATTTGGGCTGTGCCATGAAGGGACCTATGAACTCGTGGGTGGGGTTTCTAGGGGAATATTTTTACGAGTTTTCATTCTTACAATTCAGCTCCACCAAGATATCAATTAACTGATTAGCAACGGAATAAGCCAACCAAATGTTTTGTGGTCTTGTCCCAGAATTTGCCTTGACATGAGCTTGAAAGCATGTCCCCAGCGGAAACGGAAGCCCCATTCGCCAGGGAGATTATTGTGTTGACCAGAGTAATGCCTCAATTTAAATTGCAATTGTTGGCAACTTCAGATGCACACACACACACACACACCACCACACATACAGTCCGTGTCATAAATGTCGGCAAACAAACGAAATGAACTGGAGCAGGACACGTCTCTCATCTCAGGATGGGATTTTGCGAGCCACAATCCACAGAATCCAGAATCCTAATCCCACTTCAGCCAGCGGGAGGTTTGGCATGAGAGATGCCTGCGGATGGCTTCTGGGGAATGACTTCAGCTATAAAATTGGAAAACGCCAACCGCACAGACACCCGGGAAGAACCCGCCGGATAGACACACACTTGACATCAGCGTCGTTGCGTTTGACAAGAAAACTGATTTGTCATTGCCGTAATGAGCTCGGGGCTTTGGCCAGGACTTGGTTTGGTTTGGTTAGTCGTACCTCAATGAGAAAGCAAAAGTACGTAAAGTATAAAATGCAATAACCATTTGCCATTAAAAACAAGCGTACGTGTAGGAGAAAGATTCCATAAAACAGGAGACGCCAGACAGCAGACATCAGACACCAAAAGAGTGTGGCGAAAGGTGAGGTCAAGGAGTTTGTATAGAAAAATGAAGAAATAATGAGAGAAATCAAAGGGAAAAGCACAGAAATATAAGTACAATGTCCAAGCTCCATATACGAATTCTGAAAAAGAAATATTTGGCTCACCTTCTACGAATGCAGCCTGCCAAGGGCGACTGTGACATCACCATGGGGGGTCTGCTGCACGTATATTCCCCGCAATTCTGTTGCAATTTTCTCATTAATCCCCCCATAAACTTCCGACAGGGAGTCAGCAACAGAGTACAAGTATAAGGATGTATCTACCAGATCAAAAGAGCTTGTGATGTGCAGCAAAATCGTTCAGGAGTTGACGTCAATGAAAGCAGAGTTTGAAGGGGAGATGGGTAGTCTTTGAAAAAAGATAGGGAGAGATATGCTATAACATTTGTAAGCTCTAGAGTACAGAACTCCCTGAGGATATGTAAAAACAAACCTAATTTTATTTGTTTTTATTGATTTACCAAATTGATCGAATTATAGGTCTGAGTTCTGTCTTCTCGTCAGTTCTTAAAACAGTTAAATGCCCATTAGGCTGGCTTGAAATGGAATCATTATTGAATTCCCGTTCTTATATATGTATCTGCCTCACCTCAGGTGCTGACTTGATTACTTGTCAGTGTGGCAGTGGATGCTCCATGGATGCCAGAATGGAGCTTGTTATACAACCATACTCGTGCAGACACACATTCGTACGCATTGCCGCAAGGTCAACAGGGTCGCAGTGCATTTAAGCGTTGTGGCAAGCACCCACCCACACACACACACAGCAGCTAACTAACTAAAACTGGAGAAGAGCTTGTCGGAGAGAGAGAGACGGAGAGATGGAGGGAGTGGTGTATATACACAGAGGTAGAGGTGGGAGGGCCCAACCTTTGGGTACTAATAAATTCAGCTCATGAACTGCAGCTCCGGTAAGAGCATCGCATCCCATCCCGCATCCCACTCGTACGAGAATACCACTGCAATTACCGAGTGGTAAGCGACAGGCGAATGAGCTACGAGCACAAACAAGTGCTTTCCTCAGCCACTCTGAAAAGTTTTGCACCACTTCACGCACTCGTCGCATTAAAATTAAAATTAAAATCAAAATAATGTTAATTATTTCGCAGCGAGAATTGGCACAGTTTGTTTGGATTAACTTGTTCCAATTTGGAGTGGAGTTCCAACTGAAAACAAAACTGTAGCCAGCGTACTCGAAACACGTTCTATATTGCAATGCGGTTGGGCGACAATGGATTCTGTGCCGGCATCTGGTTCGGGCTCGGTTCGGGCTCTGTTCTGGTCCCGTTCTGGCCTGGCTCTGCCTCTGGTTTTGGCCGCGTTCACAACTGTCAGCAGCCAACGGTAGCGCATCGATGATGGCCTGGTCGGGTTGGGTTGAGTCGGGTTTGTCTTCACTGGCTCTGGCTCTGTGGCCCCTCTGCTGTCGTCTGGCCATGTCAGCAATTAGATTACAGAGTCTCTTCGGATCTGATTGTGTGTTATTTAGGAGAACCAGGGCTGGCCTGTGTACTCTTTGGTGGCTGATGAACGTTGAATATGAGTTGGACTACTCGATAATAATAATTACTCGATATAATTAAATGGAATTTAATTGACTTCGAAGTTTCCCAATATTTGAATGTTAAAAATTGTGTAAAAAATTGTGTCATGAAAAACTTTTATTACGAAAAATACCAAGAAATTAAAAGATCTCAATCGGTGGGAAAATATTATTTTTTTTTAGTTTTTCCTAGTGCTGGGAGCGATTACATTATATGTATTTGTTTAACGGAATTTTATTACGAAAAATGTAAATACAATACGAGATTTCAATCGGAAAAATAATTCAAAATGTTGTATTTTTTTTTTTTTTTTTTTTTTAGTGCAATTTTTTTTAATTTTATATTTTTTTACATTTATTGAAATTCCATTCCCCACGTGTCTCCCTGGCATGTGTGACAATAAATATTTTCTAAGGCTATCGTCAGCCCTGTGATGGCCAGAGTATGCACCTGCCTGCTGACCGGGTCTTGTTTAGTTAACTGCATGTATTTTTTCTAGAGAGAGGGAGGGGGATGTCCTGGAGAAGAGCAACTGTCGCAACTGTAGTTGCTGCATTTGCATGGCAGCTGTCGCTGGCACAGTTACACATACGACGCGTTGTACATGTCGCTCATATGCCGCATACCGCATGCCAACGCCCACCAACCACCCACAAAGCCGCACTATCCACCGCCCACTCTTGTTTGCGCACACGGCAACGTGTTGCATGCAAATGAATTCCGTGTTCCGTGCCTCGTTTCGTTCCTGTTGCGACTGTCATTCTTGTTTGCTTCTATCTCTATCGCTTCCTCTCGTGCCCGCCTCTCTCTCGCTCTGCCTGGCACCGCTTGGCCCTGATTTATGGCCATGGCCAGACGTTGCCGATTGTCGCCGCCTTCTGGTTACGCATGATTCCACCGAATTTGCCTGCGTGGGCGGCACAACACGAAATATTGTTTGCGAACAGCACAGCACACAATTTTAGCGAACAATTCTTAATTAATTTCTGGATTTTAGGAATTGCAATTTGAATTTGAATTTGAAAGGGGGGGAGGAGTTGCCAAAGTGGTTGTGATTCTGCAGAAATGATATAATTAATATCGCATCAGCTTTGAAAGGGTTTCATTATTGGGCTTTCGACTGAAAAATCGAATATATAGACATATGGCCAGGGTATCATAGAGTCTCCGAAACGAATTGCAGCCACTCTGGCTCCTATTCGGAATATTTTAAAGACTAAAAGGCAGTCAATCAGCAACCTATACTCTTTCATTCGTTTCTCTTTCGATAAAAAGATACCCAGCCTATGTCCCTGTAGCCCTCAGGGGCATCACCCCTACCATCAGAGGATATAATCGAAATGAAATCAAGAATTTTTCCAGCTAAATACTCAACTTTTTGACTGAAAGCAATTCAAGTTAATTGGTTGGCTTTGAGCTTATCCACTCTATACGAGTATATTGTGGGTTATTTCGCAATGATTCTTTGACCATTAAACGGGAATAATGTTTGGCTCTTACCCGAGTGCAGTTGAAATGGCTTGTAATTAAGAATGGCATTTAGTTTCCTGCAGCCGGCAGCCTGCAGGCAGCATCCACTCGAGTGCCCGTCACACAGTCATAAATATTTAACAAATTACTACTCGCATACTTTTTAAATTTAATTAACATTTTAAATGCGCAAAACTGACTCCGAATGGCAGGCGGCAGGAGGCACACATGGGGGAGGGGGAGAGAGGGAGGGAAGGAGGGAGCTCAAACAAATAAAGCCCGGAGTGTGGGAAATGGACCCCTGCCAAAGCGACGGGTAAATTTAAATAAAACGTATAAAATACAAGAAGCGTGCACTTTATGACTCCCCCTAGAACCCACTCTCCTTTCTCCACTATCCCTGTGTCCTGTACTACCCACACAACACACGACCAACTTGTATACGGCCATCAAAATGCGATCCAGAGCGGGGGAGCCAGGGAGCCCTCAGAGCGCCAATTACACGGGGCCCAGTCATAAAAATAAAAAGCAAATAAATACACTTAAAGCAAGGCACGGCCGGAGTCAGTGCCACACTCCAGGCTCCACGCTCCACGCTCCACGCTCCACTCTCAGCTCGGGCAAAGTTCGGTGGCAAAAGCCAAAAATGAAAGGCGGCGACTAGGTGGCCTCACAAACACGCACGGGCTACAGTGGGCTATCGAGATGGGGTTTCGGGAGAGAGAGATGAAACAGAGATCGAGGACTCGGAATAAGGAGGGTTTTGTATAGGTCCTACGAACCAGGAAAAGGGACGATTCTACGATTAATACCTTGATAAATCTCTGTTTAGAGTAATGCCAATGAATCAGTTGTGGGAGAGAGACGATGTAATAGCTCTTTATTCTTCGGACAGGACATTGCCTTCTCGATGAGCCATTCAGAATGATCGAGCTTCGATCTACATCCACTTTTTCAGTGGCCGTATATTCGGTATTATTCTAGTGAGGTCGTAGGGATGCCGTACTGGCTGATAGGTGACAGTTTTCTCATAATCATTGATTATAGATCTGTCTTCTTTCTATAGGATGTATATGTACCCTTACCTTATTCAAATGGAGTAACTCCTGGCCCTAGCACCCATCACTTACCCTCTTTTAAGAGCCATCTTTGATCCATTCGCCCCACTGTACTGTACTGCGGTTGGTTCGCCGTTTTGCAGCTTGGCGCTGGCATAAATCAAGCTATTTAAATGGACATTTCTCGGAATGAAAAGCGAGGTCCGGTCCGCCTCCGCGTCCGCCTCCACGTCCGAGTCACTCTGGCTGTTGGTTGGCTGTTTTCCTCCAGATGCTGGTGCTGCTGCTGCTGGGATGGTTTCTGCGTGGAGTAATTACAATTACACCTGGACCACAGTTGGTGCAGAGGCAAGGACCCCCCTCGCTCTCTCCATCTCTTCTACCCAGCGCGTGCCATTGCAGTAAATTATAATTACACTCAGTCAAAAGTTGACTTTTATTAAATTTTATTTGTACTGCTTAAAATGTCATTACGCACGAGGGACCAAGGCTAATTGTGTGTGGGATAAGAAAGGTCAGCCACCATCGTAGGCAATATCATTATCATTAGAGAAGGGAAACCACATATCAGGACAAAAAGAGAGACAATGGGAGATGCCATGCCATTTCTGGCTTTGATTTGTTAGCAATTTATTTTGTCATTGTCGTCAGTTTGAGTTGAAATAAACGTTTTCTCCCCCTCGCCATCCAAACGGAAGACAGAAAACAAACCAGAGACAGTGACTGACGTTTATCACGACATTGGACATTGGGGCACGATTTGTCAGAGCCCCCAAACCAGACCATAGCCGAGCGGAAAATCCAGAATGGTGTCAGCGTCCGACGAACAACCGAAATTCACTTTTTATGTGGCAGACAAAAGTCCGTTGCTTACATGGGCTATGGCCAGGCATTCGGCATTTCCCCGCAAAACTCGGTGTCCATAAATAATCAATCAGCGGAAGAGTGTACGGAAATATATATTTTCAGCTTTTGATGCTGATGATGATGATGGTTTTCGGGTGGAGCTGGAGCTGGGGCTACGGTAGATTAGCGGAATCTGGCGGCATCTGCAAGCGCGTTTATTTTTCATTTCATATTTCTTGGCCAACACCTTCCACCAACAGACAGTGCGTATCATGGCCATATCGGGCATTAAATAAATATTTGTAACTCAAAAATACATCTTGTGCAACGAGTATAATCGCCTTACAGTCATTGCACGCACTGCACAAGTAAAAATTGTGCTAAAAGTCAGTATGTCAAATTGTTGACCCAGTCGTAAGACTTGAACATTTTTGCAAAACTTGAATTTGCATAAAGATTTATTTTTCCCATTTTTCTCTCTGCTTTTTTGTGCGCTTGATGGTCAAACACGTTTTTGGCTTGAGCAAGTCGCATAACAGCAAATAAAATGGGAAGATGGGCAATGCTAATAAATAAATATTAGTGCCAGAAAATAACATTTTAAAGATGTAATAAACATAACAGAGAGGCCTTAAGTTGATGAGCATCTGATGTGCTTAGGGGAAGTGCGCTGCTGCTGCGCTGCCGCTCACGTACACGCGTGTAACAGTGATCGATTCCACAGCCTGCTGCCCACGCACACAAACGCACGTGCCGACCGCTGATCTACAGGCAGTTCTGTAAATGTTAAGCTGTTAGCGTCGCCAGTTCTGTTATCGTTAGCAACATGCAGTTCTTAACAGAAAGCAGTTCCGTTATCATTCAAACACTAGCAGAATGCAGTTCTGTAAGTTAACACTTTAACAAGCGTTAACAGAAGCGATGTCTCCTTCTGTTAGAAGAAAAAACCCTAATGAGAGGGCATCGAAATTTAAGGCTAATTTCGCATTCAATAAAATTCTTTTTAAAGCAGTGCAAAAGCAAATTCAAAGCCCTCTTCAGTTATTTCCTTTAAGAACTTTCATTGTCCTTCCTGTTCGTTTACATATTTTCTTTCATAAATAAAAATAAAATAAAATAAAACCAACTGACAAATTTCCAAGTCTCTTAGCAATAACAATATAAAACGAAATCCAAATAAATAAAATACTGAAATACGAGCACAAAAGGAAACGAAGGAAAAAAGCCCTTGAGGGTGAGGGGGGGCTGGCTGGCTGTGTCATAGAATTTTGCGCTCAACTGTTGACTGACTTCAACTGATTTTCAGCTGTGACTTCTTCAGAAAAAGATACTAAATGTTTCGGAAATGGCAATGCATGCCCGGATGCCCGGATGCATTTTGTGTGAGCCACACACACACACACACAAATACTTGTACGTATGTATGTAAGTCGGGTGGTGCCACAGATGGCTTTGGCCTGGCAGCTCGCGCTCATCTCATCAACAGCCAATGCCTTCGACTGCAATTTGGGGCTGCATGACTAAGACAGAGCAAGGGATGCGAGGGGCAGAGCGGGTAGGGGGGTGTAAAGAACAAGTGAGATAGATACAAGTCGAGTGCACAGTTCAGTGCTCTTCATATTGCCTCTGGGTTCGTGTTGCTGCTTGTGCTGCTGTTTTAATACCCTGTTCAAGAGGGGTGGTTGGGACTTGGGGAAGCGGAGACCATTCTTGGTAGTAGAAGGTACTGTAAAGTACACAAATTCCACAGAAGATATCAAATCAAAGCCATTAAACATTATTCTTTCTTTCAAGGAGTGCAAATACAGGGTATTCCTTAGTACGAGTATAAGATATCTTTCCTTTTTAGAGCCACACAGCAATTGATCTGGGACAAAAGGGCATACCCTTTTCCGAATATATAACTGAAACGATTTGAAGACTCTGAAAAATTTAGGGCATCCCTTAGTCTGGACGCCTCTGCCCTTTCAAGTGTTTCATTTTGCAATCACAACTGTTTCAGCAATCTAACGATGTCAATGATTTTCTTCCGATTCTCATAGCAAAAAAAAAAACATTGAATTTTCGGTGTTTCACTTTAATTTGATTTAAATTTTCCTTTTTCCTCGTCCTCTCTGGCTCTCTGCCTCTCTCTTTCGTGCTGTGTGAATTTTCTTCAAGCTTTCTGTGCGATTCGTTTGACTATTATTCAATTTCAGTTTGTGAAAAGTGGCTTAAGGATTTTCCACAAAAATTATCAAGAGCAAATCATGGGAAATGCAATTTAAGCTATTCAATACAATTCCATGCACAATAAATATTCCCTGTTGCAAGGCGGCACGTTTCTGGAGTTCAGCTGCCTCGATTCCTGTCGATATTTCACTTGTGTCGGCTTTGTATAGGCTTTTATTACGCATACGCAGCGATGTCTGCACTTGAAAATAGGAAATATTTGTACTGCACAGAAATAGAGGAAGAAGAGCAGAAAAAGAAAAAACTGTCAAAATGCAAGACACAAATAAATAAATGCCAAAATATATTTCTGCAGCTAGTTGTCAGCACAAAACATAAGCAGGAAGGAAATTATGAAACCCAGAAGAAGCGACAACAAAAAAGGCAGCCCAGCAGCAGCACAGCAGTAGCCCCACATCCTGGGGAAAAACTTATATAAATTGTGAGCTCTCGCCGGGTCTTCGGTGGCCGTGAGTGTGCAAATTCCTTTCGGCTTTTGTCTAGCTACACTCGCATTTTATAATGTGCATATTTTATGGCATGTTTATGTGTTTCCCTAAAACCCAACCAACAAAAAACAACTGCCAGAAAGCGTGCAAGTGCACAAAAAATGCAACAAGTCTGCTGGCGAATACTTTTTTTGGGTTGAGTCTAGAGATGATAGCCGTCTGAGGAAGTGAACACGGTATTTGAATTGTAAATGTTTGTGGGATAAGCAGTTGCTTTCGGGGGATCTCTAAGGATGGAGGGCTTTCAAAGGTGAACCTAATATACTTTGAATGAGGTTCGTTTTATCACCATTTGAAGGGCAGAAATGTGCAGAAATATGCTCCATTGAGGCACTATTTGATTGCATATGATTACGTTGCCATCTCTAACGTGGCTTTCCGCACTGTCGCTGGCAGAAGCCAAAATAAAATACAACACCCGAAAAAGGTCTCAACAATGCACTGAGCAAAAAGTTATAACAATAATGGCAATAACTATAAAAAGAACAAGGAACTGGGGACAGGGAACAGGGAACAGGAAAGGAGAGAGCAACTCCAACACTTGAGCTTTGGAGTGTCACAGGAAATTTGCATATTTTATTAGCCTGGCAGATGACAAATTTAGACCGGCTTTTGGATTGCACTTCTCCTCCGCCTCTCCACCTCTAGTCGCACATTCATTTCTCTTATTCCATTCCCTGTCAAAGTCATTTGCGGGCGGAAAAAAGATTTTATTAACTAATCTGTCATTTGGCGTGAATGTCCCACGGACGGAATGTTGAAAAGTCACTGGGTCTGGTTCTGGGCTCCTGGGCTCCTGGGATCCGGTTGCCGCACGCAAAGTGCAATTTCCGCCGGAAATGTGAGAGGGCTTCTGTAATCTAATTTTAATGATTTCGCTTTGGCTTCTGCTTCAGCTTTTGCCCTGCACTTTTTCCCCTGATTCACAGCCAAAGACGACGACGAGCACGAGGCCGAGGCCAAGTGGCAGGATTCGATTTGCTGCCTCTTCCGTGATTCGAGGCGGCGCACTGGGTGCCCTGAAAATTTAAGAATTAACCCAATTTCGAGAAGCGCCGAAAAAAATTCAATTATATGAAAATTTTTCAATGTCTGGATGTGACAAAATGCCAGTTGGGAAAGTTTGTCTTTTCTTTGCGATGGGATAGGTCTGCCCTCTACTTTTCTGCCCTCCCTTGCCTCTAGCCTCTTCCTTCTATTCTCTTTTCCATTTTCTACTCCTTCTATATTTAGCCTCTCGTGATGGTAATGACGTCAGTGGCCTGTTTTCCTCCAACTTTTCCTCTCAAAGCAAATTAGCCCGGGCTTTGGCATGGGCCTCCCTTCCTCCCAGTCCCCAATGGAGGAGGCTGGGGTGGCTGGGGGCGTGGCAAAGTGCCATTCAAGTTGGCATCTCTGTGTTAAAAGTTAAAAATTAAGCGAGCATCTCAAGACGCAGCAAGGGGCACAGGGGGCACCATGTTTGTAGCAGTCAAAGAAAATGAAGGCTGATTAATGATTAAGCTGGCTAAGAGGGTGTCTGGCTGGGCGTGGCAAGTTCGGAAAACTCTCCATGTGTATGTGTGTGCACTTGTGTGTGTGTATGTGTGTGTGTGGACTAATTAAACTAATTAAATGTGTGAAACTCACGGCATTATTCTCCAAATGTTCGCCAGATGCGGGCAAATGAGATTTTCTAAAACTTTTTTCATGGCGCTTAAAAGGGACTTGTCGCAAAATGTCCCAGGTGAAAGGATCAGCATAAATACTGTAAGGATTTTAGGTATAAATAAAAAGAACATTTCGGATTTTAGGCCGTCAAATTAAATGAATCTGTTTAGAAGTTTCTAAGAGCTCTTTACAGCTGGAAATATTCGAATTTTGGGTTGCTTTATCTTCAGACATATCCGCTCTATCGAAACCAATCAAAAATCCTATGAAAGGTCGTAGAAATATCTTTTCAATCATACATTTGTGTGGATATCGAAGCTGAAGGTGCCGACCAAAAAATTAGAAATATGCACAAAATCACCAAGTCGCGGTTTTTCAATTTTTAAAAAAGATTTTGGGGGTATATGGTGAATTCTAAGTATAAGGAAATTATCATCTTATCTAGGCCTACAACTTACATTTTTCTCCCATGTCTGTCGCACAGTGTAATAGGATTTTAGTACATTTTTGGATAGAAGCCAGAAATCTGAAAATAAATAAACTTTGATTAGCAATGGCTGGAGAAATCATAAACAATTATTTATAGAGCCAATAGCCCCTCAAATGACAATTTTCCAATTGAATAAATTCCCGGGCTCTCTGTCTTTTGTTTTTGTTGCACCATTTATTCGTCAATTATTTTCATAATGACTTGTCCATCAATAAAATATCCCATTTGCCAAAGGATTCAACGTTGCATGCAAATTGCATACAAATTTGAGGCATGTTTTTGGGGTCCAAGCAATGTCCAGCGAGCGATCAAATTTATGCACAGACAGGCGCAAAACAATCGAAACAAAACTTAAATCCCCAGGGACTAATTAACAATAATTTGTTTGGTTTTCGTGCTGGAGCAGGAGACTAGAGAAATTCTGCGAAATTGTATGCATTTTCTCCACTTTCTCCCCGGGCTATAATTTAGGTCTACTCGAGTGAGGGGCAGGGGGCAGGGGCAGCCACACCAGTTGCCACTGCTGCAGTTGGCACTAATGAGTTTTACCATATTCACGTATTGTTTGCTCTGGTCGTTTCTGGTCGTCACCTCGTCTCACCTCACCCTTCATTGAATGCCAAATTTTCAGCACTGAAAATGCCGAAAAATGTTTTTCTCTAATTACAAAATATCGCACACAAGGCCAAAGCGGCAATTGATGTTGATTAGGAGCGGGGCTCTGCTCTGGACTGTGTTGCGGTTGTCGGTTGATCCCTGATGTTTGGTCAATGCAGCTCTAACATGGGTCCTGGGACGGATAATTGTGGTCCTGGTCCTGTTATATTGCCTCCATGGAGTGCCCCCCATCTACCACTGCCTCCTCAAACTCTTCAATTGTTTGCCACTGTTTGGTTGAATTTACCTTTCATTCATTTTTTATTTACTTAGTTTTCTTATTTCTCCCTTACTCCATTATGCGTTTCGGCAACAAAACAGAAAATATATCGTGTCGAAGGGAGCTCCAGGAGCTGTGAATAGCTGCTAGAAGATTACTCTTTCCTTATCCAAAGAAAAGGATTTTTTTTAATCAAAGCTTCGATGAGAGTCTTTCTATAATGCCAGAACTAAGATATTCCATTAATGGTCTCCCTTGATGGCCTGTCTCGGACCCCTACTGCCTCTATATATCTTTCCCCATAAGTTCCCTATAATTCTGCCTAAATGAAAGACCAATCTTTAATGGTATCAACACCTTACTTCAAAGCATATATATTTCCCCCTAAGATAAACCTCCATTCCCAATCATCATACCCCAAATCCTCAAGAGAATGAACTCTCAAAAAATAGAATAAATGAAACGAAATTCCAGAAAAAAACTTCAATTTCGATTTGCTGCTTTGTGAGGCGCCACTCACTCGATCAAATTCGCAAAGTGCAATGGGGGCCCAATTGAATAGGCGATGTGGCAGCCACTCCATTTCTCTATCTCTCTCTCTCTATCAAACACTGTCCGCGTCTCTCCCACACACATACCTATTAAGTTCCATTGGAGCCCCTGTAAGAGCACGAGTATATCTGTGCCAACATTTCATCTGTTTACAAAGTCTATTTGTGTTTTTCAATCACAACCTCACCTGGTCCTGGCCCTAGTCCTGGTCCTGGCCCTGGCCCTAGACCTGGACCTGTTCCTCGTCCTGGCTGCCATTCCAGTTGGCCAAACACAGAATGCAACAGAGAAAGAAATCAGAAAAAAAGAAAGAAGCGAAAAACCAATGATTTTTCTAATAAAGAAATTGAACGTTGGACGCGCAATATTTCTAATGGACTTAAACCAAGGAGCAGCGACAGCAGAGTCCCTCGATTGGAAAATGTTCAAAGGATATGAGGTGTCAACTGATGAAGATGTTATCTCAGCTCTCTCAGCTCTCTCTCTTTTTCTCTTTCTTTCTATCTATGTGGCCCTCGTCTTGTCGATTACTTTTTGTCTGTTTGCTCTTTGGCGCTGGCTGTCAGTGTTGTAAAGTGCAAATTAGAAGTAGCCGGCAAAGATGTTCGAGATTGATTGTTGAGGGAAAGGAATGCTTCAGAGTGCACTAGAATTTGTAGCAGTTCTCTGGTGATATTTGTCTTCAATCACAGATGGATTCAATCCTGGAAGTGACTGGGAATTTCTTCAAGGAAATGGTTAGCCATCTCTGAGTTTTTTGGGATAATTGCACACCTGTACTTATTACATGGCCATTCACTAAACAGGATCATGAATCTCTCGCATTAGCCGCGTGAAAACCGAACAAAGAAGTCCAACAAAGGAAAGGAATCCCGTCATTTGTAGCAATCAGCAAAACAATAAAACATTACCTGGTTGATGCTGAAAAGGCCTGGAATCGAATGGAATGAAGCGTAACGGAACAGGAGAGAATGGAACGGAACGGAAGGGCGTTTTTCATGCCGGATGTGGTTCCTCCCCGCATCTGTCAGCGGGCTGCTTAGCGCTCTAATGCGATTATTAAGTGGCAAGTGGCAAGCGGCAAGCGGCGCTGGTGTCGTGTAAAATTCATTATTCGAGCTCCCAAAAACCCGCTTCCCGCTGCGCGTGTCCCGGAGTTCATTGGCCATGCTCCCATCCCTCTACCGCTGCCATTCGCTCGGTAATGCATTACGCGTACTCAATATCCTGCCTGGGACCCGTCCTGAAACGCGGCCGGTGACTGTGGCGCAATAAATTAGGAACGCAAATAAATCATCCATTTTAATGTGACAGTTCCGACAAACGTAGCTTCGATGGTGTGCCCACAGACTTGGGTGGGGTCTGGTCGTGGTCCTGGTCCTGGCCTGGTCCTGGTGCTGGTCCTGGTCCTCCACTTGACTGCAGTTCGTTGGAGATGAGCGCGTGCTTTGGCCATTGATCGGTGGAAAATCGACAGATGGTTTAAGAATGAAGAATAGTTTGACTATGATTTATGGCTCTCCTTGTACGAAAAGGTAAGCAGTGGCCCCTGTAGGCCCCTATCACGCACGCATCTCTATGGGCCTCCTGCCCCACCCCGCTTCCCTCCATCCCCCTGGTGATTCTCCCCATTTGTGAGCAATATTTTCTGGGTTCATTTCAGCTTTTCCCTCGCGTGGGGCATCCATTGTTTGCTCATTGTTTGACTGGCATTTTCCCGTCTTCCATCGCCCATCCTCCCATCTCCATCTGTTGTCTCCACTAAGTACTCGCCCAACTGCGGCACTTAATATTTTTGAATTGCTGCGTGTACGGGCTGGGCTGTTTGTGTGTCTCGAAGTGCCAGCATAATGCCACACCGTAAGAAATTCGAGAGGCAAGCAATTTGCTCGACAAAACGCGAGTTGACCAGCGGGGCGTATGATTAATGTGAGCTGATTCGAGTTAGGTGATATGGCAACGCTGAACAGCGCTGAAATGAGTGCGAAATCTTTGTTCATTTCTAAAATTAAACCAAAATGATGGTACAATATTTCCGCTTCGAATGCAGCGAACATCCTCAGTGGAAATGGTGGAAGTTACACCCACCAAGCCGTATAAATCCATCCAAATTCAGATACAAAACACCCGCACCCACACATCCATGCAGAGCAAACATTTGCCAGTTCCAGGGAACTGTGTAATGAACATTTATGAGGCAATTTCCTTAGGAGGAGAACAGGAATGACAGACAGTTGACAAACCCAAGAGGGACACCCCACCAAACTATCCCTCCTTCTGGGCGGACAACTTTTTCTGCTCCACTTATGCCCAAACTAATTAAGTGCAGGAAAAAGTTGCCATTTCCTTCCCGTTTACAACTGCCACGCAGCGTGGCACTGCCACTGGGATGCTGCTGCTGCTGGTCTTTGTCTTCTCCGAAATAGTAGCTAAATTCAGCTCTGGTGAAGCTTGTCCTTGTCCTGCCCTGTGTCAGAGATGCACAGATGATATCAGCCCATGCGATTGGGAATTGCATGTGACTAAGGGGTAGCAAAGGGTATTTAGTGGGAATATTCTGCAGAATATATCTCTGTTCCTTCCATAAAAAAGTTGAATGCCATTTAATAATCACTGTTTTTAGAAAGTCACAGTTTTCATTTGGCCTCATCACAGTATACGCTTATTATAAACCCGCCGGCTCTGGTTGTATGACAAGCTGTAAAATTTTTAGACACTTCGCATTGGGAGCGAGTGCACAGACTTCAGAGGGGGGGACGAGTGAGGAGCCTGCTTAGCCATTGCAGTTCACGGGGCATTCTTCTTATTCCTATTCCTCTTTGGAGTCTCCATCTTTTCTCCAAATATTTAACAGTCGCTCGCTCCAGTCTTCGTGCTGATAGCCCATTCGAGCGTCATAATAACGAAGATAAATGTTGCAAAAGTTTGCTTACAACACGCCCCAGGACTGGAGCAAGGCCCGAACACAGAACAGGACCAGGGAACCAGTCATCCAGGATCCAGTACCAATTTCGCCTGCAGCTGCGATTTCCAGTTGCATTGTGTTGCATACTTTTCGGCTGCTCTGTCCCAAGCGAATCTTTTGTGAGACACACACAAAAAGATAGAGATGGAGATGGAGAGAGATAGCTGCTTAGAAACAAAAGTTGGAGAGATTTTTCGAGCAGGAACTTTACAGATGTACTACTCGTATATTGCCGGGCATTGTACCAATGGGAATCCTTTGGCTGAAAGGAACAACTTTATGGCAGTTAGATATTTACGACTATAAAGTGGAGCAAATGGGCAGTGGCTTTTATTCATGATACAGGGGATGGTGATATTTTAAAGAACAATTAATGGGATAGCATAATTTTTAGTTAAACCTCGCACGAGAAATATATTTACTTAACTAAAGAAATAATAAATTATGTAAGGGAATATTACGAGCAGGGTCAACATTTAGGCAAGAAATAAAAATATTTAAAAAAATATATATATTGGTTAGTGTACAGTTTGGTACGCAAATCCCAGTCAAATGATGATATGATCCTTAGACACAAGGAGCAGCAAGGATGATCCCATCCCTAAAAATACGACGAGCAACGAGGAGCGCATCCCAAAAAGAAAAGGACTGAACCACGAGGGGAAGGCGAGAATTTATTAAAATAAATAAATATTTTTTTATTTAAATTAAATAAATTTATTTTTATATTTGATGCACCTATAATTCCCAACTGGTTCTAGCTTCGCCGCCTTAAATAAAAATTCCAGGGTAAGCAAGTTGAAGATATCTTTTGTGCGGAAACACTATCGTAACCATAAACACCCGCCCCAAAGGACGTGATGTTTTCAAGGACATTAATCCTTATAAGTTATATAATTAAAATTATTTAAAATAAGTCACTACCACGACGGGAAGGCGAGAATTTATTAAAATAAAAAAATATTTTTTTATTTAAATAAAATAAAATTATTGTTATATTTGATGCACCTATAATTCCCAACTGGTTCTAACCGCTGCAGCCTTAAATCAAAATTCCAGTGAAAGCAAAACAGTTATCTTTTATGCGGAAACATTATCGTAAGCACCAACACCCGCCCCAAGGACGTGATGTTTTCAAGGACCTTAATCCTTATAAGTTATATAATTAAAATTACTTGGTAATGATTATATTACAATTTTTTTCCACCTATAATGATTAGTGCTGTGTAATTTGATAAAACTTGGACTTAATCATGACAAAAAAAAAATAAAACTCAAAAATAATGATTATCTCAAAATAAAACCCAACAAGAATATACGGCTTCTGTGTTAGAATGTTGGCCAATATTATTGCATATCCTTGTTAGCGGGCGATGGGATGAACCATCGTCCAAGAGTGTAATATTCGAATGCCATATTCTACCATATATTACAGACTAAAGTGAAAAATTTGAGGGAAAACACTTTCCTTTTGTACAATTTCCTCTCTCCATGCAAATAATCCAAGTGTAAATACTATAATTTCCGTGTTTTTTCCCCTGTTTTCGGTAATTAGTAGCCTTAAATTTCAATAAAATTCAATTTTGGCATTCCCTTGAAACTTTTTCGCACACTTTCCCGCCATTCTTCGAACATCGACAAAAACAAAGTCCCCAACTAATTTGAACGCCGCGGAAAAATGTTGACACGGCATGGCCTGGGATCGCAGTGAAGTAGAAACTAATACAGCGTCTTTTTTTGGTTCGCATGAACTTTTTTACGCGGTGGCGTTTAATGAGAACCGACGCGGCAGGAACAAGAAGGGCTGCTCCGGCAGCAACTGAAGCCATCGACGACGACGACGACAGCAACGACGACAGTTTACACTGATGCTCGTTAGTTCTACGCCAAAAAGTTTGCCCTTGCCCTCCAGTTTCGACCAGCTGCAATTCACAAAATTTCACTCCGGCCATGGGGAGTGTGAGTGGGGTGGGGTGGAGTGAAGAGGGGCCCAGAAAAGGGCTATCAGGACTGAAGCAGTTCTGTTGGATTTGTTGTCCTGCCATGTCCATGTCGGACTCGTTCTCGTTCACTTGATTTATGTCCGATGCGTCTGGCAAATGTTTTGGGACAACTCCCTCAAATGCTCCTCCTCCTCCTCCGACGGTCGTCCCCCATGGATGCAAGCAACCTCGCTCTTGGCTTTAATTAAAAAACTAAAATAGATGAGTGGATGGGTAATTTTTCTAGATTGCAGCTCTCTCAGCAGCAATTTGATTACTTACAAGCAATAAATTATGGCAGCAAAATAGATGAGCAAAAAAATTAAGAGTCCTTGAAGAGCCAACTAATCAAGTGAAAATAATACAGAGGGGAATTTATTTGAAAGGAAAATGAGAGTGTACATGTCGGATCCTAATGTTCCTGCCGGCCTGTGTGTGCTGTGTAGGTTTTTGATACAATATTTATCCGAAATATCCGATTTCCACGATATAAATTTCTAGTTGGGCCATCAAACAAATGTAAATCTTGTGGAAAACTCCCACAAAAGTCAGAGAGGCTTCACTTCGACTGGAAGGGATCCTTGGCAAGGTACTTTTCCAGTCGGTGATCGCCATCGGTCTCCTCCTGGGAGAGCTGCGAGAATCCCTCCTCGTCCACGAAGCAGATCTCGTGACCGTCGGGATCGGCCAAGATAAGCACTGTCACAGCGGGCTTGCCGGGCGTTTCCAAAGTGATTGGGGACTTCAGGACCGTGCCGCCGGTTGCCACGACTGCTTCGTGCAGCGGTTGTTGCGTTGCCGCGGGAACAGCGAAGGCGATCCTTCCGTATGCCTTGGCCCGATTGATGGGATCCGGAGTCTGGGTGAGCTGCAGCGACGCCTGCTTGAAGTCATAGGTCAGCCACACGGACTGCTTGTTCTCCGCCAGTGGCTGCATCCGGAGCAGCTGTTCCCAGTACTGCCGCGAGGCCGCAAGATTGGTCACGCGCAGCTCCACCGACTGCACGGGATCGGCGTCGGCCTCCGTAACTGCCTGGTCGATCACATGGAACTTGTAACCGTCGGGCGAGGTGAGTAGATGGCCCCCTTCCGTCTTTTCAATGGGGTACGAGTGCTGGGCGGCGCGTGGCAATATCTCAGTAGAGTGAATGGTTACTCCGCCGAAATCATTACCCATTTCGTAGCTGGTCACGCCGTAGTTGTAGGTGAGCTCGATCACGAAATGGGAACTCTCAGGACCGTAGCCCACCATGGTCTTGCTCCACCGATTGTCGTAAGGTCCATTGCACTCGGCTTCGCAACCTTCTTTGAATTCCTCGTGACGCAAAACCTTCATTCCCAGGATCTGGCGAAAGAAAAAGGCGTTCTTGGCCCGGTCTCCAATCTTGAGCACATAGTGCAGGGCGCGTCCCGATAGTGCTGACATTATTAAAAATTGAGTTGAGTTTTGATAAATTTACAAAATTTAAAAAATTTAGAAATTTACAAATGAAAAATTGTTGGCTCTGGTTTTTTTTTGTTTTACGACTGGAAGTAGATTTCGATGAGATTTAAGCAAGAGAATGAGTGGGGATGGAGACAGTAAGCTCAGAGAAAACCTGATGTGTTGCATTGGAAACGGATCTGAATTCTAATAGAAAATATCTTACCCTGCCCTGCAATAAAAGTCTACTACCGATTTTTTATTTTCTCATTTAAAGCTTTAGTTTCATCCTTCATTCAGAATTCAGAGCTGTATATACAATGACTTGCATTTAAAATCCCTTTAGACTATCCACATAAATTACCGTTCAGACTTTTGATGCTTTTGGTAATTTTCCCACAATTAATCAAAGTCGTTCTAAGCTCCCACCTATCATAATGGTACATGTATTAGTTTACACCAACAAAAGCACAGTCCCAGCTCAGGGCACAGGGTGCGATCCACAATCAGTGATTAAGCTACAGCGAGAAGATAGAGAATCAAGCGGGTTCCTTCCACTCCCCTGTTCTTAGCTTCGATCTGGTTCGAGCGCTGACAATAGGTTGTGATCCATCGTCCCAACTTAATAATCCAACCCGTATTCCCTCGAGCGCCAATCTCGGCCCACTCGCTTCTGTAGCTTGCGAGCGAATGCTCGCTTCCATACGAGTAAAATATCGAGACCACCGCGACGACCAAACTTTTTTTATATAATAGACAGTAATTATAATAAATAGATTTATATCAAAAAACTAATCTAAATAAAGGGTTCGTTTTTGTACAGCTCTCTAAACATTATTCAATAAGAAGCAACTTAAAGAGGAATTATATTTAGTCTTCCTGCTTATAAATAAACCCAACCAGACACGTTGATGGCACATTTTTGTGCCACGTTGTTTGGGGCTGCTACGGCACACACTCGCCCAGATGGACGCATAAAGTAGCTCCATAAAAATAACTCTCAGATGCTTTCAATGAGAATGGTGGCCGGAGGGGAAAACCTTGCATGTTTCGCATGCCACACATGACGCAGAGCACCGAACACACACACACACACACACACACCCACAAAAGGAAGTCGAGTCAGGCAACCAAAAGGTTAAAGGAGGAAACTGGCGCTGGCTTAAGAAAATAGCTCATACGCAGCGTGTGCCGCATGCCCCGCATGCCACAAATGCTCGGGCACCCAAGGGGCGAGCGAGCTGCCACTGCAAGACAGAGGTGGATAAAGGGAGTCAGTCAGCAGAGAAGCAGCGCACATACAGGGCTCCCATATAGGACTTCCTGTGGCAGCTGCCATGACTGAGCACTGTCAGTGTGTGCGTGTGTGTCCTCGTGTACTTAGTTCTCGATTTATGTATTAAATGATATTTATCGACTAAGTATTTTTATTATCATTGAAATTCAAGAAGAACAACTTTGATGCGAGTAATTCCAGTCATTGTTTCAACCATTGCAGTGCAGTGCAGTTGCACTGTGGGAAAAGGAAATCTGGTGACATTAGTATGCACTGCCCGTCTACAATTTGGCATAATTATAGGGGAGACATGTTTGGAAAAACAACAGCATTGCTCAAAGCTGC
Source organism: Drosophila pseudoobscura (assembly GCF_009870125.1). Taxonomy (NCBI): domain Eukaryota; kingdom Metazoa; phylum Arthropoda; class Insecta; order Diptera; family Drosophilidae; genus Drosophila; species Drosophila pseudoobscura. The sequence goes on along the minus strand of NC_046681.1, from coordinate 28,021,063 downwards.
AAGTCACAAGGATACGCCCACGACTTGGAGGCCTCATGGCATTGGAGAGCATTGTTCCTGAGCTAGAAGCGTCTCGTAGAACATTCAGGTAAGGAACGAATACGAAAAATTCAAGATTTATAGGAATCGTTCGTCATCACATTATTGGGCACATTTTGCGGGCTTTGCTACGAGAAAAATAGTCAACAACTTAGGAAACTTCGTATATATTTCAAAACAAATAATCATCATGTATCGTCATGTTTCACCTCAAGGGGTACAATTGAGTTGAATTAGCGTCTCCTCGGGGTACTTCATCGCATAGAGCACTTCACCAATTATATGGTAGAGAGGTGCAGCATCAACGGCGTTTAGGGCTATCTTTAGACATTTGGCAATGATTGGGGGAACGTTGGTCAGCTCAAAGACATCATCGATTAATTTCAAGCGACGGTCCACTCCCGGAATGGCTTCTCTAATCCGCAGCAGTGGCTCGGATGCCATGGAGATGGAGGTAACATAGTCTCGACGGTCCTCAAAAACGTAGCACTCAATTTGGAAACGTAGAGGTTCCGCTTCCTCGGTGGATGAGGACCTCGAACGGTAGAGAATCTTTCTGGCGTACATCTTCAAATCAATGAATTCGGCGAACTGGAAGAAGAATAGCAGGTGATCGACCAAGGGATTGGCAGTGCTGTTGATAGCATTCACTAGATTGACAAATTTTGAAAAGGCTCGATTTATGTTCAGATTGCGTAACTTTCCCTTAAGGTGAAGGCAGGCTGCAGGAGAGAACTCGGCAGGAATTTTTACTGGCTTATACAGGCGACAAAACGATGTTGATGATGTTTGCAAGATTGAATTGGGGCATTCGATGCTGGGGAACAGCGTCGGTACATGACCCACCGAGTCAACCAGATTTACCGGCGATATCAATGACACAACTTCAGTCTTATATGGCTCTGCGCGGGTCTTCGCTTTCCACGCCTTCGACATTAGACTTCGATTCTTCTTCAAAGTTGGATGAATCCGCATCTGTAGTGTGCTCCTGGTATCTTTTGGGGTGTTCCGGGCATTATCCGGAATTTGTTTGTCTTGCTGGTTGGGTAACGCGTGCAACGTTATGTTAGTCCGCACCTGTTCTTTGGGCCAGTCCTCGTTTCGCCTATCTCGAAAAGCTTTTTCAGATAATTGCTTGCGCAGATCAGATTTACGAGCGGAATGAAGGGTACACGCTCTTTGGATCAGTTCCTTGCGCTTTGGTTTGGTTTGGCGTACAGATGGAAGGCGACGCGGAGACTCGGGCAAAGGTTGTGGAATCCGCTCCTTTTTAAGGCAGCTGACTTCTTCTGGACCTCCCTGGGATTCATCAGCTTGGAGCTGGCGCACAGCAGACTGTCGTTTGATAGCTGATAGACGTCGCGGAGACTCGGAGATTCGCATAGTTTGTTCACGCTCCTCCTGCCTAGGTAGGCCGTCTTCTGCTCTGTTCTTGGTAACCTCAATGGCTTTTGGCTTGTGCAGAACAGAGGTACGCATAAATGGTAGACGACGCGGAGACTCTGGAAAAGCATTTGGAATTCGCTCCTGTGTTGAGCGGCTGTCGACATCGCGAGCTTCATCAGTTTTGCATTGACTCAGAGGAGACTGTTGTTTGGAACTGCCCTCGTCTCGTTTCTTTTCGAGTTCATCAGTTTTGCTTTGGCGCATAGCAGGGTTACGTATAGATGAAAGACGACGCGGAGACTCGGGCCAAGTTTGTTGAGTCACTTCGTGTTTTGGTCGGTCGTCCTCTGCGCTCTTCCTCGAAACCGCATAAGCTTTGAGTTTGCGCAGAGCAGTGCTCCGCATAAATGGTAGACGACGCGGAGATTCGAACAAAGCTTGTATACTCTTCTCTTGCTTTGATCGCAATTCCTCGACTTGTTTTTTTGGATCATCTTCAGCTACTCGCTTGTGCAGAAGGGAATTGGGAATCGGAGGGCAGACTAGCGCTCGTTGGTTCTGTTCCTTTGGCTTGCTTTTGTCCTCCTTTTGTTTCTTTTTGATTTTCGTGTGCCGCATAGGTAAGCTGCGTGCAGAGGGAAGTCGACGCGGAGACTTGGACAAAGGTTTTGGAATAAGCTCCTCTGTTAGTTCGCTGTCCTCTTCTGGATTCCTCTGAACTTCATTGGATTGACGTTGGCTCAGAACAGACTTTTGTGTGCATCTTTCCTCTCCTCGTTCCTCATCAAGTTCATCTGTTACGGTTTGGCGCATGGCAGAGTTACGTACAGATGATAGACGACGCGGAGACTCGGGCCAAGTTTGTTGAGTCACCTCCGGTTTTGGTCGGTCGTCCTCTGCGCTCTTCCTCGAAACCGCATAAGCTTTGAGTTTGCGCAGAGCAGTGCTCCGCATAAATGGTAGACGACGCGGAGATTCGAACAATATTTGTATACTCTTCTCTTGCTTTGATCGCGATTCCTCGACTTGTTTTTTTTGATCATCTTTAGCTACTCGCTTGTGCAGAAGAGAATTGCGAATCGGAGGGCATTGCGAATTGCGAATTGGCTTGCTTTTGTCCTCCTTTTGTTTCTTTTTGATTTTCGTGTGCCGCATAGGTAAGCTGCGTGCAGAGGGAAGTCGACGCGGAGACTTGGACAAAGGTTTTGGAATAAGCTCCTCTGTTAGTTCGCTGTCTTCTTCTGGATTCCTCTGAACTTCATTGGATTGACGTTGGCTCAGAACAGACTTTTGTGTGCATCTTTCCTCTCCTCGTTCCTCATCAAGTTCATCTGTTACGGTTTGGCGCATGGCAGAGTTACGTACAGATGATAGACGACGCGGAGACTCGGGCCAAGTTTGTTGAGTCACCTCCGGTTTTGGTCGGTCGTCCTCTGCGCTCTTCCTCGAAACCTCTTTAGCTTTGAGTTTGCGCAGAGCAGTGCTACGCATAAATGGTAGACGACGCGGAAATTCGAGCATAGTCGGCAGACTCTTCTCTTGTTTGTTTGGGGCAGCTTCTTCAGCTACTCGCTTGCGTAGATCAAAATTGCGAGTGGGAGAGAAGGCTAGAACACGTTGGTTCCGTTCCTGTTGCTTGCGCCTATCTTCTTCTCGTTTCTTTCTGAGTTCATCTGTTTTGCCTTGAGCCAAAGCAGTGTTGCGTATATGTGGAAGTCTACGCGGAGACTTGGGCAACGGTTGTGGAATCCGCTTCTTTTTTAAGCTGCTGTTTTCTTCTGGATTCCTCTTGGTTTCATCATTTTTAACCCGGGGCCAAGCTTGATGACTCTCCTCCTGTACGTTGCCCCAGTCCTCGTCTTGTTTGTTTGGGTCATCTTCAGCTACTCGCTTGTGCAGGACGTCATTGCGGGTCGTAGAGAAGACTTGTTCTCGTTGGTTCTGCTCCTGTGGCTTGCGATGGTGCTCTTTTCGTTTCTTTTGGAGCTCATCTGTTTTGTCTTCAGCCGAAACACTGTTGCGTGTAGGTGGAAGTCGACGCGGAGACTCGGGCAAAAGTTGCAGAATCTGCTCCTCTTTTAAGCTGCTGTTTTCTTCTGGATTAATCTGGGCTTCATTATTTTTAAGCTGGGGCCAAGCTTGATGACTCTCCTGCTGTACGTTGCCCCAGTCCTCGTCTTGTTTGTTTGGGTCATCTTCTTCAGCTACTCGCTTGTGCAGAACGTCATTGCGAGTCGTGGAGAAGACTAGCTCTCGTTGGTTCTGCTCCTGTGGCTTGCGATGGTGCTCTTTTCGTTTCTTTTGGAGCTCATCTGTTTTGTCTTCAGCCGAAGCACTGTTGCGTGTAGGTGGAAGTCGACGCGGAGATTCGGACAAAAGTTGCGGAATCTGCTCCTCTTTTAAGCTGCTGTTTTCTTCTGGATTCCTCTGGGCTTCATCATTTTTAAGCTGGGGCCATGCTTCATGACTCTCCCCCTGTACGTTGCCCCAGTCCTCGTCTTGTTTGTTTGCGTCATCTTCTTCAGCTACTCGCTTGTGCAGAAGGGAATTGCGAATCGGAGAGAAGACTAGCTCTCGTTGGTTCTGCTCCTGCTCCTGTGGCTTGCGATGGTGCTCTTTTCGTTTCTTTTGGAGCTCATCTGTTTTGTCTTCAGCCGAAACACTGTTGCGTGTAGGTGGAAGTCGACGCGGAGACTCGGGAAAAAGTTGCGGAATCTGCTCCTCTTTTAAGCTGCTGTTTTCGTCTGGATTCCTCTGGGCTTCATCATTTTTAAGCTGGGGCCAAGATTGATGACTCTCCTCCTGTACGTTGCCCCAGTCCTCGTCTTGTTTGTTTAGATCATCTTCTTCAGCTACTCGCTTGTGCAGAACGGAATTGCGAGTTGGATAGAAGACTAGCTCCCGTTGGTTCTGCTCCTGTGGCTTGCAATGATGCTCTTTTCGTTTCTTTTGGAGCTCATCTGTTTTGTCTTCAGCCGAAGCACTGTTGCTTGTAGGTGGAAGTCGACTCGGAGACTCGGGAAAAAGTTGCGGAATCTGCTCCTCTTTTAAGCTGCTGTTTTCGTCTGGATTCCTCTGGGCTTCATAATTTTTAAGCTGGGGCCATGCTTGATGACTCTCCCCCTGTATGTTGCCCCAGTCCTCGTCTTGTTTATTTGCGTCATCTTCTTCAGCTACTCGCTTGTGCAGAACGTCATTGCGAGTCGTAGAGAAGACTAGCTCTCGTTGGTTCTGCTCCTGTGGCTTGCGATGATGCTCTTTTCGTTTCTTTTTGTGTTTGGTTTGGCGCATAGAATAGTTTCGGATGGATGGAATTCGACGCGGAGACTCGGGCATGGTTTTTCGAATCCTCTTCTGTGACGAACGCCCATCTTCTTTTATGTCCTTAGGAAACTCATTAGTTATGGGCTTGCAGAGAGATGTAGATGTAAAACGACGTGGATACTCCCGTAATGTTTGTTGACTGACCTCCTGAGCATCGTCAGTTCCGGAAGTAGCTGTTGGGGTATTATACGCTAATCCCGGTGTCAAAGGCGGACTGGTGTGAATGCTTTTTATTCTTGCAGATAGACTTTTGACAGGTTCTGCCACTGACTCCCTGTATGAGCGCTGACGAATTTTCCGGGCGAGTAGGCGGAGTTGGGATTTTCTCTCCTTTATGATGAGTCTCGACTGCATAGCCTTCTTCTGCTCCTTTTTATCCTGAGACCTCAAAAACAGGAACCTTTTTTCCAACGTTTGGCTGTTAATAGAGTTTAATTGATCCTTGAAGTCCCCCATTTTATATTGGTTGTCACCCTTATCGTTTAGGAAGAAACTTGTGGAAATGCATAGCGGTTTGCCCTGGTGCAGTAAATGCCGCGGAATCTGCGACGGATCCTGGGCTAAATCGAAGATCTGCTTCTTGATCAGGCTATTGCTAGCTGCGTCCTGCAGGGTGAGGGGCAGTGAGCAGTAGGCCACCGAATAGTTGTCCAGACTGCGATGGCTTTCGAGCAAATCCGCCTCTTCGATGGTCAGCTTCGCCGAGCCCAAATGTTTACGGCTTCTAGAGCTGTATATGTGGATCCTATGGCAATCGCACTTCGACGAGGGACATATAAGCAGCAGAACTGTGCTTAGATCTCGACGTCTAGTCAGTGACTTCAATGCTAGAGCTATAAAAGTCCGCGAACTCACCTTCCTCTTCCAAGGCTTCAGTTTCTTTTTTGAAACCGTGAAGGGACTTTGCGACGACATGATCGTCACTTTACGTTGGACAAACCTAAATGTCTGCCTGTCATCAATCCGCGGTAAAGCTTCAAAGGAGCTGCGGCTGACTCTCTGATTAACAGCTTTGCCGGGAGTCTCCGAAACATTGGCATTGTCCTTGTTAAGCTCCTCGTTTGTCACAGTCATAATGGGTAATACACAAATTTTGAAACTTATTTATGTGTTTAGTATATTTATAAGAGTAAAACTATAACTGAGCTCGAGTAAGCATGATATATTAATGAGCAATTGACAGCATTGTCGGGGCCTACCCGTTCGACAGAGCCGCTAGTTTTCTGGGAAACGGTTATGAACAGGCTGAGAAACGGTAATGTGATTCTAAATTAATCAAAACGGTTTGAAGGAGATGTTCTAATAGCTTCTAATGTCTATCCGAGTTCTCTTAAAGCCTCGGCATCTTCCAATAGGAGGTTTCAGCTCTCATAATACAATGTCCTTCATTGTTTCCTTTACATTAAGATGCAATGAAGGACTCTTACCATTTCTAGTAACTCGTTTATTACCTACCTTTAAGCTTCATTTGCATTTTGGATGCCAGACAGCTTCCGCTGCTTAAGCCATTATAAGTTTATTGCTAAGATGAAAGCAAAATTTTGAATATTTAAGGACGAAAGATCAAAGATGGATAGATATGTACCTATACTGACAACGATTTACGAGTGTGCATACGCAGGATAAACACTGAACATGAAGCCTTTCAGCCCTCTGGGCAAACACTGAACACTTGATTTGAATACGAGTATTTTGTATGGAAGCAGTTGTCGGCCACCTGTCCTTGATTGAGTTTACCTGGTTACCCGTTGCACGTTACCCAACCCGAGTCCCAAACTTCCTCCAATTGAATTGCGTGGAATAGAGTGGATGACTCCTCGTATGGTGCGGTTTTTAGACTTCGCGGCACTTTCCAACCCAAATCCATCATCATCCTTGGCGTAAGGGGTGCAGGGCATGGGATGTGGGATGCGGGACGTGGAACGTGGCGGGGGGCCAAAATCCAAACGATGTTTGCCAGCGATTGTAACGTGAACTAGCATCGAGCTGGTTGCTGCCTCTTCTGGTGCTGCTGCATGCAACCACAAATTGCAATTAGCGTCAGCATTCTACCCGATTGGCCTCGACTGACGCTGCTGCCGCTCTGTGGCAGCACCAGCTCCAACAGATGATTGATGATGAACGCTAATTTGTGAGTTTTTTTTTCGTGCCATAGACCCCTCCATGGTTATCTAGCAACTAAATTTGAATTTCGCAGGAAGTTCAATATTTACGAATCTTAGTATTGTGCATGTTGCTCCAACCGATGATCGGACTTTTGTTGTGGAATATGGCATGAATGTGGAAGCTTTTAGCTGCCACGGTTATGAATTACCGTTCAGCTAATTTTAAGCTGGTTTGAGCAAGTTTTCCATATCTACAGTTCATTCCACACGATTTTCTTTTCCGCAAAATGCAAATATTCTGTTACGAGTGATTTTTATTCAATGAAAGGGTGTTCGAAGTCCCCATAAATGTTTATATCCCAACTCTCCGTGTGTGTGCGTGTGGGGATTTATGTAATCAAGAGTATAATAAATACACTAGAAAAACAATTTACAAATCATCCTTGATTACTGGATAATACTTAGGCTCGTTCAATGGATCGTTAGCCATGAGTAGGAGTATATATTCATTTTTTGGGCATTTTTTTTACCATTCAATGGCATACATTTTTTCCAGTGTGCATGTGAAATCGAAAAGGAGAGAGAGAGAGAGTAAACGGATCTGTTTGTTCACGCTCTCCTTCTCTATATTGTGTGCGTGGCTGAGAGGACTGCTAGCTCGAGGCAAATGAGTATGAGTGAGCGTATGAGTTTCAGTGCGTGACCATTTCACTGTCGATGTCGGTACGTGTGTGTCGTGTGTGTGTGTGTGTGGGTGGCCATAAAGCAGCTCGTAAATTTCTACAGCAGCACTCTGGACAGCAGATGACCCGCCGGCCCATCTCCATCTCCCCAGCTCTCCTCCCTCCTCCATCTTTTGCTGCCATTGTAATATGGCCGTACTTTTACATTTTTTTTTCACGCTGTACAATTTTTCGCGCTTTCTTTTCGTTATTGTATTTTTTATATCTGTTTCGGGTGGTTCTGTTACTGTTTCTGGTTCGTTTCTTTGGTTATTACGCAAATCCTTTTGTTGGACCTGCTCCCTCCCTAGTTGTCCCCGCCGTCTCCTGCCCGCATCCGGTTCCCTGCAGCGAACGCTGTCGTGGGGGTGCGAGAGAGTACGCGTCGAACAATAGCTGTGAAATAATCACTTGCCTGTTTGCACTTTATTAAGTGGACAGCGCGAAAGGGACTGTCGCTCCGAGAGCAGTAGATTTATTGACCAAACTTTAAGTTTCCCGGTTTATAGTATATCAATTTATGCTGATGCGCGACTGGACTGGTGCCCAGGGCATTTGTTAATTTGAAGTCAAGAAATGCAAACACTTTGCTTTTCCCCTTTGGGAATTTACTTTAGAATAAAGCGTTTTTTCCAGCTCTGACCAGGAAAAGGTGACTCGAAATGCACTGCAAATGTAAACGCTCAATTAAGAACAACAAAAGCAAGAAAAGAGGGTACCTTCTGATACAGTCACGCACACTGATAAGTTCCTTGATACCTTGAATCCTTGATTCACCAAGAACCGTTCCCAAAAGCTGTCATCCCAGATGTTGTTCATTAAATGGGACTCCCAAATTAAATAATAGCCAGCAATATTGTTCGCTATTTGCACTGCCCACTGTATCAAATCGCTTTACCGTAAATGCTTACGCGCTGCAGTGGCCGTTCTTTCGCCTCTCTGTCCACCCTCTACGTTCCTACAGCTCGCTCGCGCTCTGTCTGTCGCTCGTTCGAGGTTTAGCTGCAGCCCGAGCCTGATCTAGCGCCCTCATTCTGTCGCTCTTTTTCGTTCTTTCAATTTCTAACGAAACAATTCGGACAATTCGGGTCGCTGGCCTTGGTCGGTCTTCGGTTGTTCATCGGTCGCTCCCACGTAGACCGACATACATATGTACATACATAGTACATGCTTTCGTCTGCGAATAAAGAGCAATACGTCGCTCTACAATATTGTAGAGTCTACACATAAGAGTAAGTTGTGCCTTTTCTTTAAACCCATTCGACTTCGACCCATTCACTAGCTTTACAGCTTGATTCGGGTCATAATTTCTGTAGAAGTCATATACATAATCTTCAGTTTCTTTACAAAATATTTCAGTCTGAGAGTCGTGAGTCTTTCAAGCTCTTAAGAAAGCAATAAGTGCATCCCTTAAAAGAGTCTTCCAGGCCATGCACACCTACATTTAAAATGATTTTCGATTATAATTTACAGTATTGCAAGATATATGACTGAGATGCCATTAAGCCGCTACCCAATCCTTCGATATACCACTGAACATGCCATTAACACAGTAAAAACATTACCAAAACGCCATTAATTCGAATTGTAATGGTTCGTTGTCCCACATTCCCGTTACTCTTAACCCATGGCATTGGCCCCCACACACTCCATGCCACCCACCATTCAGTATTCGCTGACATTCTGCTGACCGGTGGCTGTGTTAATCAGCGCCACCGCGCTGGCATGCAACCGAAAAATGATTGCCTCCAACACACATTATCTGTATTATTAATGAGCTGCATGCCGCACTAGCCACAGACACGCACACAGCAGCAGATAGAGAGAGCAAGAGAGGGCCTATGTCCTGGTTGGGTGCTGTAGGGGCATTTTTCTACCCAGGAGAAGAGAGCACCTTTCTGCGCCTTTGCTACCAAGTCCCTTCCTTAGACACATGCTACAGGATCTTTAATCGGTTGCTGATCCAAATTTTGATCCCAATCAGAGTCATCTAGTATCGTATAGCAGCTCCAATAGAGAGATACCTCTGGAAGGGTATCTCAGGTATCGACATTCAACCACATTGGCATTCCTTTTTGATTGAGTCGGTCGAGTTTGCCACTCTGTACGCGTATCTCTCTTATTCGCTCTCTCAGCACATTGCATTTTCATTACGGTGTCGCTTTTCGGGTGTTTAATTAATTGAAAACATTTTTGCCAACGCTTTGCGGTTGCCTCCCCCTGGCCCTCTCCACCACCGAAATGGTATGCGTAGACCGTAATAATATTGACTCTTTGGCATTGAGGACACAGACACAGACACAGCTGCGGAAGCGGACACAAAAGGCCACCGCCATCCATATGCAAATTAAACGCAGTCGAAAGATACGTCGAACGGTACGAATGTGCCGCAGAATCTTTTGACGAGTCTGTTAATTAATCGAAAAATTGTATATTTATTTTTTTTTAAATGAAGAAGAATTCTTTAACGTCAACGTTTAACGTTTCACAGAGGAAAAATCGAAGCAAACAGCAGAGCAGAGGTGTTTTTATGGTTGTGGATCCAACAAAAAGATTTAAAACGATTGCCTGCACTATTTATAGTCTTATAAAGTTGAATGTTCCAAGTCTTAGTTGAGTTCGGGTACCCTTTTTCAAGAAATGGCTCAAAAATGCAGTCTCCGAAACCACTTCGGAGTCTTTAAAACGTTTAGAAGATGTTTTTGAATCTATCACCCCAATTTCGAAATAATGTACAGTCCCGCAAGGGATTGAAATGACTGAATTGGCTTAACCAGAACCTTATTACATGTGGAAATATGAAAATGCATTATTTTTATGGTAATTTTGGCCGTTGAAATGATGTCACATGGAATAGAAACCGCAGAGAGCGATATGCAAGCCCCGAAAATATAAATTACGTGTATAAATGGTCTCCTCGTTTATAATTAGCTCTATTTTCGGTAACAGAATTTGCATGCATTGCCGCTGCACTGCCAATTGCAATGTCCTGCCTAATTGCATAACGACATTTGTTTTGGTAAAATTTACATGATAATGAAGCCAATAGTACATAAACTGCAAGGTGGGGATATATAGGGGTCCTGTAGCTGATTCGATGACTCATAGCAGGCCACGGAAAATGGTTACAAAATACGATATTGCCCAAGGAAAAATCTGCATTTAAAGATTTATTTTCTTCTACAGGTGAAATCAGTTCCTACTTTCGTTAGTTAACGTTTTTGTGATTCTAGTTCCTACATCATTGACAACGAAATATCAATATCAAGGTCTAATCAACTTAGGTATGTTTTGCATCCCTTCTTGGGGATGAACCTCGCCCTAAACTGATGAACATATTCATGTCCTATTAGTAGTGCTTTCCTACTGAAACTTATCCGCCAGATTGAATTGTTTTATAACGGTGACCACGGAAAAAGCCAGCTTCACCATCTTCAAAGAATCGAGAGGTTATATAAAGGATATATAGAGACTATCCGAAGTGTTCTTACCGATAGATTCGTCTGCATGCAGATGGGAAACACTCCACCCGCTGTTAAGATAATCGGTTTCTGGAGATTCTGCAGAAAGTAGACCAGCGTGGACTTGTATCTGCGACTGGCAGTCGTCCAATCCGATTGGAACAGATTGTCCGATAGCTTTTGGCAATCATCGATGATCATGTTGCAAAGGTAGCAGAAGGGAAAGGTTTCCAGGCACACATCGAACATGTAGCACATGGTGCCGAGGCCCGTCCAGAGGGTCGAGAAGAACATGAGGTTGATCATGGACAGGCCCAGAATTATGCCAATCAAGAGGAACTGCACGAATATAGTCCCTGAAAAGGTGGGCCGCAGAGCATTGACATAGCTAGGAAGGTGGGGGGATGTGGACGTTTTAATCGCATACAAAAATAGTGCAGACGGGGAAGCTACGTACTCCAATATCAAGCGATGGTCGTGGACGCAGTTTCTCAGCTCCTCGTAGTGTTCGTCCTCGTCTTTGGTGGGGTCCGTGCGCAGCTTTGTCAACCGATCCTTGAGCAGACAGATGTGGCAGCGAGCCATCAGCATGTGGGCCAGAGGAGAGACGTCCGTGCACTGTTGCATGGTGACCACGGTGCTCATCAGAAGTATCTCGCATAAGCTGGCTACGAAGAAGTTATTTTCAGCGTCCAGCCCAGGGAGGTACATCATCCAGGCGTGCCTGCCCATCAGGACGTAGCCCGTCCAGTTGATGACCACATATCCCGAGTAGAAGATGTGAAACAACACGTAGCTTAGGTTCCCCAGAGCCACGCAGCGGTGCACACTGTTCCGCTCCTCGTCGCTGGTGCAGCGCAGGTCCAGCTCGTCGAGCACCTTTCTGGCTGCCGTAAACCCCTTGAAGCCCCAAATGGTGTAGATGCACTTCAAAACGCATCCGTACATATTCACCGTGAGCTCCAGGGAGCTGAGAAACTCGCCCGCCGTGAAGCTCTTGAACTTTTGAATGTATGCCACCAGCATCGAGATCGGCAGGAAGAAGATCAGCAGCAGGTTCATGAAAATACCCCACAGAATGTAGGGGATCCTCCACCTCTTATCCTCGACCGCTGTCCAGCCGAAGAACTTCTGCACTCGATCCAAGTAGACAAAGGCATCGCGGGAGCTAGTCCTCTCCGTCAGTGGCTTGGCTTTGATGCGGGGCACAAGCTTGCTCAACATCTTGGCCGTTCTTCCTTGAATATTGTTGAGGGTTGAGGGTCAAGTGTCTTTTATAGTTCGCCCGTTTGTTGTGGTTTTCTTGCATGACTTGCCAGTTTTCCGACCACAACGCGGGCATGATGTGCTTGTCCAGTAGTTTTGAAGTAATTTTGAAATATATGAGCCTCTGAATTGAACGGTAGATCTGCCAGTCGATCGAATTATAAAGCGATCGGTAGGAGTATCCAATGAATGTATTGATGGCCCTTTTGGGGGCTTGGAATTCCCCTCAAGTGTTGCCATCTATTCAGAGGGTATCTTTCAGTCGAGATCTTCAACCTTTCGCCTTTTCACATATTAAATTCTTAACATAAAAATACTTTTTTTGGTTTCAAACTAACCTTCACTGAAATTTTGTTGAATTATTAACTTTGGGAATGGAGAAGCTGCGAATGAAATAACCTTTAAAAAATCATGAACGGGTCCTGTAGCTGATGCGAGACATCATAGAACATTCACTGGGTGTAAGGAGTATAATAGCAAGGACCATCAACGGGATGAACACCAAGGAAATTTTTGCAACACAAAATACAATTTTACCCCATTTAAAACCAATCTCTAGACGATGTCTACTTGGGTCTACTTCCTTTATTTAACATTTTTGTGACCATAATTTCTACTTCATTACATAATAAATAAATATTTGCAAGGTCTAGTCAAGTTTGGTAGTGTTTTCCTACTGAAACTTATCCGCCAGATTGAATTGTTTTATTACGGTGACCACGGAAAAGGCCAGCTTCACCATCTTCAAAGAATCGAGAGGTTATATAAAGGATATATAGAGACTATCCGAAGAGTTCTTACCGATAGATTCGTCTGCATGCAGATGGGAAACACTCCACCCGCTGTTAAGATAATCGGTTTCTGGAGATTCTGCAGAAAGTAGACCAGCGTGGACTTGTATCTGCGACTGGCAGTCGTCCAATCCGATTGGAACAGATTGTCCGATAGCTTTTGGCAATCATCGATGATCATGTTGCAAAGGTAGCAGAAGGGAAAGGTTTCCAGGCACACACAGAACATGAAGCACACGGTGCCGAGGCCCGTCCAGAGGGTCGAGAAGAACATGACGTTGATCATGGACAGGCCTAGAACTATACCAATCAAGAGGAACTGCACGAATATGGTCCCTGAAAAGGTGGGCCGCAGAGCCTTGACATAGCTAGGAAGGTGGGGGGATGTGGACGTTTTAAAGGTGGGGGGATGTGGACGTTTTAATCGCATACAAAAATAGTGCAGACGGGGAAGCTACGTACTCCAATATCAAGCGATGGTCGTGGACGCAGTTGCTCAGCTCCTCGTAGTGTTCGTCCTCGTCTTTGGTGGGGTCCGTGCGTAGCTTTGTCAACCGATCCTTGAGCAGACAGATGTGGCAGCGAGCCATTAGCATGTGGGCCAGAGGAGAGACGTCCGTGCACTGATCCATGGTGACCACACCGCTCATCAGAAGTATCTCGCACAAGCTGGCTACGAAGAAGTTATTTTCAGCGTCCAGTCCAGGGAGGTACATCATCCAGGCGTGCCTGCCCATCAGGACGTAGCCCGTCCAGTTGATGACCACAAATCCCGAGTAGAAGATGTGAAACAACACGTAGCTCAGGTTCCCCAGAGCCACGCAGCGGTGCACACTGTTCCGCTCCTCGTCGCTGGTGCAGCGCAGGTCCAGCTCGTCGAGCACCTTTCTGGCTGCCGTAAACCCCTTGAAGCCCCAAATGGTGTAGATGCACTTCAAAACGCATCCGTACATATTCACCGTGATCTCCAGGGAGCTGAGAAACTCGCCTGCCGTGAAGCTCTTGAACATCTGAATGTATGCCACCAGCATCGAGATCGGCAGGAAGAAGATCAGCAGCAGGTTCATGAAAATACCCCACAGAATGTAGGGGATCCTCCACCTCTTATCCTCGACCGCTGTCCAGCCGAAGAACTTCTGCACTCGATCCAAGTAGACAAAGGCATCGCGGGAGCTAGTCCTCTCCGTCAGTGGCTTGGCTTTGATGCGGGGCACAAGCTTGCTCAACATCTTGGCCGTTCTTCCTTGAATATTGTTGAGGGTTGAGGGTCAAGTGTCTTTTATAGTTCGCCCGTTTGTTGTGGTTTTCTTGCATGACTTGCCAGTTTTCCGACCACAACGCGGGCATGATGTGCTTGTCCAATACTTTTGAAGTTATTTTGAAATATATGAGCCTCTGAATTGAACGGTAGATCTGCCAGTCGATCGAATTATAAAGCGATCGGTAGGAGTATCCAATGAATGTATTGATGGCCCTTTTGGGGGCTTGGAATTCCCCTCAAGTGTTGCCATCTATTCAGAGGGTATCTTTCAGTCGAGATCTTCAACCTTTCGCCTTTTCACATATTAAATTCTTAACATAAAAATACTTTTTTTTGGTTTCAAACTAAACTTCACTGAAATTTTGTTGAATTATTAACTTTGGGAATGGAAAAGCTGCGAATGAAATAACCTTTAAAAAATCATGAACGGGTCCTGTAGCTGATGCGAGGCATCATAGAACATTCACTGGGTGTAAGGAGTATAATAGCAAGGACCATCAACGGGATGAACGCCAAGGAAATTTTCCGCAACACGATGTCTACTTGGGTCTACTTCCTTTATTTAACGTTTTTGTGACCATAATTTCTACTTCATTACATAATAAATAAATATTTGCAAGCTCTAGTCAAGTTTGGTAGTGTTTTCCTACTGAAACTTATCCGCCAGATTGAACTGCTTTATTATGGTGACCACAGAAAAGGCCATCTTCGCCATCTTCAAAGAATCGAAAAGCAATATACAATACTGTTTCATTCAGAAAATATCAGTTCATACCGATAAATTGGTCTGCATGCAGATGGGAAAAATTCCGCCAGCTGTGAGGACAATCGGCTGCTGGAGGTTGTGCAGAAAGTAGACCAACGTGGACTTGTATCTACGACTGGCTGCCATCCAATTCGATTGGAACAGACTGTCCGCTAGATCCTGGCAATGATCGGTGATTATGTTGCACAAGTAGCAGAACGGAAAGGTTTCCAGGCACACATCAAACATGAAGCACATGGTGCAAATTCCTGTCCAGAAGTTGGAAAAGAACCTGATGTGGATCATGGACAGTCCCAGACGAGTAGTAGACGAGTAGACGGGCCGCAGAAGATGCACATATCTAAGGGCCGCTATCTAATGACCGTACCTATTAAAACGATGAGGCAATGACCTTACTCCAGTATCTCGGAATGGTCCTGGATGTATCTATTCAGATCCTCCTGGTGCTCCTCCTCAGATTTGCTGGGATCCGAGAGTAGTTTGGTAAAGCGATCCTTGAGCAGACCCATGTGGCAGCGAGCGAGGTTCATGGTAACCACGGCGGTCATCAGCAGTAGCTCGAAGAAACTGGTCACCAGAAAGTTCCGCTCAGAGTCCAGCCCAGGGAGGTACATCCGCCAGGCGTGCCTGCCCAACAGGAGGTAGCCCGTCCAATTGATAACCACGAATCCCGAGTAAAGGATGTGGTATGCCACATAGCACCTAGCACCGGTTCGCCGGAGCCACGTAGCGGTGCACACTGGCGCGTTCCTCGTCGCTGGTGCAGCGCAGGTCCAGGCCATCCAGCAGTGTCTTGGCTGCATGTCCACGCAGATCTCCAGGGAGCCAAAAAACTCTCCCGGCGAGAAGTTTTGAACCTCTGCGCATACTCCATGGACATCGACAACGGCAGCAGGACGAGCAGCAGCATGTTCCAGACAAAAGCCCAGATATTATAGAGTATCCTCCACTGCTCATCCTCGGCGGCTCTCCAGCCCCAGAGCTTCTTTACTCGATCCAAGTAGACAAGGACATCGCGGGCTTGGCTGTGATGCGGGGCACAAGCTTGCTCTTTCTTGAATAAGTCGAGTGTTGTGGGTGATGTGTATTTATAGGTCCCCCTTTTGTTACGGTTTTCTTGGATGACTCGCCTTTTTTCCGCCCTCAACTCGAGCATGACGTACTTGTCTTAAATTAGAGCATGCACGTACTACAGTACTACTGCTAATCTACTAAATTTTAAAGCAATCGATAGGAAGATACATTTGCGAGCTTGAAAATCCTCTCGCAGGGTATCTCCCAGTCGAGATCTTCGACCTTTTGCCTTTTCACACAATAAATTCGTAACTTAAAACTTATCAATTCACTCAAATTTGTTCAATTATTAACTTTGGGAATGAAAAGGCTGCGAACTAAGTAACCTTTAAAAACACCCTCGAAAATAATTCAAATATTTCGCATTACCTCTGTTATGTGTGCATATGGGGACTTTTGGCCATTTTCGGGCCGTATAAATAATCCAAAATGGCAACGCAGACCGCAAACCGAAAATATAATTTATAAACTATGTGCTCCATTTTAATTAGCTTATTTTTCGGCAACAGCATTTGCCTGGCCAAATGCAACACTGACTGACTGGAATGTAATTTGAATAAGCTGCCCAATTTAATGCCATTTGTTTTAGACAACATTTACATGATAATGAAGCATCTATGGCAAGTGAAAGGTGCAATAATCCAGGTGGGGCTTGAAAATGAACATGGGTGCTGTACCTGATTCAAGGACCCGTTGAGTATTCAGTGGTAGAGGATTATGTTAATCGAATGTATGATGAGTGGAAAGAACAGAGAGAAATTAATAGAAAAAGGAGGAACCATACAGAACTATCAAGAGCATACAGAAAACCGTATTCGTTGAATAGTATCTGCTCTCTCTGAATCCTGGACTCGTAGGATTCATTTCAGAAATTCAAAAACTCATTTTGCTCCATCTTGGAGCTACTCTAGTACCAAGCTGCCTACAAAGATTGAGGATCGCTTCACTCATACGCCAACCCCCGGCTCACTCGCTTGGCCCGCTCACGCCGAAATGAGTAAAATATCCAACGAAGACCACTCAAAACTTGTTTACATAATAGAGAGATTCATGCGATTACCCAACTTATTAAATGGATTCCAAAAGTGTTCTTCCACCTCCATTACATTGAGAAATCCTTTGAGAAAACATCCTTCTGTTTTGATTTTCTTTCATGAATTAATTTCATTTAATTTCTGTGATAATACAGGACTTTTGACGCTCTTTAAGCAACCCTCGAACTAATTAAATAAAAACGCGCTGGATTCTATAACATTTTTTCGTTTTTTTGATGGGTTTTTAAACCTTTTGAGCATACAGGAATGGAGCCCACCGTTTGGCTGGTCAGTCAGCTCTGAAAACAGTCCGGTGCGCCATCGTCGTCACAGTCAATCCTTTGAGTGAATGCAATTTATTTTAATTGCGATTGCAGGCAGGCAGGCAGACAGGCAGGCAGGCAGGGCAGCAGCACCAGCTCAAAGGCAGCACCAGTAAAGGAAAACAATTTCAAATGGCCATAAAATTACGCCAAAAACGTCCTCGACAGCAAATGCAGTCTCGATTCCATTGAATGGAACGAACGGAGAAATGAAATTTGCGTTTTGGCGTGGTCTTTTTTCTAGGTCGCGAGCTCATTAAAATTTCAGCACCGAAAGCGATCGAAATCCGAGTTTATGTGATACGTGAATTGCTTTAAGGAAATGAGAAAGGAAAATTCCCGACTAATCGCGTGGCTCGGTAGAGAATATCAATTTGCAGCTGCCACAGCAGGTAGCAAGGTGTCCGGAGCGCCAGCTGCCACCGTAGGGATTTCCATAGAAAAGAATACTGGTGGCTCAAGCAATCGCAATCCTCCTTAAGAAGAAGTAGGATTTCCCTCGCAGGTAGCCAGTGGCTGGGATATAAAACCGAGAGTTGGCATGAGCCATGACACCAGTGCGTTCCGGAAACTCGACGCGAACAGATCAGATCAGATAGTTTTCGAGTCATGGCCGATTTATTATTCCCTCAATTGGAGCGTCCTCTGCCCTCGATGCCCTCCCTGCACTACACCCTGTTTGCGTACCGCGAGGAGCTGAGACGTCGGGATGTGCCCTTCATGAAGATGTCCACCATCAAGCTGCACCTGACGGACAATTTGATACTGCAGACCATCAAGAACATACGGCAGTACGACACCATCGAGATTATGAATCTCAACAGGGAGATCACCTTCAAGCGGCGGCTCACCAAGCAGATGCGCAAGGTGCGAAAGCTCGAGAAGCTCGGCCTGACCATCGATCCCCGGAAGCTCACCGAGGGCGGACAGTGGCACTGAGCAGCCAACGATCATGCTAACTCAACTCTATTCGAACTCTACTCTGCTACCATTGTCATACATACTACAAGCATGTGTAATTAATTTTTAAGCGAAATCCCCACAAGTTTCTAAAACTCAATAAGCCGAACCAATCCAACATATCTATATGACTTTTCTAATGAAATATATACAAGAAAATTATACATTTCGAGGGTTTTGCATTCGATACTAGTGATCTTCCTGGGAGATAAGGAAGTCGGGCTTAAAAGTTCATTTTTATGACAATACATAAAAGTTTTTTGTATCACTCACATTAAAATTAGGCGTATTACGAACAAATATGTTTCAACGATTGCTCTTACTGGTGGCAATCGTTGCAGCTATTCGAAGAGGACTATCATATGATGATGAAACTTCACATCACTGGAATCACGAGGGGCTCAATTTTGTAACTCAACGTGCTGAAATTCTTGACTGGATGGCAGCTTTAAAAGACATTAATGTTGACGATGATGTTGTTGGGGACGATGATGATGACGATCCCGTGTCCGAGGCCTGTAAGCATGACGAGGTCTTGCAGCTGAATACCAACAATTTTAATCTGTTGACCCAGACTGGAAAATTTTTCATCATGATCTTTAAGCCCCCACTCAGCTACATGGCCGATCAGGCAAAGCTGAAATGGGTCAAACTGGCCCGGGAACTGAACCCCAAGGGCACCATTTGCATTTCGGACTTGGATTGTAGTAAATCGATAGAAATCTGCCACCATCTGCAAATCAGACCAAGTCCGACTTTCCTGTGGTACGAGAACGGCCGCAAAGTTCGCGCCTACGATGCCGAACCCGATCCCGAGTTGGAGCATTTCAAAAGCTTTGTCGAGAAAGTGATAGCCTCGAATGGTACATCCATCGAGAAGTCAGGAGCCAGAACAAGGTCTTATCTGTCGATGAACCTTATCACACTTGCCCTCTATTTGGCCATTAAGCTGCCAATCTTAGTTCCAAATTGAATTCAAGACAAATAAACTCTGATTAGAATGGCTTTTACAAAATGTGTGCAGAATTTACGAACAAATACATGGCATTAATCTTTATTTATTTTAGTATTCATTTAAGATAGTCCGGAGGAAGTCCGCACGAGATCCTCAAAGGAGTTTACCCCCGGCGAAAATTGCGAAAAATGCAAAAGAAATATGCTAAGAGAATGGCCGCAGTCTTGATAAGAATTTTTCGATGAAATTATGGCGTACAAAGGATCCCATCTCGAAGATATAAGAACAATAGCAGCTAGTTGTCTAACGATAAATATGGTGATATTTTCTGTCAAATTTGTTGACAGTTAGAATTGATTGTATTTTCCAGTTATCTACCGAACTACATATGTATATGTATCATGTACCACTATAGTTGAACAAAATCAGCCGTGAAATACATGACAAGAACTACCAACGAAAATGTTTCAACGATATTTACTTAATGCTGTATTGGTATTCATCATTCTATTAGAAATATCGGTTGAATCATCGGCATCAGGAGTAGAGGACACCGATCACCGAACCATCGACTGGAGCACCGACGATTTCGAAACATATCTGAAGGAGAAGAATGTCATAGTCGAGTTCTATGCAACGCTCTGCGAGAGCTGCAATAGTTTATATAGCATATTGTGGAAGCTGATGGGGATCCAGAATACGGCCAGCACGAGCCTGGCCATTGGCGCCATAAACTGCTCCAAATATGAGTCATTTTGCATCAGTAACAATGTCACAATGTATCCGACTCTCCTGTACTTTGAAAAGGACGACGGAGTCGCAAAAAAATCGTACAATCTGAGTAGCTTTATGTCCGAAAAAACCACCGAAAAATCAGTCGTGATAAAGGAAGATGCCCCCCAGAATTGTGCTCCTGGGCAAGTCTTTACATTGACCGACAAAAGTTTCGATTCAAGCATCAAAAGTATGAAATCCTTTGTGAAGTTCTTTCAACCCAGCTGCCCATTCTGTACCGCCATGAAACAGGTGTGGATTGATCTGGCCAGCGAGCTGAGAAATGTGACGGCTGTTTGCATTGCGGAGCTCGATTGTACGGATTTCAAAGCCATATGCAAGAGGTATCACATTACCGCCGTACCAAAGTTGGTATGGATTGACAGTAACGCCTTTCGTGTCTATAACGGCGGTGGAAAGGTGAAGTTATTGAAGCGTTTTGTTATAGATATGATTGATAATAACGGCACGACGCCAATTATGGTTATTTCAAGGGCGACCAGTAATCCATCCAGCTATCCATTCAGAACTGTAGTTTATCTCGGCATTTTGGGATTGATCAAAAATTATTTGTTTAAATAAAGAGTGTACCCCATCTCTGAGTTGATTTCTGGTTAGGGGTATCTGTGCTTATCGTTTCAAATGCTACCAGTAACGTACATACATACATATGTACATATGTATCGGAGTTGGACAGAAACTATCTAGTAGAGTTTTCTATTATGCCTTTAATTCGTCTGATAGTCGTCTCAGAAGAGTGTGGCGTGGTGCTGTGGTCTTTAAGAGAGAGAGAGAGAGATCAAAGAGCAACTACGGAAGGAGAGCAATTGGATGAGGCAATGCTTTGTCGGCAGTTTGCTCATAGAATATAACAGAGAGAGAGAGAAACATTACTGCGACTTACTGCGCTCGAGGCACAACCAAAAATAGCAGAAGAGGAGGAGCCTCTTTGCCTCTGAAAGACGCCTGAAAGCTGTGATTAAATTCACCATGAAATAACAGTAAGAGACCTTTTTCTCTGTTAATCTCATTATCTCTCTCCCACTCTCACTCCCACTCGTAATTCGTTGCTGCTATTAAACTCATGTCCTACCCGCGTCCTCCTGACAAACTGCACAACTTTCTGAGAGCTTTGACGAGCACTCGCACTCTCTTCTCACTTTACACTCTTTTCTCTTTCTTTTTTTGAGGTTTTTGCATTCGAGTGCGCCTCTTAATGATTTCACAAAGTTTTGTCAACCAGATGCACATTACAAGCAGGCACACACCCCACCCCACCCCACCTCACCACATACTCGTGCATACGGGTTAAGGCAAACAGGACAGGAGGAACAACTACAAGGCGCTTCTTGCATGATGCGACCATAAAAACTTTGCCGGCGGCAGCAACAAACATGCATGAAAAACGCCTGGCAAAGCGTAAATTGTATTCTCAGCTGCATGCCGTTGCTGTGTCCTTGGAGGGGGCGTGACGAATTTGAAGAGTGGTTTGTAACACACAGAAAGAGATATTTATGAGGCCCCACAGTGTACATATGTACATATAAATATGTCTGTCTATAGGAGGGCGGATCGAACGGAATCCAAAAAACACGGCAGCTTGTAGCGGGGCTGGAATCGTAGCTTACAAGCTCAGGGAACGGTGAGCGCCGAGTGGATCGTAAGAGCGCAAAAGAAAGAGAGCGAGAGCGCCTTGGCACCAGAGCGCTGTTAAGAGCTAACAGCGGAGTTAACAGTATGTACTCTTGATCAGCTTTAAAAGACATATTTATTTGCTCTCAATATATTCCCATAGAAACAGCCTAGCGGTATCAAAAGTTTCTGCCTTCCTCTCCTTTCCTTTGCTGTGATGGAGAGACAGAGAGTGCGATTGAGAAGCTGTGTGGGGGAGTGTGTGCGTGTGGGCTTTAGTAATTTAGTGTGCCATTTGAAATGCCTTTTTCTTCTTCTTCGAGAGAGAGAGGGAGGCTGTAGAGCATGCTTACACTGCAAAAACAATGCAATATTTTCGCTGTAGCGCTTCCACAGCATTTCTGTGGCATGTCACGCATATATTATTTAAAAAGCTCTCAACGCATGTACCAGAACCAGACGACGAGGAGTTTTTATGGGCAAAGGGACTCCGTGGATTCCTTAACTACAGCGGGTACTGCTCGTGCAACTGTCATACGAGGATACCCATGGCAGCATAAGTTCCCCTGGCTCCAGCTCAATAATGTTTATAACTTCTCAGCCCCTGTTCATTGAACAGCAATCTCCACTGTATGAAGACAAGCGCAAAAGCTAAGCTGACGTCAAATGGACTGCACTAAAAAACCAACTGACAAACTGACCTGACAGACCACACCAGACTGACTGCCACACAGCTGACATGCAACTTTGGCGTAAAAAACAGATAGCTTTACAAAGGAGGAAGCAAGAAAAAGCTCTGCCAGCCAGCCAGCGTGTATTTTGATACCCTTGAGTGGAATATTTCTTTGAAATTGCATTTCAAGTGGCCGGCACGCGGGACAGGGCAACAAATAAGCGAGAGGCGCCCCGGAATGCGCCATGAAAACGGAAGGACACGCAAAAGAAAATATTAATCCGGAGAAGCAACAAACGGCACAAGAAGTTTCTGTCGTCCGCAGAAAACTTTCTCCGCTTCGGCGATGGGTGCAAACTTTTTTTATACTGCTCCAAACTTTCGGTTGGCACTCGAACAAAATAGCTCAATGACAGTACTGTAACTCTCAGTGAGTGTCAAAGTGCAGACGATGCATACAGTCAGACAGTCAGTAGCACATGTACACAGCCATGTGTGGACTGCATTCAGGCACTGTGGTCTGAAAGAGTTAGCGATGGAGCAAAGTTTTTGTATTGCATTTCACTTGTTATTTACTTTTGGGAAACTCTAAACGAAGGAGAACGAAAGTATTGGAAAATCCTGGAGTTGCAGTGGAATAAAGTTTGATTGAAATTCAATACTCCGCAAAGATTTCTACGGCACTGGTTCCGATTTAAGAATGACAAGAATTTGTTAATATTAAACAAGCATATTATGAAATACATGCATGTTTGAGATATATTATATTTAAAAGAGAAAACTTTTCCAGGCATTTCACAAAAATTCCCATATGAAACTTTTGCCACACAACATGATATTTAACATTTTTGCCAACAAACTAATTTCAAGAGCACCTGATGTGACTTTCAAGTTTCCATCATCAAACACATATCAAATTCCATCCATCCCCCAAGCCCCAATTTGTTGTCCCACATTCTGAGGACCCAAACCACTGTGAGAACCACACGCAAAGTCGCAAAATATTTTGTCCTTCCTCCCAGACAATGGCATCCACAGAATGGCCGGAGGTTGGGAATGGGTATGGATCTGGGCCAAGAAAAGGCAAAGCTCAAAGTGCACGGAAATTCCAAGCGAGCCATCGTATCATCTACTCGTAAAACCTCTCTCTGGGCCGGACCGGGACGGGCCGGATCGGGCCGGGGTAAAATATGCACAAAAGAAATGGAATGAAGTGTAACGAAACTAGTCGTGACACAATTTTTGATGCAAATTGCACAAGTCATGGCCCAGCCATCGCATCGACAGATAAAATATCTATCCCTCTGAGAAAATGGTCAATTCATAAAATTCCTAAGCCAATAACATTACCGGCTCGTAAAAGAGCGAGCGAAAAACTGTAAAGTACAACAAAAAACAAAGTTTTTTTTCGTATAATATTAAATTTTGGTCGAAAATGTCCCTCCCACACACACACAAACACACAAGTAAAACGTTTCCGAGGGAGACGGAGCCATTGGCAACAGATAAATGAGGCACTCGGGAACAGGCGACAGCAACAGCAGCAGGGAGGAGGAGGAGGGGGAGGAATACAGTAAGCGGTAATATGTGTTGGCCAAAACGAGCATAAAACGGAGACCGATACAATCCCAATTGAATCAATTGAATTGAATCGCTAAGCAAAGGTTTGAGTGTATCGTGTGGGGGTGCAAATAAAGGGGGATGGAAACCAAGGATACCCTGGGAAGTGCCTTAGAGAGTAATACTAGAGTAATACTTTGCAACATACAATTCCAGATCATGGAGTCTTCCTTTCAGTTTCTCTGAAGGCAGTGCAGGGTATTGCCCTGGTCCCAACGCAACCTAGTCCT
The DNA here is from genome assembly GCF_009870125.1 of Drosophila pseudoobscura. Lineage (NCBI taxonomy): Eukaryota > Metazoa > Arthropoda > Insecta > Diptera > Drosophilidae > Drosophila > Drosophila pseudoobscura. The sequence goes on along the minus strand of NC_046681.1, from coordinate 27,996,667 downwards.
CTACAATTTACTCCCCTTTTCACTGTAGCGGAACCCTTTTTTTCGCCACAGAAGACCCAAAAATATCGTCGCGAACACGACGCCGGGAAATAAAAGTAAAAATTGATGTCTTCAACTGTCGCAGACGAAGGAGTGGCCGAAGGGTGTGCCTGAGGACACATACGGTTGCGGTCTCTGGGCGTAGTTTTCCATTTTAGTGGCTCCTCCAGCAATTTGCTCGATGATGCAATGCGGCGGGGTTCATATTTATGATTCGATATTCCTGTTTTTGGGTATAACTTAATGCAGTCCTCGGCTAGATGGATGGGTGGTTTGAGCAGTTCCTGGATGGCTGGCAATCCACGAGCGGGTTTCAGCTTCATTTAAATCACATCTCGTTCGCCACTTACTGGAAAACGTGACTTTGTGCCTTGGGAGGGGATGGTTCTGCCCGCCTTTGCCATAGAGAACCAGAAAGAATTCAGCATTGGCGAAACTTTTGCAATTGAAAACAAAGTGAAACAACTTCAAGGGGAGGAGGAGGAGGAGGAGGAGGAGTAGGAGGAGTAGGAGGAGCAGTAGGATCGGGTCTGAAGTGTTGTGCACTGAGCTGTAAGCAGTTTCTCGAGTATCTTTTCTCCAGACTCACACCGCCCCCCCTTGTCTTGGCTAAAAGTTATGTTTCCCAAGTCAGCAAGTGCTCCCTTGTCGTCGCGCTGTGAAGGTTGTCAAAATCGCATTAGTTATTGATTCGATTGCCATACATCTAGCAAATGTTGTTATACTAAATGCGTATGTCAGTCGTGTCACACGGATGCGTATACGGATCCGGAGTACTTAGCATATCTATGACATCTTCCTGTTCGACTGGGAAGTGGGGTGGGGGAGGACATTGGTAAATGTTAAATGAAATAAATGAAAATGATTAGGAAACATGCAAACACACTCAAGATGTGTCGGATTCCTGCTATCTCTCTGCTCAGACTCCTGCCATTCTCATTGTCCTGTCTGTTCTCCTTTGTGGGGTACACGAATTGGAATTGAAAATACTCCCATGAATGGCATGTATGGCTGCTTTAAGAAAGCATTTCCCCAAGCAAGATGTCATGGGATGAGCCATTGAAAGAAAATAATGCATGCACTCGTATGAATGGATATTTGCCTTATAGATAATTAAATCATTATATTTCCTGTGCAAATAGGAATTGAGTCAGACACGGATTCCTGTCTCCGGTGCAGATACATGCAGTTTAAGGATGAAGAAACCCCAAGAAATGGTTAGAGTCTCGTTCGAGTTTCCATTAATTAACGAAAAAGCCTCTTTCTACTTTAAATTACATCCGAGTATGTGCGAGTATCGGGAGGCTATAACTTTTCTATACATGTATAACTTTTCCATCAGAAGGCATGCAGTGGAGTGGATGTGTGGATAGCAGAGGAAACTTTAAAAGTGCACTGCATGAGAGTGGCAATGGGAATGGAAATGGTTCAAATGATGGCACACAACAAGTTGCCACAACTTTTCATTACAAAAGCCAGAAGCAGGAGCAACAACACAAGTCTGTTCCCATTATAGCTCCATGCGGAAAGCAGATGGAACAGAATAAAAAGGAGCTGGGAGATGGGAGATGGGAGCTGGGAGCAGGAACCACCACTGATGGCCCGGAACGATGCTTTGATGCTTCTGGCCACACAACAAGAAACACATACCTATACTCGTACACAACACGCTCGTATACAACTCGTTTCAACCAAACACAGTAGAAAACTAATGAACTCGTTCTGGTTTGCTGCTCGCACAGCAGCAAAAACTACTGAAAAACAGCAAAACGTTGACAAAATGGCAAAAAGTTTTCCATTTATTGAGGTTCTCCTTATTTTTTTTTTTTTGGGGGGGGGGGGGTGTCTCCTGTGACTGCTTCATAAATATTCCATGTAGGTGGGTAAATATAAAATTAAATGTTATATATGCAGATGCACAACTAGCTTCGGGCTCGGCGCCTTTCAATGGGACATAAAACATTTGGCGTGAATCATAGAGAAAGACAGAGAGGGAGAATCTGAATCAGGTGGGTTATAGAGTTCAAGGCTCTGTTTGATGTACGAGTATTATATTGAAATTTCTGCTTGAATTTTAGATTTAATTAAAAGAAGAGATGACCTCAGTGGCAGGTTGACTTGATGGAGTTTTTGTGTTTGTGGTTCTAGGAGATTTTTAATGTAGAAGGCTTGTAGAAGGAATGTAGACGTCTTGTGGAAGGAATGTAGAAGGCATGTACAATGCTTGTAGAATGCATGTAGAAGGCAAGTCGAAGTCGTGTAGAAGGCTGGTAGAAGGCACTTGTAGAAGATTTCTTTGTTTTCACATATCACTTTTCCACGTCTAAAGACCCCATACAGTAGTTTTAAACATACAATTTCGAATGGAACATTCCAACCATAGATCATTCTTCCCCCTCGAAACTTCCCCCCTCCTTCCTCTGTTGACTTTGCAGTGAATTTGTCTTCTGTGTCCGTTGAAATTCGCTATCGCTTACGGGATTCTTCTCTTGATGATTATTATTATACTTTTATTTCCACTTGTTCTAAACAAGCATTCAGGCAGCTGGCACTCGACAGATTTTTCTTGCTCAAGTTGAGTGCACTTGAGGGCAGAGTCTGTCCCTTTTTCTGACTCTCCATCATTTTCTCTCTCTCTCTCTCTCTCTCTGGCGACGTTACTGCTATTCACCATTCAGTAGTCGCTATATCCATTCAAAAAAACAAAAAACAAAAAGTTGTACAAAAAATATACAAAAAAGGAAAAAGAAACGAGGGGGAACGTTGTGAGTTGCTGCGGACACCGCAACTCTACGGTTATACCCGATACTAAGTCAGTATGGCTCTCCTCCGGCAGACGCCGCTAATATTTAACGACACGACAAAGAGTGCGTGCGAGAGAGACAGAAAATCAGTATGAGCGTGACGTCGGGCGCTGCGTAGCCACTGCAAATTGATTTGTTCCTTTTGGCTATAAAAATGATCTGATCTGATCCAGATTCAGCAACCGGATAGATATGGTCATTATCTATGATTCTGCGTTTTTAGTTTTCTCAAATCTGCAATATTGTGGATGCAACAGATTTTCGTCCTTTGTGGGGGCGTATGGGGGTGGGGCGAAATTCTGAGATATACGTTTTATAGTGACATCTTAAAGGAGTGTGTGTACCAAATTTGGTTACTCTAGCCTTAATAGTCTCTGAGATTTGTGGTTGCCTCAGATTTTCGTCCTTTGCGGGGGCGGAAGGGGGTGTGGCGAAATTTGGACAGGAAACGGTCAAGGTCCGATATCACAGGAGTGTGGATACCAAATTTGGTTGCTCTAGCTCTTATGGGTTCTCAGATCCTTGAACTCATATTTTGCAATTGGCAAAACCGACCATGAAACCTGTGTGTTAGAGTGAGACAGAGCGAGAAAGAGTGAAATTGTTTTCGTGATTCTGGCTATAATAATTATACGATCTGGTTCAGATTTTGCACTCTGTAAGATATAGTCATCTTCTACGATTCTGCGTTTTTAGTTTTCTCGTATCTTTAAAATTGTGGATGCCACAGATTTTCGCCCTTTGTGGGGGCGGAAGTGGGCGGGGCAAAGTTTTTAAATATTTTTGTAGCAGTGACATATCACAGAAGTCTGGATGCAAAACATCGTTGCTCTAACTCTTATAGTCTTTGAGCATTAGGCGCTGAAGGGGACGGACAGACGGACAGACGGACGGACGGACAGACGGACAGACGGACGGACGGACAGACAGACAGGGCTCAATCGACTCGGCTATTGATGCTGATCAAGAATATATATACTTTATAGGGTCGGAAACGATTCCTTCTGGACGTTACACACATCCACTTTCACCACAAATCTAATATACCCCAATACTCATTTTGAGTATCGGGTATAAAAACGTTCACGTTCATTCATGCTCATTATCCTGTAGATTATTCGGTACTTTACAGCGCTCAGTGCGATAATAACGATGTTGTGTTTGGAGCCAAGGACACTGCGAATACACTGGAAGATATTTGGAGTACGTAAACATTGGAGTTCTGGTCTCTGGTGGAAGTTTCATTGAATGAAATGTTTATCGTCTCATAGCTCACAACTTTGTCAGTACTTTCTTTCATTTGGGTGTCCCGTCGCTTCTTCGACTGTATCCGTCGAGCTTGAGGCTTTCAAGCTGCTCGATTCTAAGCAGGGGGCAACTTAATGCAGTTTTGGCCTCGTCCTTGTCCTGCTCTGTTCTGTTCTGCTCTGTTCTTTCCTGTCCTGTCGCTTCTCGTTGATGATGATGATGATGCACTTGATATTTGCCGTATGAATGCGGCTTTGGGTGAAGCAGAAGCAGAAATCTCTTTGCCATTTAAAGCAGATTAAGGCTTTGGCCCTTCAGTCCATATATATTTCGGACTCTTTGTCGTATTTGAGAGGTAGAGAAGGTCTGAATGCTGGTGCGACTACCACCAAGGAGCCATTCAAGAGTCCTGCCTTTTGTTGTCCCTAGCTCCGACTTTTACTGCACATTTCGAGTATGTGTGTGTCTGTGTGTGCGTGTCCGTGCCGGTCCGGGCTGTCGTTTCGGCTTTTGTGGATTATTTCGCATTTACTCGTACTACCGTGTGGCAAGTCCTCATCTCACACTCAGCGCACTGCGTGCCTGCCAGCTTCAGTTAATTTTTGGCCATTTAAATGTTAAATATTTTGTGAGGATTTATTTAGTTCCACGCTACCTTTTGGCTCGCCCGTAAATCCCCACGTGTGGGTTTGTGCAGAGGTGTCTGTGCGTACTTGTTGTCGGCTCTAAGCTCGTCAGGCATCCTATCCTCACCTCCGCTGTACCTTCGCCCGGCAGGACCTCTCCCTAATGGACCTGCTGCCTGGCTGGCTGGCTGGCTGCCTGCCTGCCGCCAAGCCGACGTCAAGCTGTTGTCATCATCGCCGCTAATCCCCCGCTTGAGTGGCAAATGCCGGGCCCTTCGTATGCACAGCCCTGGGCGCCGCTGATGATGATGTCCGGCTTAGGTAATGGCAATTTAATAAGCTTCTAAATGTTACTGTCGCCTCTGGGGCTACGTTTTGCACTTAGCCATCGGCATTGGCCTCCGCACAAACTATGGCGATTAGGCGATATTTGTCAGCTGAGCCAAGACCCAATCGGGGTCACCAGGTGGGTGGACGGTGGTTTTTTTTTTGCCCCCTCAACATTTTAAGCCAGCCATCGGGTCGGCTAACCTTCAACGGAGCGAAAACATCGGGGACTCCGGCTTAACGAAGGGAAAACTTTTGAGTAAAAAATGAGCATCGGGGTCACATTTCTGCAGCAGCTTTTTATTCTTAATTAGATTCTCCTATTTCCTGTGAAATGCAAAGTGTGCAGCAGGGCTTAATATCGTTTCCAACGTGCATTGTCTTTCCACCTTTCAAAGGACCCAAGTGCTCGGGGTCACCACTTTAAACAAACGAATTCTTTGCCTTTCCAAAAAGCCTTTCTGGCTTTTGCATTGGTCACATATTCAAGCTAGTTTAGATCCCAAGATAATTCATTTCTTTCTGCCATTTTTCACAGCCAAACTACTGTTGGGGGTCCCCTGTTTCGGACCCATTTCCAAGCGTACCTCAGTCGCTGCAGCAGGACAATTTCAACACGCAGGACGCAGGACGAGTTTTACATGCAACACTAATACACGCAGCGAGAGGACCAAAAGGACAATTCACAAAGTCGACAAGCGTAAAATTGACAAACGTTCTTCGTCCAAAATGCATTCAACATACAGGCCAAACAAAGCCACTGCCAGGCTAAAAAGAGGTGGGTGGTCGGATAGAGAGGGTGTGAGAAGGACACACAAACGTACAATGAAAGGGTGACAACAAGAACAAGGACAGCCACAATGATTGTTGCCTTACGCTGCTTGAGCCTGTTGACGATTGTTAGTGAGACATTGACTGAGTGTCCGGCCAGAGGAGCAGATACTGACAGACGCAAAGGCCGGGTCCAGAGTCCAGAGCGAGAACCAACTTGGAGACTGCCCAGCGGACGGACGATTTAATGACATTCAAAGTGTCGAGTGGACTTGAACGTAGCAGAGAGCCGGGCAGAGACGGACATTGCCTTCGTCCTCTGGCACCCATCCATCCATCCATCCATCCATCCGTCCGTTCTACTGCTCTGCTCTTACTCCTGCTCCAGCTCCTTTAGGCGGTGGGTGTCAGAGTGCATTCTTGTTGACTTACTGACACTTTGGGCCATGTTGGCGCCGGCCTACCCAGGAAATTAGTGCCACAGAAGGGTTGTCCAGCGACCAGACTGGGGGACACACCCCTCTGATGCAACGACTCCTCATTATTCAGCTCATTTGCATGCATTTCATCCGGATTCTCCATGCCAGAGTCCACATATTTGTCCACTCTGTGTGCTCCTTACCCAGTTGTTTTCCTCCTTTTTTGTTGTTATTCTTTTCATTTTTTTACCAGTTTTATTTTGTTGTTGGTGGGGCAAAGTGGAAGCTTCTAGGAGATTACTTGCACTACAATTTGGAATCCCATTTGAAGAAGCTAAAGGAGTTTGTGCTGACGACTTTCAGATGCTCTTTGCCGAGATATAAGTTTATTTGGTGATGGATTTTGAGAATAGTCGTATATATTTATAGATTTTTAAGGATTATCGTACATTCAAATCTAAAATTGCAAGATTTCCATGAAATGGAACTACAAAAATTTAAGGAACTGTCCAGAGTCGAATTTCCTTTCTCTATCTTTCGGAAATTCTTGAAAATATGTGAGAGTTTTCATCTTGTTGTCTTCAACCCACTTTTAGGAGGACACAAAATTACCGAGAGGCACCCAAGAGGCAAACACTTTTTAGAACTAATCCCAACTATGGCCATCTTTGACCTCTTCTCTGCTTGGGTACATATATATTCCAATTATTTCCAAGCACTTTCTTCTGTCATCATGCATGTAAAAATCTTCATTGCAGTTTCCATTTATGTAATCTGCTCAGCAAATGCCTGCCAAATACCTGATGCCCCGAGTGATGGGAGAGCAGAGAACAGCAAAGAGCAAGCCGATTTACCAGCTTGATCTCTGGTGCAGGAGGGCGGACACCATCTGTTCATCTCATCTCAACTGTGTCTGTCTGTCGGCCTGTCCAGAGTTTTGTGTTGTGGCCCATGTAATCGCATTTGGTCGGCTCTGGGCCCAAAGTCGAGACGAATGCAATTTCTGTCCAAAGAACTTGTTTAAATAGATTTTTGGGGACAGGAAAAAACAATGCAGATGCAGATGGAGATGCAAATGAAAGTTGAAAAGATGGCAGATGGTAGATGGGCGTGGAGAGGAAATTAAGTGTTTGTTGTGGGGATTTCTGGACAAACGGTTGAACATTTTTCAGGTTTGCTCCTGAATGCTGCGGGTTGCAGGCACTTTATTGTTGGGTCCACTCTTCGGGCTTTGTAATTAAATTCTCAAATTGACATTGGTTTTGGCAATAGAAAGTCATGCAATGTTGATTCCAAATGGAATTTATTTAGACATAAAAACAGTAGAAGAAAACATGCATTCAGGGGCGAACGATTAGAGTTGGCTAAATGGCCATGGGAGGGTATTTTCAATGGAAAGAGGGTGAATCAGTCCTTCAATCGGACCTTCAGTTCCTTGCGCTGAAGTGTCTCTGGCATTGATGGTGGCTACGTTTGCTCATAAGCCCTCATAAATCCGAAATGCTCATTAAAATCCTTGCCAACTGGCAATTGAAACGATTTAAATTGCCAATTCAAATCTCCACTCAATCGAAGGACCGACCAGAACCGAGGACCGCCAGCCACTAATGAGGCAAGGACGAGCGACCAGTTCCCATCCGGGAAGAGGGATAGGGAAACCCGTGCCGGGCCTAATTGCATTTAAATTGCCACTCGTGTTATGTTAACAAATAATTAGTTGCCCATTGGGCATGAAAATAGACCGTGCCACAGTCGGAGCAGCAGCAGCAGCAGCAGCAGACAGTCGTCTCTCGAGTTGTCGAGCCGAGCTCGGGTTTAAGCGCAGCCCAGAAGGCGTGGCCCAAAGGCAACCAAAGACAAGGACAATGCAGACACTCACAGGGAGACAAGCAAACGCACACACACACAGGCTACACGGACAGCGAACCGCAGGAGCAGCGAAGCATTGGAGCAGCGGTGGTGGCGCCTCATTTGCATAAACTGCGCTGCGCCACTCGAAGCTAAATGCGGATTGAGGAATATCCACGGATTCACGGATACGAATACAGTTTCAGGGGCATACTTAGACGAAAGTGTAAGTGTGAATGCAAAGGAATCCCAGGGATCCCACTTTAAGCGACTTGGGCAATCCATTTAGGTAATTGAAATTTATTTCAACGGCTTATCGAGCAAGTTATTTGCTGGTAGTACCTACTCTGATATGTACGGGGATCTATAGATGTGAAACTGTTCTTTAGTTGCATCCAGTCAGTATTTGCAGTGCTCATATATGTAAGATATTGTTTAGATGATAGTTTATTGATAACTTATTGAACACTTCTCTTCTTCACTGCTCTGCTCTCTTTCTGCCCTTGCTGCTTATCTGATGCTCATCTGTTAATTATCTCGTTCTGCTGTCACTGCTGTTGCTCGTCTGTTACTCTGCTGTTGATCTCCTCTAACTCAGCTGTTACCACTGCTTGTCTGCTGTTAATGTTGTTATTGATGTTACTCTTCTGCAGTTACTCTACTGTTCCTCTGCTATTGATCTCCTCTTACTCTGCTGTTACCACTGCTTGTCTGCTGTTTGTCTGCTGTTTGTCTGCTGTTAATGCTGTTGATCGTCTGTTACTCTGCTGCAGCTCGTCTGTTACTCTGCTGTTGATCTGCTCTTTCTCTGCTTTTACTACTATTACTGCTATTACTCCGCTGTTGATCTGCTGTTCCCCCTTGCTAACTGCACTACTCCTTCACTGGACCAGCTTGCCCACGCCTTCCATTACATATGTAAATATGTAAAACAAGACTTCAACTTCTTGGCTTATCAAAGGTCAACATTAGCACACTGTAGTAAATCCATGCTGGACAACAGTCAGCCATTAAACATTTATACAAATTCAATGAATTGCGGCCTTTTGCCGTTCGGGGAGCCAAGGTTTCGGGTAATGCACACACACACAAATTAATTATTAGTTGGAAACTAATGCAATGATAGGACAACAAAAGCATTGATAATACCAACAATGAGAACAGTAAGAAGCCCGAATAGGAAACGGAAGTGACTCGCATCTACATATACGTCTAAACGTCTATACGTTGGAAAATGTGTTAAAATCTCCAAAGATTAAATTGGTTTTGCAGCCAAAGACAGACAGGTCGATGATGATGATGATGATGGGGTTTGGGGATGCTAGGAAATGGTAGGATTACGGTTGAGACTGAAGGTGCAGGTCATCAATATCCTGTCAAGCGCAACAAGGCAGCATTTTCACAGTATCCCGACAATTTACAGTGGGTGGAAATGGCATATAAGTAATTATAATTATAGAAGGTAGATTAGGGGATAATTAAAGCCGTAAAGGGGGTTCGAGTACATAGAAAAGGATCCAAAATTACCCTTTACATAGCCCACAATTTGCGCCACTGTGCGACGATAGTTCAATGAAGCATTTCCGGGTCCCCGTCCGCAAAAAACCAAGAGGCATGCAACGGAGCATGCGAAAATTTGGCTAATACGGAATGCACGCTAAGAAATTCAAAGTGCATAGATTAAAGCGCAATGAAATTGGGCAAGGGCAATGCGAGAGAGCCCCGAAACTACAGGGACTTCAACCTCAGGAGCAAGCCAGCCGATTCCCATCTCCGGCTCTTCGCCACCTTCAGCCAGGACCAGGACGAAAGCAAACTTAATGCAATCAAGCTTAATGCAGCGCAACGGCTGCCCGACGACGACGACGACGACGGCGATGGCGAGACGACGATTGGAAGGAGAGATTTTAGAAGTGAAGGAACCAAAGCAGGAGCTGGAGCTGGAGCTAAGTGAATCCTTTGGGTATATACCTGCGGTGAATTTTTAAGCAATTTACATAATAATTATCGAGCCAGAGCCGCAAGCAGCAAAACCAGAACCGAACCCAATGGGGAGTCCCGCCTCAATTATCGAACAAAACTTAAACCAAGTTGATGCTTGACTTTGTTTCGTGGTCCGAGTACAAGCCTGACTATAAATTGAAATTGAATATTCAATATCGTTGTCTCAGATTGTTCGCAACGAGAGCCAGATTTAAACAAAGCCGAAGCCATTTCATAGAGATCCAATTGTATGATTGGCACTAATGGATGCTGGCGGAAATACAATAAACTATTGAAAGTGCAGGCCTAAGGGCCATAAGCTTTGTTCATTAGCAATAAATGTGGCCATTGCGTAAATCTCAATCACAAGAGGTAGGAGATGAACGAAATTAACACTGAGAAAATGGCAAACGGCAGTATTTCCTACACCATCAACCACTTCGTTCCGCTCCTCCGAAAGTGCTGATTTTTGCTATGGAGCATATATATCCGCTTCATTTCTTCGCCTCTCACTAGAATACGAGCCAAATATTAAATATTCCGCTCATCCGAAAGTTATGATTGATGCTATGGACAAAGAATGTCTCCATTGAGAAATTGAGACACCCTCCAAACGATTGAGCGGTTTCCATCTAGCTATGATGACTGAATCCCAATGATAAACCCTAAAACTCAACTACTTTCAAATCCAAGTTATAGCCAATATTTGCTTATTTTTGTGTCTAGAAATAAATTTCCTTTATTTTCGTGCGAAACGGAAGTCAAATAATTTCAACTTTTCTCAAGAGAAAAACTTTAAGTCAATCGGGAAAAACAATTTTTGAAAAGTGCTTTTGCTACAAATCCAAGCGCAACGAAGGATTTTGAAAAATATTTGACATTTACATTGTGCAGGGGAAGTGCCACAGCAGGACACAGCAGGGGCAAGGGAGGGGGGGGGGGGGGAAGATGTTGAGCGGTTGTTTAACTTAAATTGCTTTGCCGGCTGCCTGACAGAGGAGGAGGAGGAGAAGGAAGAGAAATGGCGAAACAAAAGCCAACAAATGCAACTTTGCTCAATGCGCTTCCGTTTCCGCTGCCTCTCTTCATCTTCTGCCCCCCTCCCTCCTGTTACCGCCCGATTTTCACCATCGGTCGGGACCCGGGGATCTTCCCCGTTTTCAGGCAACTCCTTGGCACAGCCAAACTTTGGCATTGTTGTCTTTGGCTGTTGCTTGTGGCAATCACTTTCATTCGCTTTTCCCCCCTGGCAGAACACCCCAACCCCTCCCCCACCCCCTATGTTCTCCGCAAAAACCGCCAAACGCTTCCGTAGAACCCCCTCCATGCTGCACCGCCTCTAACAAACGCCAGCAGCCACCTTCTTTTGTATCAAAGTTTAAGTATAAAATGTAGTTTTTTTCTTTTTATATTCCAGCAGAAAGGGTACTCCCGCTTTGAGCTGAGGTTTGCCACGCGCCTGAGGAAGTACTTTCCAGTCTAAAAGGAATATAATTGATGGATGTACATGAATATGTATCGCGGTGATCGGATGAGAGTTAGGTCTTGCTGCAAGTCTTAGAGGAAACACCAGAATATATAAATTATATAGTACATCCCATATCAGGACTCCTCCGTTAAGGGCATTCAACTATTCCTCGATGAAGCTGTCACTTCTGTTGGCATTACCGTAGCTGCTTTTCAAAATATATACCAGTATTTGCCGCGGCGTCAGTTAGGTTGATTTACCCCATGGATTCGCATTCCATACGGTTTTTGATTGAGCAATTACGCCAGCGACCAGGGGCGCCGGGAGCCAGGCGCCAGGCTCCAGGAGTGAAGTGTAGCGGAGAGAGCTTTTCAAATTTCATTTAAAGTGTCAGCCACGCCAGAAAATATTCCATTTTCATAATTTGACAGGCATTGCGGGGCAGAAACATTCGGTTGCAGCTCCATCAGAGTGGCCCCAAACCAACGCACACAAACTACTGCAAGGGACTCGTTTCCGCTTGCATTTAAGCATGTTTGAGGTCCTGTCATTTGGAAAGGATGTTTTGTGGGCTAGCCTGAATACGCAACCGCTTGGGCGCAAAGCAATAGACAACAGCAGAAACCGCAGTCATGATTAGTGGTTGTCATGACCTTTGTCCTCTGCTTGGGTCCAGAGATGCTTGGGATACAGGAGGGTGTATGCTCATAGGGGATGAGCACTATGGGGGATTACAACAACAAAAGTTCAATATTTCCGATAAGTTAATTGCGGATTCCGCTTGCCAGCGAAGCCAACGACATTAAAGGCCAAAAGTATAATTGCAAGTGCCAATCGGCAGCTCACCCAACCCCACCCTCCCCTCAGTGACACTCTTACCACTTTGGCTTATCACACGTTGGCACTGTCCTTGCCCCACGCGCCATGCCACATCAAGTGCTAACCGCAGAGAAAAAGGAAAAGAAAAGGGAAAAAGTGTAAAGGAAAACAAACAAAACGCAACCTGCAATGAAAACGAAACCGCAGAAGCGTGAGGGGCAGCAAAAGTAAAAGCTACGTAAGCCATTTACTCGTTAACTGTTAATTCAGAACGGGTGCAGAGCCAGGCGGGAAGAGGGGAGGCAAGGAACGGAAGGGATCGAGAGGAACGTGCACGAGTGGCATGACAAAGCGACGACGCCACCGACACAACACATTTGCACATCAAATTAGATTTAATTTCGAAAAAGCTGCAAAAAATGTCTCTTTTGGCGGAAGAACAACAGAAAAAGTGACACAAGACCAAGGAAACACGCAGCGGCAACAAAAAACGAGAAATAATGTGACAACCAACAGACAAAAGGTCGTAAAGAAGCTGAAAACATACAGAAAATGGAGTCACGTGTCCGAGGGCCCTCGCCTAAATTACGCTCCTGGGAGCAGAAACCCACACAGATCCGCACATCCACTCACATGCACCCACAAATGCAGTGGCAAGTGGCAAAATAGAAAAAAGTCTTTTGGAAGACACTTATTCCCAAAATCCTGCTTATGCGGAAAGAATCCATTATTCAAAATTTCTACATTTTCGCGCCTACTGCTGCTGTTTGACAACACTGAACTGCAATTAACATATCGATAGCTGCAATTAACAGGATTCTGTCTATTAACAGATCACACATTGGCGCCAAATGTAAAAATTCAAAAACTATTAATTCAGGTCTATGTTATGTTTAAATATCTATTGTTGGCTTTAACTAGACTTGGATCTATTTTCTATAATGTAAGTTGCTTATATTTCGAATCCGTTGCATAATTTAAAAACATATCTTCAGCAGTCCACTTCTCATTCGAATTTCCACGCTCGGCTTCACGGGTTCTTCAGTCATTCTTCTACAAGGTGACCACAGGAAAAACACAGGTCACCATAACCCTTCATCATATTCGCGCTAAGGACAGGGCACAACAATCCAGTAAAAAGCGTTCCCTCAGCGAAACAAAGGGAAGCGACTACGAAATACCCTGCAAGACGCGTTGGTAAGGAAATCCTTGACTCCCCTGCGGGACTTTCCACCTCATTTATTGCTCTATTCAAATTTGATTGCCATGTACGCGGGGACAAGTTGATTCGCTTTGAATTTAATTGAATGCTGGACTTCCATTCGGAAAGGAGTCGCCTCCGACTGCCTCCGATTGCATGTGGAGCTGCCGTCTTCCGTGGCATGGCCGTCTCTTTCTGCCACGGGTGTGGTATCAAGCGAAAATCATCGGTTTCCATTTGAGGCGTTTAGGAACGGCCCCCCCTGGGTAGGTGCGAGTAGGTGTGTGCCTGGCGACTGTTTTGCATTGCAAATGCGGACGGACCCACAGTGCATTCTTCACGTGTGCGAGGGGCGCTCCTTTGAAGGCACAAGGGGGCTCTGCATTGCATGCTAGCCGAACATGGACCCTTCTAATGTCCTGCTGTTAGCAAAGTTGCGCTTTTGGTTTCCTCTATGGCCCGCCAAGATTTCATGGCACTTGTAATTAAAAGCCAGTTCCCCTACAAACGGCAGAATCTGGAAGGAGTATTCTCGTACGAAGAGCTCTCCTGCGGCGGGTTTCCATAGGTTTAAGGCACCTCCACTGTAGGGGATGCAGGATTCGTTGCACTTGCTTTTGGGCCAGGCCAAGCCCACTTTGTGGCTAACTAGTGTCGCCGGGTTGACAATTAAAACTTAATTAAAACCGCATGCACTTTAACCTTCGCCCTGAACTTTAATGGCGCTTAATTACCATATATTTACATGCAATTCCCGTGATTTCGTGGCGTAACCATGCGATTACATAATCGCTTGTTCCCTCCATTTAATCCAAATGAGACATTACCCTTAGCCAGCGAGTTATTAGATGTTTTTTGATTAAATTATACCTTGGGCAAAATGGAGAACCCACTCCCAATTTAAATGTTAACCTTGGCGGGAAACCGTACAGAATCCACAGATAACAGACGCTGCTAACATCTCTGGTAAGAAGACATATGTGCCGGCAGAGCAGACCTGTTGTCGGGGCAGAACAGCTGACTGCAGCAGTCTGGCAGCACTCTGGCATTTGTTTACATTTTGCGGTGTGCACAGAACACGCCGAAAGTGGAGAATATTATAAAAACCCCCGACAATATCAGAGTTATTTCACTTTTACATGAGCAGCCACAGGCAGAGGAACGCGTCCGGACGGCAAGCAGCTCCCAGTGGAGGCCAGAAAGAAGCACAAGTGCAGCAGCAGTGGAGCCCCCCAGAGCAGCCATCGACGGAGGAACAGCATTGTTGTTGTTGGCGTGACTGCGGCGTATTAAATCAGCGGCAACGACAGAGCGCGAAACAGCAACCGGAAGTGCAGCGCGAGGCGTGCAACTGGTGGCCACCGCAATGGAGGTCTTCGCCTGGGTAAGGCCCCCCGAAAGAGACATCGTCGCGGCGATTCGCGATTTGAAATGCAAATTAATGAGTGATATCCTCTATCGTTTTTCGTGCTGTATCGTGCAGGGTGCCAACTCTCACGGCCAGCTCGGCCTTGGCTTTGAATCGGAGCTGTGCATGACGCCGCAGCGCCTGACCAGACACTCCTTCGCCCCCCAGCTGGTACGCTGCATACGCGGCGGCGGGGGGCACGTACTCGTCCTGGACACGAACGGAAGGGTGCACGCCTGCGGCTGGAATAATCGCGGACAACTGGGCCTGGACTCGACGGAGGAGTGCCACAACGAGTTCCAGATGATTCCCTCAGAGTTCTTTGAGGTGACACCAATGCTGCCACCCATCAAAGGACACTTTCACCTCTCGATTCTTTCAGGAAGTACCCATTGAAACCGTGAGCTGCGGCTGGGACATCTCTGGGGGCATAACCCTGACCAAGCGACTCTTCGTGTGGGGCTCCAACGCCTTCCAGCAGCTGGGGATCTGCCAGCGCGGGTTCATGGCCGTCCGTCGGCCCCTGCCCGTGCGGCTGCCCAAGGAGGAGCCCGCCCTGGCCATCAGCTTCGGGCTGCGCCACTGCGCAGTGCTCACGCAGGACCACAAGATCTACGTGTTCGGGCGGCTGCGCGTCATGGACCCCCCGCCCATCGAGCTGGACATCACGGCCACCACCCTGCACCGCTGCAACACGATGAAGATCCAGGTGCACAATCCGAACGAGCTGCGCATCGTGGCCCTCTCCAGCGGCCAGCACCACATGCTGCTCAAGTGCGTGGACCTGTCCCAGGAGGGCGGCAGCACCAAGCGGATTCTATCTCTCGGCGACAACAAGTTCGGCCAGTCCAACGCCTTCCTCTTCGAGGAGGACGTGCGGCAGCTGGCCGTCGGCTGGACCCACAATGCGGCGCTGCTCCGCAACAACGAGATCCTCATGTGGGGCCGCAACTGCTACGGACAGCTGGGCACGGGCTCAATCAGCGCGCAGCAGGCGGTGCCCCAGCCACTCAGTCTCCGACTGCCCGACGGCCAGACGCCTGCTCGCGTGCACATGGGGGCAGAGCACGGCCTGCTGCGGACCACAGCCGGCGAGATCTACACCTGGGGCTGGAACGAGCACGGAAACTGTGGCAACAACAGTACGGAGAATGTGTAAGCATCTCCCTTCTGCCAGGGGTTTGGCTTTAAATTCGATTTTCGATCAATTTCCAGATACAGCCCTACACTCGTGGAAATCCCGGGACGCGTGAAGTTGGCCGGAGCGGGCTCGGGCTTCTGTTACGCCATTTCCGAGTCGTCTGTTAACTAATTTTATGATTAATAATTGTTATTTTCTTGTTGTAGAGGGCCAAAGCCTCTGTTGGATAAAAATATGAAATATGTAAATGAAAACTTCCGTTTACTGCATTTTACAGTATTAAAAACCTATTTATAAGCTCTCGATATCAGTTTGTTCTTTAATTTTGTTCCTAATTATAGAATAATGCTGAACACTAGCGAAAACCCCGACTTCCCACAAATGGCCAAGATCCAAGGCCTCTGTGATGGACTCTGCCCCGATGGCGAGATTGAAATGTAAGCTCCACATTCCAATATGATAGGAGTGACTCGAGAGGAGGTTGCACTTTTATGGTCTCAAGAATGGCCAGAAGAACGTGCGCGGGACGCCCTGCCGTTGACGTCGAAATGCCGAACTGTTGAATATCCCCTAGAAGAGTAAATATTCTCGATTTAAATTTAAGGTTAAGCCACCACTCCTCTATAGCATTTTAATGGATAACCGAATGCCATACCGCAAGGCCTAGGATTGATGTTTGATGTCCAACAGACTGCAAATCTTATGGAGCCAATTCGAATGTTTCTGGCCTACAACCAGTACCATCTGTGTCACAAACCTATTGAACTGTTCCAAGCCAAGATATGTGACCACTGTCTCACTGAGGTCTTCTGCCATAAGACTTTTGACGAAGTTGAATCGAAAAACATTTGTACAATTCGTGATTCTACGACTACGACTGCTGAATCTGTGCACCCAGTGTTCAATCTTGAGCTTCCCGGAATCCATTCCCTACCGGTTCATGTGCGCCAGGATCCATCGTTTAAGCTCTGCTTTCAGGGGAATCTGTACCACGCGTCTGGGCGCCGCAAAGTTTCAGATCATAAGACGGTCTCTGAATGATTTCCCTTAAATTCTACAGTTTTTCCTTTCTCCTCGCGTAGATGGGTTCTTTGAATGTTTACTCAAGCCTGCAAAAAGCAGTTGGATGTTCCTGGCTCCTACTTGTGTCTTTTGATGCCAATCGACTCGCCGGCCATTACGGAAGCACGGCCGGGGAGTAAGCAAGGACTACTTGCCAAGGAGTTTTTAAGGAATCCACCGCAACAAAGCTACTCTGCGAGTATACACCCGCAGCTAGAAAAGTCCCCAAGGCGGTGCTATTCCATATGTTCTGATTTTAAAAACTCTGCTGAAACAGTCAGGGAGCAGCAGGAACCGTTTGTTGTTTCCAAACTGAAAGGAGTTTACTTGCCAGAAGTTTTACTCCTCAAAAAATTCGATTGAACTGAATTTTTCACTGCCAAAAGAATAGTATTATAATATTCATATTCATTAATGAGTCAAACCCTCTGATCACATTGAATGCATTATTCATCACAAATGGAAGAAAAATATCCTCCCAATAATCTACTTCGTTAATTAAAGCTTTCAGTTCACCTTTGACCTTGTGTAGAAAACAGCTGAGCAGTAGAACCGACTAACAAAATCCAAAAATTACTTACATTTCGCACTGGCCGATGCACTTTTAAGCCGAATATCTCCTCTTTTGCATTGCACAATCATCTTTTGAGAGGATTTAGTTACATCTGCAAATAAATAAATAAACAATAAATTTCCAGCATTTTTCATTTGTTTTGCATTTCCAAACCACATTTAAACCTCTTTACCAAATCCTAAATTTGATTTTTAATTTAAGCTACATTTTTATGGTCGCTGACCCCAACAGTGCGACAGTTAGGTTGAAGTTCAATTAAAATGTCGGCCACACCAGAAATATTCCATTTTCATAACTTGACAGGCATTGCGGGGCAGACATTTTCGGAGCCCCAACTCGTATCCGTACGCGTTGAAGGATGTTTGATGTTTTGTGGACTGAATCCGCAATTTCTTGGACGCAAAGCAATAGACAACAGCAGAAACCGCAGTCATGATTAGTGGTTGTCATGACCTTTGTCCTCTGCTTGGGTCCAGAGATGCTTGGGATACAGGAGGGTGTATGCTCATAGGGGATGGCGGGGGGGGGTGGGATTACAACTTCAAAAGGTCAATATTTCCGATAAGTTAATTGCGGATTTCGCTTGCCAGCGAAGCCAACGACATTAAAGGCCAAAAGTATAATTGCAAGTGCCAATCGGCAGCTCACCCAACCCCACCCTCCCCTCAGTGACACTCTTACCACTTTGGCTTATCACACGTTGGCGCTGTCCTTGCCCCACGCGCCATGCCACATCAAGTGCTAACCGCAGAGAAAAAGGAAAAGAAAAGGGAAAAAGTGTAAAGGAAAACAAACAAAACGCAACCTGCAATGAAAACGAAACCGCAGAAGCGTGAGGGGCAGCAAAAGTAAAAGCTACGTAAGCCATTTACTCGTTAACTGTTAATTCAGGGCGGGTGCAGAGCCAGGCGGGAAGAGGGGAGGCAAGGAACGGAAGGGATCGAGAGGAACGTGCACGAGTGGCATGACCAAGCGACGACGCCACCGACACAACACATTTGCACATCAAATTAGATTTAATTTCGAAAAAGCTGCAAAAAATGTCTCTTTTGGCGGAAGAACAACAGAAAAAGTGACACAAGACCAAGGAAACACGCAGCGGCAACAAAAAACTAGAAATAATGTGACAACCAACAGACAAAAGGTCGTAAAGAAGCCGAAAACATACAGAAAATGGAGTCACGTGTCCGGGGGCCCTCACCTAAATTACACTCCTGGGAGCAGAAACCCACACAGATCCGCACATCCACTCACATGCACCCACAAATGCAGTGGCAAGTGGCAGAATAGAAAAAAGTCTTTTGGAAGACACTTATTCCTGAAATCCTAAACATGCGAAAAGAATCCATTATTCAAAATTTCTACATTTTCGCGCCTACTGCTGCTGTTTGACAACACTGAACTGCAATTAACATATCGATAGGTTCCATTAACAGGATTCTGTCTATTAACAGATCACACATTGGCGCCAAATGTAAAAATTCAAAAACTATTAATTCAGGCATATGCTATGTTGAAATATCTATTGTTGGCTTTAACTACACTTGGATCTTTTTTCTATAATGTAAGTTGCTTATATTTCGAGTCCGTTGCATAATTTAAAAACATATCTTCAGCAGTCCACTTCTCATTCGAATTTCCACGCTCGGCTTCACGGGTTCTTCAGTCATTCTTCTACAAGGTGACCACAGGAAAAACACAGGCTACAATAACCCTTCATCATATTCGCGCTAAGGACAGGGCACAACAATCCATACTGAAAGTCCAGTAAAAAGCGTTCCTTCAGCGAAACAAAGGGAAGCGACTACGAAATACCCTGCAAGACGCGTTGGTAAGGAAATCCTTGACTCCCCTGCGGGACTTTCCACCTCATTTATTGCTCTATTCAAATTTGATTGCCATGTACGCGGGGACATGTTGATTCGCTTTGAATTTAATTGAATGCTGGACTTCCATTCGGAAAGGAGTCGCCTCCGACTGCCTCCGATTGCATGTGGAGCTGCCGTCTTCCGTGGCATGGCCGTCTCTTTCTGCCACGGGTGTGGTATCAAGCGAAAATCATCGGTTTCCATTTGAGGCGTTTAGGAACGGCCCCCCCTGGGTAGGTGCGAGTAGGTGTGTGCCTGGCGACTGTTTTGCATTGCAAATGCGGACGGACCCACAGTGCATTCTTCACGTGTGCGAGGGGCTCTCCTTTGAAGGCACAAGGGGGCTCTGCATTGCATGCTAGCCGAACATGGACCCTTCTAATGTCCTGCTGTTAGCAAAGTTGCGCTTTTGGTTTCCTCTATGGCCCGCCGAGATTTCATGGCACTTGTAATTAAAAGCCAGTTCCCCTACAAACGGCAGAATCTGGAAGGAGTATTCTCGTAAGGAGAGCTCTCCTGCGGCGGGTTTCTATGGGTTCTCCACTGTAGGGGATGCGGGTTTCGTTGCACTCGCTTTTGGGCCAGGCCAAGCCCACTTTGTGGCTAACTAGTGTCGCTGGGTTGACAATTAAAAATTAATTAATACCGCATGCACTTTAACCTTCGCCCTGAACTTTAATGGCGCTTAATTACCATATATTTACATGCAATTCCCGTGATTTCGTGGCGTAACCATGGGATTACATAATCGCTTGTTCCCTCCATTTATCCCAAAAGAGACATTACCCTTAGCCAGCGAGTTGTTAGCTGTTTTTTGATTAAATTATACCTTGGGCAAAAGGGAGAACCCACTCCCAATTCAAATGTTAACCTTGGCGGGAAACCGTACAGAATCCACAGATAACAGAGGCTGCTAACATCTCTGTTAAGCGGACAGATGTGCCGGCAGAGCAGACCTGTTGTCGGGTAGAACAGCTGACTGCAACGGTCTGGCAGCACTGTGGCATTTGTTTACATTTTGCGGTGTGCACAGAACACAGAACACGCCGAAAGTGGAGAATATTATAAAAACCCCCGACAATATCAGAGTTATTTCACTTTTACATGAGCAGCCACAGGCAGAGGCACGCGTCCGGACGGCAAGCAGCTCCCAGTGGAGGCCAGAAAGCAGCACAACTGCAGCAGCAGTGGAGCCCCTCAGAGCAGCCATCGACGGAGGAACAGCATTGTTGTTGTTGGCGTGACTGCGGCGTATTAAATCAGCGGCAACGACAGAGCGCGAAACAGCAACCGGAAGTGCAGCGCGAGGCGTGCAACTGGTGGCCACCGCAATGGAGGTCTTCGCCTGGGTAAGGCCCCCCGAAAGAGACATCGTCTACTGCGATTCGCGATTTGAAATGCAAATTAATGAGTGATATCCTCTATCGTTTTTCGTGCTGTATCGTGCAGGGTGCCAACTCTCACGGCCAGCTCGGCCTTGGCTTTGAATCGGAGCTGTGCATGACGCCGCAGCGCCTGACCAGACACTCCTTCGCCCCCCAGCTGGTGCGCTGCATACGCGGCGGCGGGGGGCACGTACTCGTCTTGGATACGAGCGGAAGGGTGCACGCCTGCGGCTGGAACAATCGCGGACAACTGGGCCTGGACTCGACGGAGGAGTGCCACAACGAGTTCCAGATGATTCCCTCAGAGTACTTTGAGGTAATACGAAGGATGCCATCCATCAAAGGCCACTTTCACCTCTCGATTCTTTCAGGAAGTACCCATTGAAACCGTCAGCTGCGGCTGGGACATCTCTGGGGGCATAACCCTGACCAAGCGACTCTTCGTGTGGGGCTCCAACGCCTTCCAGCAGCTGGGGATCTGCCAGCGCGGGTTCATGGCCGTCCGTCGGCCCCTGCCCGTGCGGCTGCCCAAGGAGGAGCCCGCCCTGGCCATCAGCTTCGGGCTGCGCCACTGCGCAGTGCTCACGCAGGACCACAAGATCTACGTGTTCGGGCGGCTGCGCGTCATGGACCCCCCGCCCATCGAGCTGGACATCACGGCCACCACACTGCACCGCTGCAACACGATGAAGATCCAGGTGCACAATCCGAACGAGCTGCGCATCGTGGCCCTCTCCAGCGGCCAGCACCACATGCTGCTCAAGTGCGTGGACCTGTCCCAGGAGGGCGGCAGCACCAAGCGGATTCTATCTCTCGGCGACAACAAGTTCGGCCAGTCCAACGCCTTCCTCTTCGAGGAGGACGTGCGGCAGCTGGCCGTCGGCTGGACCCACAATGCGGCGCTGCTCCGCAACAACGAGATCCTCATGTGGGGCCGCAACTGCTACGGACAGCTGGGCACAGGCTCGATCAGCGCGCAGCAGGCGGTGCCCCAGCCACTCAGTCTCCGATTGCCCGACGGCCAGACGCCTGCTCGCGTGCACATGGGGGCAGAGCACGGCCTGCTGCGGACCACAGCCGGCGAGATCTACACCTGGGGCTGGAACGAGCACGGAAATTGTGGCAACAACAGTACGGAGAATGTGTAAGCATCTCCCTTCTGCCAGTGGTTTGGCTTTAAATTCGATTTTCGATCAATTTCCAGATACAGCCCTACACTCGTGGAAATCCCGGGACGCGTGAAGTTGGCCGGAGCTGGCTCGGGCTTCTGTTACGCCATTTCCGAGTCGTCTGTTAATTAATTTTATAATAAATGTTAAAATTGCTTTAAATTACTAAACGGAATATCGAAATTGACGAATTTGATGTCGGATCATGAGCAAAATTGTACGAATAATCAAACCCAAGCAGTTGGCGCTCTTTCTTCCATCGATAGTTGAAGAAACATCGATGCATCGATAGTAACAATGAAGTTTTTCAACCTCCAGCAGCTTTACTTGAACTCCGCGGAATTTTCGTTGCAAATACTATTTGCCATTTTTACAGTGAAAATAAAGTGCTTTGTATTTCAAAAACTTAAGCTTTTCTACAGAAAAAAGAAGGTAAATATGGTAAATGGTAGATTTTTATATATTTTATTCGAAATGTGCGGCTTGCCAGGCAATTAGTGGATGAATTTGAGGGCGCATATGGTTTTTGAAGCCAGCAAGTGCAAATGGCGATGTAGAATCATCAAAGTGCAATGAAATATGCCAAATATTTGCGGCACCGGCCTCTACACACTCGTGTTACATGATAGATGCCTCTGAGCAGAGAACTAACTCCTTTAAATAATGGGCAGCACTGAAAAAGTCGCCCAAAATGAGACATCGCTTCTTCTGCGCAAAATGCAATGGATTGGATTGATATTTCTTCGATCCGCAGAAGTCTCAGTTTAAGACTTCTGTGGGCATGTGTATGCCGTCATTTTTCGTTCACCAATACACATACAGATTAACCAGTGCTGCCAATAGTTCATCCACTGATACACACACGCACACACAGCACTCAAGCCTCTACGACCTCTGACTGGGCAGCACTGTCGTGTTCGGCGTCTGTGTCGGGCAGTAATTCCACGAAACTTCAGTGTGTATTAGTAGACCACTCCGCATGTGGCTTTTTCCCACAAATCAGTTGTTTATGTGCAACCGATCGCCATAAACAAACGAACAGACGACTTGAATCTGATTACTTCCATTTCGCTCGAAGCAGTGAATGTTCTCGTTCAGCGGTGTTTCTTTCCAATAAACATTTTCATTTCTTTCTCGCTCAAAAAAGATGTCAGAGAATAGCTTCAACTCAAAGAATTTGGACGATGACGATGAGGACGATGCGATTGCTGCCTCTGAGGGTGTGTATCAATGAATCCTCCTCCAACCTGAATATAATCCACGCGTTTGTCTCGCGCTTTAGGCAAAATTTCGAGCCAGGTGGCCAAGCGCATCTGGCAGCCAACCAGCGATGATACTACCCCTGGGGTCTGGGAGCCGCCCGAGAAGCCCCTGCCCCACGTGGAGGAGGATGCTCCGATGACTGCCGAGGCCCTGGCGGAGGCTCTAGCGGTGAGCGAGACCGCCTCGGACTTTATACGCGAAGTGGAGCGCTCTCTCTACGGCGATAACAGCAAGGATCCGGAGAACGGCACCGCCCAGTACTTCAAGGCGGCCGAGAATTATTCGCTGTTTGGCGCCAACTACATGGGCTTGGAGGAGGACAAGAACAAAAAACCGCCGCCGGGCTTCGACCAAAGCTCCAGTCAGATTGCGGCTGGATCGGCCGGAGTACCCGGCCAAAGCTACTCGGGGGTAAGTGGTGCTCTTTGAGTGGATGTATCTTGAAAGCAGGCCAGGAACATGATGATTTGTTGGCTAGAATATGCCCAATATGCCCTCCTTCTTAGCTGTTCTAAGGAAAACCACAACTCTGTCGGTATTTCAGGGACCCTCTTCATCCGGAATGGGCGGCATGGCAATGTCCCAGCAGCCGCAGCACAAGGCCGCGAATCAGCCAGGACCTGCAGCGATGCCTCCACAGCAGCAGCAGCATCCGCGTCATCCTTCGCCAGCGACAGTGGCCAGGGTCATAGCCGAGGCAGCAGCTCTGGCTGGAGCTGGGGCTGGCATAGACATTTGCCTGCACGCCCATGGCCATCTGCCCAGTGCCACGGAAATGGCCATCGGGCAGCTTTACCAGCAGCTTACGGGCATGAATTTCAATCAGGCCAATAGACAGCAGCAGCAGCAGCAACACCAGCAGCAGCAGCAACAGCAGCACCTCCACCACCAGCAGCAGCAGCAGCAGGCGGCTCTCCAGCAGCAACAGGCGGCTCTCAAGCAGCAGCAGCAGGCGGCTCTGAAGCAGCAGCAGCAGGCGGCTTTGAAGCAGCAGCAGCAGCAGGCGGCTCTCCTGCAGCAGCAGGCGGCTCTCAAGCAGCAGCAGGCGGCTCTCCAACAGCAGCAACAGCAGCAGGCAGCTCTCCAGCAGCAGCAGCAGCAGCAGCAGCAGCAACAGCAGCAGCAACAGCACTCGGTGGCCAATCCTGGTGTCGCCGCCACTGCCATGATGTACGCCAATTTCGAGCTGCAGCAGCAGGTGACCTTGCGTCAGCTACAACTGCAGCAGATTCGCCACCACCAGCAGCATCAGCACCAGCAACAGCACCGTACAATACGCGGCATCTACGGGTCCAATGGCAAGGGACCACATTCCGGACCTCCACATTCCGGCGGTCGCAGATAGGCACAGGAAAGGCATCCACAAAAACAAAAAGAATATTTCTACGGCACAGATTTTATATATAATTTTATGAAAATGTATACTCTAATTTGTACGGAGACTCGAATTTAAAGTGGTCCCCAAAACGAGAGACACATTCTCTCTTCTTAAAGAAAAGCCTCAGCATTCCCAGAGCGGGAAATCAATTTTTTTTTTCTTACAAAATATATACATATAAATCGTAGAACTTCCAGCAAAGAGTTCAGACCTTGACGAAATTCTCAATAGAAAACAAATTTTAAAAAACCAGTACATTCTGCATTTGTAAGTGCTTGAATTTTCTATGAATATTCTGCACCAGATACCGATTTTCTCCATATATACTATAACATAACATCCTTCCATACATACACTCCATATATACTGTATACAAAACATTTAAAAAACAAAGAGAAGCAACCATTCTAAATAAAATGTTAAATACAAAAAAGTGTAAGGCCTTTAAAAAAGAAATAAAAGTGTAAAGAAACTGAAATTAAATGTAATATTTAAATCCAAAATTAAAGACTGCCCAAAGATTCTCTAAACAAATGATATATAATTCCAGAGATGTCCAAAATTGGCTAAGAATATCCATCATAAACGAGGAATGAGTGAAAGAAGGAACACAGTTTGAAGATCTCTGAACACAACCAAAGACTATATTGTATAGATATGGGGTAAATTATGGTCTTTGATAGAACACCTTCCAAAATGTACCAAAAGTAGCCTAAATAGTGCCCCTATATACACGATATATCCACCACAAAATTCCAACTTTATTTTCTAGAAATCTAACAGAAATTTGCATTCTTTTCTACTTGGCCTTGGCAATGCCAATCCTATTCAGCTCCACATCGAACGACACATAGTGTTCCCTGAAGAAGACATCTCCGATGATCCAGAAATTGAGCCCCGCCAAGTCCATGAAGCCCGTGATGCAGACATCCCCCTCGTAGGCGATCACATACTCCTGTGGCCGCACCTGGAACTTCTTGCCGGCGATGCCGAGCTCCAGGACCGGCAGATAGCTGATTCGCCCACAGGGCACCTGCCAGATGCCGTTGGTGGCATTGTAGGTGGCCCTGATTTTGGTGTTCAGCTGCGTGATGTCCTCGGTGGGTCCCACTATCAGAGAGGTGCCCGAGTCCATGATGGCCTTGCAACTGTTGCAGCGACGACACTTCTTCGAGGGGAAACCAATGTAGTCCATCGTGAACTGCCACATTTTCTGTTGGGTTACGTTCACGTGGGTCAACGAGCCGTGGTACAGGCTCGAGTTGGAGCCGCCTAAGATCAGCGATCCCCCGTCGCCGCTCTTCAGGTGGAACGAGAATATCGAGCTATCGACTAGTTTCTGATCGATCATCTGATAGAATGGAGGCCTGGCACCTGTCACGGAAGCCCCGGGATACGCCATGCCCAGGACCCCATCGAAGCTGCTGCACGTGTCCGTTTGGCTGACCAGCCCGAAGCCCTGGTCCTTGATTGAGATCTGCCCAATGGACACCGTTTCCGAGGCTGTCACGCCGCTCACCTTTCCGACTCCGTAGGTGATGCTGAAGGAGGTGCCGTTGGCCTTGAAGGACTTCGATTTGGCCATCTGGAACACGGCGTTGCCGCACTCCTTGATGCAGGTGCTGCAGTTGGAGTTGGGAATCCATAGATCCGACGAACCCGTGTCGAACTGCACGGTGAACGCCTGATCGGACACAAACAGAGGTCCGTAGAACTGGGTTTGAAACGCATTAAAGAGCGGTTCGATGGCCTCTGAGGGTGCACTGGTGGTGCTCGTGTTGGCGGTGCTCTGAGTCGTTACTGCTGGCATTCCGAACTTGCGGCGCATGTGCTTCCGACTGGCCCACAGGTGTCGGCCATGTGGCAGCTTGCGGTGCCTGTGTCGCTGCATCGCAATTCTGTGAAACGCCTCACTGGCACAGAGGAACGCGCAGAGCAGCAGGATAACCACACGTTGATTCATATTCAAAACTCTGCTCAACCTACAGTCCGCGCTGCAGTACTTATAGTCTTCGAATAGGGCTTTATCGGGCCAAAAGCTGGATTTGGTGGCATAACATTCGCACGTAAGGCCGTGCCATGTGCCGAAAACACAAATAATTTGGTTCTCATTATGTGATTTATCAAGTAATTTAGTTTCTATGGGGTGGTGCTGTACTCATAGTTGCGCTTAGTGCGAGAGAAGCAATTGGACGCGACCGAAGCGGAGCGAGTGAGCCGAACGAGAGCAGCGAGTGAGCCAGCCTTTATAAGAAATAAAGGTACAGTCTTTAGAGCATTTCAGGACTTTGCTTAGACTTTAATATGCTCTATATTTCATTATCGGACCCGTAAAGCTTTTTAGTTTATTGTAAACATTATTTATTATTATATTTGTATTCTATTATATTGATTATTATATTGGACACTATTTATGAATATATTTGAGTACATTTAGACATCTCCCAACTCAAATTTCCTATACAATGCGCAAGCACTTGGATAGCCTAAGATTCATTTGGCATCAATTCAATTCCCATTCAATGCATAGCCGTGGCCAGTCCAATTTGATTGTAGCCCATGTCATAGACCGTGTAGTAGGCGCCCATAAAGACCTCGCCGAGTATCCACAGGTCACTGCCCGCGAGGCTGGTGAAGCTCGAGACACACGTCTCGCCGTACTGTAGGATATAGTCGGATGGCTGCAGGGGGAACTCCTTTCGGGCAATGGTGAAAACCATCGTCGGCAGGCTGGCTATCGTCGAGCAGTTGACCAGGAACACGCCGCTCGAGTCCTTCGGATTGAGCACAGCCAACAACTGGTTGATCTTTTTGATCGCGGCTGTTGGAGCCACCAGCAGGGAAGTGCCCACATCGAGTATGGCCTGGCAGTGGGTGCAAAAGGTCTTCCCGCCCAGCACCGCACTGGTCATCACGAACTGCCAGTATCCCTGCTGGGAGACGGGGACGTAGGTGAGGCAGCCGCTGAAGAGTGTCGCATCAATGCCGCCGAGAACGAGCTCACCGCCGTCTGTGGCATTGGTGCCGTTCCTGTTCAGATAAATGGAGAAGACCGGGTGCTTGATCAGCCCTTGGGCCACCAGGTTGTAGAACGGCGGAGTGACCCCGCCGATCGAGATACTCGCGTAGCCCAGACCGAACATCCCGTCGAAGGGGGAGGAGAGAAACGTGGCCTCTGGCTCGTCGGTGATCTCGGCAAAGACCTGCCTCTGAATGGCCAGCTCCGCTATGGTGACCGTGTCCTGCGACAGGATGCCCGAGAGCGCCACTCCTCCCTCCGACTTCGAGGCGTATTCGATCGTGAAGGCCGTGCCATTGGCCACATACGAGCTCGAGGACTTGGAGTCGTACTGGTTGTGGCTCACGCAGGACTTGACCGTGGCCGGACACTTGCTGGAGGGCACCCAGAGATTCGACGAGCCCGTATCGATCAGCAGGATGAACTCCTGCGGCGGAGTGCCAATCGTCACTGGCAGATAGTACTCCGTGTTGAAGGCATTCCCCAATCTAGTCCCACTCGAGCCATGGTCCTTAGTTGTCTCTGGTGCTGTTTCTGTCTCTGGTGCTGTTGTGGTGGCATTCAGTTTGTGTTTCATCGACAGGGACTTGAGCTCGTTCTGCACATTGAGATGACTCGCCTGGGGATTCCGGCGTCTGCCCACCTTCAGGCGCCTCCGACACTCCACTGCGGATGAGCAGAGGGCCAGTATTAGCATCAGTTTACAGCAGTTCCACTTCACCTCCATCGCGGTGCGGCTCTCGACTCAATGTGTGACCGCCCTTCGGTCACGTATTTATAGCCGCTCTGGCCGTGCACCGTTGGGCCAAGAATTTCACACGTGATAGCGTCAAGAAATGTATTTCGGGGGTGCGGGGAAGGGCATTCCACATTTATTATTGCATATTTCTCGAAGAAGAACAAAACTTAGTTGCTCAAAGGAGCGAAACCCACGCGATTCTGGCCAAAATCGAACTGCGTGTAGTACTGGCCGAGGAAGACATCGCCCAGGACCCAGAAATCGGTGCCGATTTCGGTGAAGGTGGACATGC
This sequence comes from Drosophila pseudoobscura, assembly GCF_009870125.1. NCBI lineage: Eukaryota > Metazoa > Arthropoda > Insecta > Diptera > Drosophilidae > Drosophila > Drosophila pseudoobscura. The sequence continues at coordinate 27,967,816 of NC_046681.1, read as the reverse complement.
AGGACGTATAGCCTTCGTCGTGGAACACGCTGATGTACGCAGAGGCAGGCAGGTCGAAGGTGGTGCCCCCAATGTTGAAGCTCAGCACGGGAAGGGAGTCCAAGGTGGCGCAGGGAATGTAGTTGCTGCCTTCGATGAGGACGGCCCCAATGAGCTGATTAATCTGGGTATAGACCGCCTGGGGACAGGCCAGCAGGGAGGTACCCGTGTCGGCAATGGCCTGGCAGCCGTCGCACAGCACCGTGCCGTTCCAGGAGATGTTGTTCACGCTGAACTGCCAGTATCCTTCCTGGGACACGGGCACGTAGGTGAGATCGCCGGCCATAAGCGTCTCATCGACGCCGCCGAGCAGCAGCTGGCCTCCCTCCTCGGAGGAGCCGTTCCTTGCCAGATAGAAGCCGAAGGTCGGCTCATCGATGAGCCCCTGCTCGTACAGGTTGTAGAACGGCGGCACCACGGAGTCCACGGCTATCGTCTGGTATCCCATTCCCAGGATCCCATCGAAGGCGACGTCCGTGAAGCTGCTCCCCGGCTGCGACACCGCCTCGCCGAAGGTCTGATTGGCAATGGCCAGTCCGTTGATGGTCACAGTGTCCATGGCCAGGTATCCGGTCACGCTTCCCGTTCCGTACTGGATCGAGAAGTTCTGGCTGTTGGCCACATACGTGGACGAGGCACTGGCGTTGTACTGGTTGTGCTGCTGGCAGGCCACGTCCGTGGACAGGCACTGGGCCGAGGGTATCCACAGGTTGGAGGAGCCGGTGTCGAACACCACGTTGAAGTACTGCGGCGGAGTTCCGATGCTGATCTGTCCGTAGTAGTACATGTTCATCGAGTTGCCCAGCTCCTCGGTGGTGTAGTCTGGCTCGCTGTTCGACGGATAGTCATTTCCGTAGTCCGGCTGTCCGTAGTCGTACACCACGTAGTTCTCGATGAGCTGCTGGTACTTGTGCCTCAGCGAGCGCACCTCCTGCCTCACATGGTGGCGACTCCTCTTGTGCTCGCTCTTGTGGATCTTGATCCTCTGCAGCTCGGCACTGGCCAGCGCCAGGACACACAGTAGCACAAACAACTTGAACATTTTATTCCTTTTTAGATTCTCGTTAAACTCTTTTTCGATGTTGCCCTTTTAGTGTCTGGGGCCGGACTGCTGAAGACACCCCCAGGGAACGGCCTTTTATTGGCTCGACCCCATGACAAGGGCAAAGCCGGCCGCAATGGATCACCGATAGATAAAATTTACTGGAAAAAGATATCTCCTGTGATCGATTGTCCATGGCGATCGTTTACACGAATCGCAGACGTGCCAAAAATAAACAAAAAATATATTAACCATTAAACGCAGACACCGGGCTTTCCAAGAATCTAAATGAGGGATTTTGAATGAAAAATTGTAGAAAACAATTGCACTTTTCGGACTGGGCTTCATAGATAAGAAAGATGGTAAACAAATCAATTTGCAGAGATAAATATGGTCTGAAAACTTATGTTCTTATCTTATCTTCAATTAAAAGCCGACTCCCTGCGGAAGGGTAGATTGACCTTGAGTTCGAACAAGGTCATGGAGAAAGAGAGAGAGCTTGAAAAGCATAAAATCAAAAAATTGTTGAGGTACCCGAGTCCCACATGTGGAAACTGCAGCAGATGCCGCTTGAATCAGGGACCACGTTTGATTCCTTCGAAAGTGGCTCCAGAATTATACAGAATTATCTAGTAATAATGTTAAATTGTTATTCTATGATAAGTACATCCAATTAAGTTCTAGTTCAAGGTGTAACAAGGCCCATACTAAAATTACATTTGGAAATCGTCCTATTGTACATTGTTTTCCCCCATTTGCCTAATGGGGAAAAAACAAATTAATAAATTGTCTTTCATCATCTTTATTACATTAATTTTTCTTTCCCTTTTTTATGTTCACTTCCAAACCGTTGATTGTTCCTATGGCAAAAAAAAAGAGAACAAGACCCGCGCTCATATTTCTGTGGTGAGATTTTCGTAGCAATTTCCGTTTTTCGCATGATTTTCACCCCTTTCCCCGTTTTACAGCAACTATTTCCCCATAAGAGCAGACGCATAACAAAAGAGAGAGTTTCTTACCTTATTGGCCGTGCTCTCTCTTACTCTTCCTTTTTGATCTGCTTCTTGTCTGGGCCTAGTTCTCCTGCAGTGTTAGAAAGAGTGAGCGATAGATGTGCATTTGGCACGTATGTCATGGCGAACGAAGGGCAAGGCAAGACCTCGAGATCGAATGAAAATTTGCAGCTTTTTGACATTAAAAAAAATGTATGTACATATGTATATACATATGTACATAGGTGTATTAGATATACATTAATATGTGCATACATATAAGCCACTTGCTGCACTGCACATTTCCACACATTAACCCTCAGGCACGCCATTTGCTTAGATTACAAAAAAAAACACTTTAGAGCCCGGATTTTGGATATTTGGATTTGGATAACACAAATTGCTCGACTATACGAGTATTTACCGATTTTTACAAACTTTTTATTGCTTTTGCGGCCAAAGAACGCGGAGCTAAGAAAAACGCGCGGAAACCGGACGAAAAAAAAACTTGAACTGAAAGCGAGATGCGTAGGCGGCTTAGTGCTCTCTCATTTCATGCTCTCCTCTTGTCGCTCTTTCTATTTGCTCGCTCGCGATGAAATTATGCAAGGTGCTTCGGCCACGCAACGCCATCGCTTTTCGGGTGTTATCGTAAAATAAGACACGAAGTAGATCGAGTCGACCACCTTGCATGTTTCATCATGCGCTTATGTATGTATGGACAGTTGAAATTGTTTCTGCTACTCGTCTTCGTCCCTCTCTTACTGAGAATGAGCGTCAGAGCGAGTTGGAGTAAGAGAGTGACACGTACAGAGATTTAAGTGCAGCCATGAAGAAATTAAACAAGGACCACTTTTGTCTTTTGCAAATGTACATATGTATGTGTGTGTGAGTATCTCTTTCTCCTTTCCTCTTCTAAGCTTTGCCAGCGAGTGCTTTTGAAGGCAAAAGCAAAAACCTAAAGCAAAAACTGCAACAAAGAAAACACTTTGACTGTCCTTTCCGTGCCCAAAAACGTGTCCTTGTTAGGACCCTGTCACTCCATGAAGAAGATCATTTAGTTGTAATAACGTTAATATAGGAAATATAGGAATAGAAATTAAATTTGGAAAATTCTAATAAATTTCTAAACGAATCTGATCTGCAAAAACAAAGCATAATCACAATACCAGAATAATGTATATATTTGAAAGATATGTTGGTTATTAATTATGTCATTCCTATAGGTTATAGATAAAGATATGTTATATATATGTATGTATAGATATTTACAATTTGGGGGCAATGGCAATGCGTTTGTATTCCATATCAAACTCGACGTAGAGGGGGCCCAGGAAGACATCCCCCAGCACCCAGAGCCCGGTCAGATCATTGCCTCCGTCCGACAGACTGGTGAAACCGGAGACGCAGGTGCCATCGTAATTGAGGATATAGCTGGAGGCTGGCAGGGTGAAGTCCCTGCGTCCAATGTTGAAGGTCAGGGCCGGCAGGGAGGACACCTTGTCGCAGGAGATGGTATAGACGCCATCCCTCTTGTCGGCTGCCGTGATGCCAAATCTTTGGTTGATGGCCGCCAGCGTGGCAGACGGAACGACAATCAGCGAGGTGCCAGCATCGATGATGGCCTCACAGTTGGAGCAGAGATCGGAGTCAGTGTCCAGGCTGATGCTGCCGACGGTGATCTGCCAGTATCCGACTTGGGAGAGCGGCACGTAGGTCAGGCAGCCGCTGTAGAGCGTGGGATCGCTGCCGCCGAGCAGCAGCTGGCCCCCATTGCTCGGCTCAGAGGCGTTCCGGTTGAGGATAAGCGAGAACAGCGGCGCCTCGATGAGTCCTTGTTCAAAAAGATTCAGCAGAGGTGGGTTCACATCTCCAATGGAGATGCTGCGGAAACCCAGACCGAAAATCCCATCAAAGTTGGACCGATTGAAGACGCTCTCCGGCATCGAAGTGATTTCGGCAAAGGTCTGATTCTTGACCGTCAGTCCGGCAATCTTCAGCCTGTCCGTGGACAGAAATCCCTCCAAGATGACTGCCTCCTCCCTGGTGGCGTACTCGATCTGGAAGGCGCTGCCATTGGCCGCATACGTCTTGGACCGACTCGAGTTGTAGCGATTGTGCTGCAGGCACACCTTCTGGGTGCACTTGACAGAGGGAACCCAAAGGTTGGCCGAGGCCGTGTCGAAGAGCACCTGAAACTGCTGGCTGCCAATCGTCACCTGGCCGTAGTACTCCGTGTTGTAGGAATTCGTGAGCGTCTCTGTGGGTATACTCGATGACGAGGACGAGGACGCTGTGAACATTGTGGTCTCCGCCTGGGCCGTTGCCAGCCTTGGCTTACTTCTGATCATCTTATTTTGGTGTCCCAAATTCCGCAGGATCTTCCGCTGATCCGTGTCTCTTTGCAGACCCACCCGGTGGATCTTTCGGCGAGAGCTTTTCGCCTCCGCGCTGGCCACCAGCAGCGCCAACAGCAGAAAGGTTATTCCCAGTCCGACCTTCTTTAGCGGCTGCATTATTCTGTGGCTGCTGCTGCTGCTGCTCTGGCCCTAAATCGTTGGCGGGGTCACGTATTTATAGAGCCACGTCGAGAAGTGCCGAAAATTCCAGTGTTATCTCTTTGGGGTGGTATTCGGGTGAAGGATAAGAGGCTGCCAGGTGGCCGGAAATGGTTCAAGCGATGGAACAGTTTTTCTTGTTTATTAAAAGTTGTTTTTGGAATGTTTAGTTAGATTTTTTTTATTTTGCCGATACACTTTTAAGCCAAATTGAGCACAAAAACGTTTCGAATTCCATCTATCTCTAATTTCTTGTCACTGATTTATAAAATGTCAGCCGTCACGTTTATTCCTATCCATCGTAGCCATCAAATTATACAATAAATTCGTTAATATTTAAATATTCGTTATATTTTTAAATATACGATTTTTGGTTGTAGCGCCGTCTACCGCCTTAATCTGGTACCAAAGCACCCCTATTGACATTAATTGAAACTGAAATGCACCGTACTGTTCTCTGGGAACACTCAAATAGTACCAAGAGCGTACACTGTTTGTATGTGGCGCCAGTGTGCAAACATTTGAATTCAAAATTTGGCGGTAAATTACTTGTGGTCAAATTGTTGCATCTTGCTCAATTAGTAACTTCTGAACGAATACAGATATTTTCATAAAACAAACTGTGTTTAAAAGAAAAAAGTTTCAGCATTCAGTTTGCATATAGAACATAGTGCTCTGACGTCTAACAGCTTTACAAAACGTTGTCAAAGTTGTACTCTGCTGACGGTGCAAAGGCTCGGGGTTGGTCCGGCGCCATCCTATTGATCCTGGTCGAGAGGATCCTCAATGAAAGGAATGGGGAATATCTCCTTGATTAACTCCTCTATGCGGATTGGCGAGCTTCTCGAGTGTCAGCCACAGACCCTTTGCAATCTGGGGGTCCGGTCCTTGAAGTCTAGATTGTACAGACCATCCTTCAAGAATTCAGAGATGGCAACATCCATACCATCTTTGATCGGGAGTGGGGATGGGGAGTATGACTTTGGAGATTTCATCAATTGGGGACTCCTAATATCTCCTTACCTCTCCTCACTTCGGTGATCAGGATGGGACCTCCTGGCTTGGGTGAAGCCACCCCAATCACCGGCGAATATCTTGCCAATAAATAATACTTTATTCCAAATGAATTACAATCACCATTACGCTTCCCCCTCATCCCCTTATCCCCCCATCCACCAATGAAAAAGTCATTCCATCGATACAACTCCTTGGCCAAAACAAAAAACTTCCCAAACCCTTTTGTTGGCTTTCAAGTTTTTGTGACCTAAGCCAAAAGGGGGGGCGAGTCGATTCCTTTTTCCTGAATGCAAACGAAAGTGATTGCAAAAGTTTCTTGGCCTCTCCGACCACGCCTCATTTAGCCGCACCGAAAATATGCCAAGTTTTATTTGCTAATTGCAGTACAGTGAAGCTCCTCCAGGAGTGCGGAAGGGGAAGAGGAAGCAGCGCCTGCCCGCAAGCTGAGAAAAACTTCAATTCCAATTGAAGTTGCACCCCATTCCGAATTTATCCTCCAGCAACCTCCTCCCTAACCTTTCCTCAGAGCCAAAACCGCCGTTGGCTGTGACAACGTTTACAGAAAATGGCTAGAAAAAAGTCAGGAAGAGTGATTAGACGGGGTTCCGACTGAAGGATGACCTCAGTTTTAGTTTATTTACTGTGTAAAAAGTATTTTAGATACCAAATGAGGGTGATGTACCCAAAAAACTGTCTTAAAATTATAGGAAAATGCTATCTTATACGGGAAACCATTTGCAGCAGTATTTTGCACCACGATTGGACTTTGGATACAGCTTTGAGTGTGTATCCGTGGCGATAAGCCGTTCAGCGCATAACAATGGGGACATTCCTTGTTATTAGCACAAATCAGCACTTTCGGATGAGCGGAATATTCAATATTAAGCTCGTACACGAGTGAGAGACGAAGAAAAGAAGCGGATATTGCATATATCCTTTAGGATAGACCTTACAGACTACATTATCTTGCCCATTGGATACCATACACCCCTTTTCAATACTCGAATACCCTATACGAATAGCCGCCTGGAGCGGTTCCCTTTTGGTTTCGGTTTGGGGGCAAAGTTGACTGCGGCAGCGAACGTTTTTCCGCAAATTTCTTTGTAAGTTTTTCCGCCCCGAGTGTGTGTCGAAGTGTGGGGGTGGTGGTGTGTGATGGTGGTGGTGGGGGGCGGCGTCCAATGTTGTAATTGAATTTGCGTCAAGTTCTATTAAGTGGCGTAAACTTTTGGCCTCTGGAATTGAACTTGGCTCTCACCGCATGTGCATTTTTCATATGTTTATCGCACATAGCGCGGGTCCCGATGTATTTCTCTTTCTTTCCTTGCCTTCTGTTTGACATGTTCGGGGAAAAAAGTGAAAAGAAAAGAAAGAAAGGAAGGAAAGAACCCCAGATAAGTCTGTGTGGGCTGTCAGGCACAGGGCAGGCCACATATGTGAGGTTATCAATGAAGCATTAAATTGTTTCTGGCATTTTAGAGTCTGTCAGTGGCGCAATCGTTGAGAGCAATCATGGGGCAGGCCCCACCCCCCACCCCCCACCACACTTCCGACGAATCCAAATCTTCTGAAAATCAAAACGAGCCGAGTCCATCATCATCATTATAATCAGCTAGGAGTGACTGCCCCCCGAAAAGCTAATTTCGTATGCAGGACCTCACCGTCCACTCAAAGTTGGACTCCACTTATCCTTTTTGGTGGCTTAATTTAGCATATCAAATTTATGCATTTCATCTCTGCCCAGCAAATGCATTAAATTGCTAATGTTTGGGCATCTATTTTAAAAAGTTCTGCCCGTCCACCCAAGGAACAATGGATGGGGGGTCTGGGGGGATACCGTTCCGCAATCGGGGTCACAGCTGCCGTCTTGATGCGTGGTTCCACATCAAATATTAAGATTGTTTGGGACAGCTGGTGACAACTCTGTCGCAGACTTTTTTATATGCCTCCCTCTTGAACTTTTATCGCTTCACACCCTCTTGGCCAGGGCTCAGAGACGTGACACGTGAATCACACACCAAAATTATTTTTTTTAGAGAAATTTGTACCTACTTAAAGGGTGCCCTTGAAGCCTTAGATGAATAGAATGAATAGAATTCTTCATTAGTTCTAGTTCCCTTCAGTAGAACCCTTTTCCCTAGCACCTTGTTGGCCAATTAATTTTGTTTTCCATTCACTTCGAGCCATGTTTATCCACAATATTTGGCCCTAACGAATACAATAACTCGCAGGCCTCAAACGATATGATGTGGCCACAAATGTAGGCAAATAAAAGCCAGGGGACACAGCGCCATTCGATTCTGATTTCCATTTGAAGAGCAGAGAAATGCAACAGCTGCTGTTCCCATAACAAGGATCGTTTTCAAATATTGTATATATTGTGGCATTTTTTATTGCATATTTACTTTTTAACCGATAAAAGAAATATTTATTAACTGAGAGAGTGAAACGTTGTCTTGACTTTGGGTTGGTTGTCCGCAAAAGGAGGCAGGAAAGGGGAGTCGGAGCTGGAGCCGGACAAGGATTTAGATTTCAGCATGTTTGCACTGAAGTCCAGTTTCGGACAGGACAATTGATGGACAAACATATTAGATGTACACATGTGTGCAGCACACACACCGAACACACCAGACACTAGACACGGACACAGACACAGACACAGAGAACGATAGTTCAGTTAACTAAAACATATACCCACACGACAGTTATTTGCTTTTATGGCAGACTGAGCCTGTCTGCCCCCTCCCCGGGCCGGACAGGCTCTGTCCTGTGTACGTCAGTTGGTTGAACAGTTTATCCTGCATATAAACTTCAACAACACAACACAACATGCTCCATGCTCCATGGTCCATGCTCCACACACACACACACTCACACACACACGCTCAGATATCCCTCTACAACTATTTCCGCTTACTGCTAAACAAATCCCAGCCAGCAAAACACTGGACGCACAACGTTACGTATACGCAATATTGGCATTTGGCATATTATGGGAGTTTCGTCATTGAATTGACGGATTGAAGAGGAAATAGATGTGGGCAAATGGAGAGTGCTTTATTTCGGGACGGGGTCCAGGCATCAAACACAAGCAAATGTCTTTAACCCAGTCCCCATTAAATATTCTGACAAGTTGATAAATTGTTATACAGATATGTACATACATATATGGATTACCATTGGGTGAATCATTTAATTGGATTGAGAAACAGGAGATGGGTCAGGGATTGAATAGAATGGGATTCCATGCCTTGATGGATGGGAGTTTACATTGGTTTGTGGTAGCGTAATGTTTTCTCTATTAATCTATTCCAAAACAGTTGTTTGGAAAGTTAATTTAAAGTAGGGGCAGCTTTCCCCCTAATCATCACTTTCTTAAATGGCACTAGAGCTTTTAAAAGCTCTCAACTTCTTCCTGGAATGGGAATCCCAAGAGGTCTATTAGAACAGTTACAAATAATGGCTTTCAAGTTTGTTCAACTTCAACTATTTGGGTCAATTTAATGTCAGCATTGAAGAAAACTTTGAAAATTACCTAAATTTCTCGTGGTCCATTCGGCACTGGCACTGCCACGCCTCCGCAATAAAATGGAACTGCCGCAAAGTCCAATTGAAAATTCTCTAGAGTGAAATAACTCAGGAAATGATGCTGACGCCTCCTCCTAACCAGAAATGGAAATGCCACAAGAAAATCTCAGAACACATGTTCCGCTGGAGGTCGGTTTAAGGGGAGACTGCCACGCCTCCCTACAAGGGAAGGGGAGGGTCTCATCTATTAAGGTTTGACATTAGCATGAAAAACGCATTTTTCTTCGAGCGCAAACAATGAAGAAAAGTCTGGGAGTGTGCCAGGAAAGAGGGGGGCGGCCATGGGGGGAAAAATGTTTTAAATAACTTTTTGGGCAAAAAGTTTACGCTGCTATAAAGGTGACAAAGGCCTTTCAATTCCCAGCATTCGATATCGCCTCTGATTGAATCAAATTGTTAAGAATTATTTCTTCCTTCCATCCCAAAAAACGACATACGAAAGACGAAAAAGTAAAGACCGGAGAGCGGAGAAAAGTTGTGTTTTCCTTTTGGCATATTTATGCAATTGAATTGTTTACACAGAAATAACGATTCCGAAGGGTTCAAAAGGTTCAGAGTTCAGAAGTTATCGGTGTGTGTGCGAGTGAAACTTTTTCCATTGGCAGCTTAAAAGCTTTCCCAGACTTCATCATCAATTTCGCGGCATTTGCAAACATCCAAGGGAGACGGCTCCACGACATTGATGAATCTGTGGAATCGGTGGAATCGGCGGCAGCATGATTCGAGTGACAAATTGAGACATCCGAGGGCAGAATCACTCTGTCGGGGTTATCATGGATTGACAGTCAGCTGATAATGGAAACCGCTTTAACGGAATCAACATATAATTCCGGAAGATCGAGGAAATGCCGAGCTGTGATTCGAGAGCTGAAACCTTTGACAGAAGTTTCTGTACGAAGTCTCCGAGATTATTACTTTTCACCTTGCATAACACGCCTTTCAACAAGCACATCGAGCCGAGCTCATCCGAAAGTGCTGATTAGTGCTATGTACCGACATCGTGTGGAGCAACAGAAACAGAGCTAAAAACTTTCACAGAAGTTTCTGTAAGACTATAAGTTCTGACCGATACTAGTAGCCCATCCCCAAGGGCCTAAAGCTCTGTAGTTTGTTTCCTCGGACACCTTATTCATACACAAGCATACAGAATGCTTAGAACGGAGGTGCAATCTTATACCAAGTCTAAACAGTTTTCCCTAAAGGTGACTTCTTTGGCAGTACATTCATTCCCAATGTTAATAATTCAACAATTTGCGCAAGTTTCAAAAAGAATAATAACTAAAAGTTACGAATAAAACATGTGAAGGGCCAACTATAGCAAAGAACCCGACTGAATGATGCCCTGTAAATGGATTTTTAGACAAAAGATTTATCATATTTTTCATCACCGATTGATATATATACATATAGCATTTTAACGATCTGAAGAAACAGACAGAAAGACATAATCAATATTTCATAGAAATAACTCAATCAACTTTCGGTCTGTTAAATATTTATGTACAAAAGGACAAATAAAATATGCCCAACTTTTGAGCGAACTCAAAAAAAGTGATTCAAGACAACCACAACAAACCGACAGTCTATATAAGATACTCGTTCTATGCATTCGACATATTCGAGACAGAACTCCGGCCAAGATGTTGAGCAAGTTGTTTCCGCGTATCAAAGCCAAGCCGTTGACGGAGAGGATTCAGTCCCGCGATGCCTTTGTCTACTTGGATCGAGTACAGAAGCTCTGGGGCTGGAGAGCCACCGAGGATGAGCGATGGATGGTACTCTATAATATCTGGGCCTTTATCTGGAACGTTCTGCTGCTCGTCCTGCTGCCGTTGTCGATGTCCATGGAGTATGTGCAGAGGTTCAAAAACTTCTCGCCGGGAGAGTTTTTTGGCTCCCTGGAGATCTGCGTGGACATGTATGGCTGTTCCCTGAAGTGCGTCTACACCATGTTCGGTTACAAGAGATTTCAGGCAGCCAGGAAGCTGCTGGATCGCCTGGACCTGCGCTGCACCAGCGACGAGGACCGTGCCAGTGTGCACCGCTCCGTGGCTCTGGCGAACCGGTGCTATGTGACATACCACATCCTATACTCGGGATTTGTGGTCATTAATTGGACGGGCTACCTCCTGTTGGGCAGCCACGCCTGGCGGATGTACCTCCCTGGGCTGGACTCTGAGCGGAACTTTCTGGTGACCAGTTTCTTCGAGTTGCTGCTGATGAGCGGCGTTGTTACCATGAACCAGTGCACCGACGTCTCTCCTCTGGCGCACATGATAATGGCTCGCTGCCACATGGGTCTGCTCAAGGATCGCTTGACCAAACTACACTCGGACCCCAGAAAAGACGAGGAGGAGCACCAGGAGGATCTGAATAGATGCATCCATGACCACTGCGTGATACTGGAGTAAGGTCTTCGCCTTATCTGCTTTATAGGTACGGTCATTATATGGTCTTCCCTTAGCTATGTGAATCTTCTCCGCCCCGTCTACTCGGTCACCATTTTCGTGCAGTTCCTGTTGATTGGTCTGGTTCTGGGCCTGTCCATGATCCATATCATGTTCTTTTCCAACTTCTGGACAGGCATCGGCACCATGTGCTTCATTTTTGATGTCTGCCTGGAAACCTTTCCCTTCTGCTACCTGTGTAACATCATCATCGAGGACTGCCGTGAGCTATCGGAGAGCCTGTTTCAATCGGACTGGTTAGGGGCCAGTCGCAAATACAAGTCCACGTTGGTCTACTTTCTGCACAATCTCCAGAAACCGATTATCCTAACAGCGGGTGGCGTGTTTCCCATCTGCATGCAGACGAATCTATCGGTAAGAACTCTTCGGATACTCTGTATATAACCTCTATATAACCTCTCGATTCTTTGTAGATGGTAAAGCTGGCCTTTTCCGTGGTCACCGTTATAAAACAATTCAATCTGGCGGAGAAGTTTCAGTAAGCGACTGACACCCAAGGTTGCAGTGTTATATATATTCAAATATGTATAAAAATCTCGTGTAACGGTGTTTGTGTTCAAACGGCAGAATGAGCATTTACATTCCGCTCATCCAAAAGTGATGATTAGGGCTATCAATTCATGCTTCCAACGACATCGCTCGGAGCAACACAAACTAGAACTTTCAAATTAATAGATAATAAAGATAATTCATATATGTATAAAGATTTGGTCCTGTTTGGTATTCACTGATAATATTCTTACATTTAATGTATTCAATTCCGAAGGAGTTCAGAGCTCTGATGGCTGATTAAAATAAATGTGTCTGCTGCCTGCAGATAAGCAACAATCAAAGCTTAAGCCACAGACTTGCACAGAGATACAGTCGCAATCCTCATGGCCCCCCTTTCGCTCTCAGGCCAAGAACAAAGCCATAAGTGATGCCAAAACTTTGCCATGTCTCAGCATGATAGAAAGTTTTGGCCAGAAACTCTCTTTTGGCCCATTGACAAAAGTTGACATATGCAAAAAAAAAAGAAAGGAGGAAAAGGAGAAAAAAAAGAAACGTATACAAATTATCAGCACATTTATCTGGGGGATGTATGGTGGGTGGTTGGGGGAGTAGAAAGACGAATATGAATTCTGGAATGAAAAGTTTTGATTTATTTTTAAGCGCAAAGTTTTTGGGGCTGTCACAGGGAATTTTGACATGGGTTTTGCACCACAGAAATGGAATGAAATCGAAGCAGAAAATGCTAAATCAAATGGGGACTGGGACATCCCCTTCCACAGAGTCCGTCCCCCCAAGGAGCCAAACGAAGCCAATAGAAGGAAGAGTCAGAAAGAGGGGGGATACTCGCATTTGTTGCTGCTCGTTTAACTTGAACTTTTCCTTTCCCTTGGCCTCCTGCCGTGGATTAAGCCGGCTTAAGGCCTATTAACGGTTTCAAGTGACAAAGTTGCCTTCTGTTTTAATTGCGAGCAGCTGCAATGTTGAGTGCAATCGAGCTGAAAATGAGTAGGGATATACAGGGCTTTGTGCTTGAGGCCTCCCCACTCTAAAGATATTCTCAGAATCCATTCTAAAACGTGATTACTACTGCCCTAACCATCTCTGGACCTTGCGGAAACCCTTGGTTATGGAATGGGAAATACGGGTATGATTTTCTCCATTAAGAAGTGTGGAATGGGAGATGCAAAAGGGAAAATTATGTGTAAAGGGGGGAAGCAGTCACGACAGTTTGGAATAAGCTTTATTACAATATTATTTGAGAAGTAGCGGACCTCAAAAGCCATTTCCGGCAGTATTTTGAATTATTGAATTGAAAATGGGAATAGACTTGAGGAACAGGTTTGAACCTGGATCCGTGTTGATGAGCAAGCAATTCTCACTTTATAGCACCAATCAGCACTTTCGAATGAGCGGAATATTCAATATTTGCTTGTGAGAGGGAATATTGGTGGAAATTGTAACACTCCCGATCTCCTCTCTCTCTCTTTCTTTCTAGCAACAACAAAAAAGTATTCAATGAGAGACCTAAAGCATTTTTCGCCAGCTGAAAAATCTATTTTTAACCAGCCTCTTTACCATTCTACCTTCCAGTCCCGTCCCCCCTCACACTTTTTGTACAGGCAAATTTAAGCGCAATTTAATTTCCCATTTGTTAATGACAAAAACAAAACTCCCTAAAAACTAACAACAAAAGCAGCAGCAGGAGTGGAGCAAAAGGGAGTGCACAAAAAAAAAACTAAATGAAATTTCACACATTCGCTAAATGAGAAGAAACGAGAGAGGGAGGGGAGGGAGCACGGACCGAGAGAGTGTCTGCAGTGTCACTTGAAGTGTTGCAGTCGCCGCCGCTGACAGCGAGGGCTATACCCTGCGGAAGGGTATGATTGGTTCAGGCAGATGTTTGCCAAGCACTAAATGTGTACAAAAGTAGTGGCATATGTAGTATGGATAAAGTACTTGTCGGATATTGAGATAGTAACATCATTCTATTTTGTTATTCAATAAATAGTAGTCGAAACGATACATGGTTCGATATTGTTTAGATTCAATGTTGCTGAGAGCATAGTCTGTGAGCGAGAGCGCGTCTCTGATGAGCATGGCGCAAGTTTTGTTGTTGTGGAAAAGAAGAAGGAAAGAAGAGTGAGAAGGAAAAGATCACATGAGAAGAGAGGGTACAGAAACAAAGCCGACGTAACGCTTGCGATGAGAACGATGCCCATGAAAGGGTATCCATGTCTCGACCCCAGAGCAAAACTTTCTTTCTTGCTTTTTTTCGCACGACTGGCAGAGGAGGAACTCGAAGAAGTAGGAGTAAAAGCAGGAGTAGGAGTAGCAGCAAAGGAGACGCTGAGAGGAGAGGAGGGGAGAGCAGAGCCCGCTAAGACAGTTGGACAATAAACACATGTTTCAGTTTGTAATACGCGGGGCCGTAAAGTTGCCTCGCCTCGTCCCTCGCCCCCTCGCCCCTCGCTCGGTGTGTAATGCCGCGGCAGCCGAAAAGTATCTTTACAGTTGCTTCTTCTCCATTTGCCCTGTGTGTTTGGGCGAACACATGCCCTTTTTATTTTATTTCATGTTTTGAGTGTGTGCGAAATTTTGCACGCACTCCCCTCCCCTCCCCACCCCTCCTTCTCAGGGCAACACCTCTTCAGGGTTTTGTTTTGGTGTTTTCTTTTTTGCAGAGTGGAGATTACCTTTGACAATGGGGAACATGTGGTACTTATCGGGCATTTGTCCCATTGTTTGGGCGGGATAATGGGGATATGGATAGGTAAGCCATTCGAAATGGAGCGGAGTTGAATGGTGTCAGTGTCACAACAAATAATCGATTTCCATGGGCTTCGACTTATAGAAATCGAAGGAAAACCTAAAAACCAATCAGCTGTTCACAGCTGCTCTAGATATCCAGTGTATCCTGCATGAGCAGAATAGTAGCACCCTCCAATGATCGCCCTGGCTGAGACCCAAGCACACAGTCCCTCCCTCCCTCTCTCCCTCCTTCTGGTAGTAGTACGTGTATTTTTAGTGCGCACTGTAAGTAGTTTCGTCTGTGCCTTGAATGTGTCTTGTCTGCATTTCGCCTGTGTCTGTGGGCCATAAACTCCTCTGGCTAATTATGGCCACTAATGAGCTTGAAATGGCACTTACCAGAAACAACAACAGCAGCAGCAGAAGCAGAAGCAACGACAAAATACACATGTACCCGTTACGGAGTACCCGTATATGTATGTATTTATGTATGAGTATTTAGACATTTGAATGCCCCACAATCATAGAATAAACATACGCTTCTCTTTTCTTCCCTTCTCGGGGCAGACGCTGCGACTTTCATTAATTTATGAGCGGCAGCAAGTGCGAAAATTTAAACACTAATTCAAATTAAAGTGCCCAAAGCCAAATGGAGATGGAACTTTAACAAATGCAACAATTGCCGTTCTGCTAAATTAGCGACATATTTATGAAGGCATTACTGTGAAGAAGGGGAATACCATACACTGTATGAATGGGACTCCTGAGAGAAGGGGTTGCTTCTGCAGACGATTTCGAGGGACCTTTATTAAGGGGGCATTCGTGTTTACTCGACGCCAGTAAATGTATTCGCGTTTCTGGGTATTCATATATTTTCAGAAATAATACTGTGGCACTTATTAATATCGAAATACGGCACTACACTGCAAATTTTGAATGCATCCTCCAAGATGGTATGCATTTGGTTCTTGACAAGTAGATGGTCATCTAAGCAGATGGTTCTCTCCGGGACAGATGAAAGCATCCTATACAATCAGCATATAGAGATAAAGCAGCTCTCAAAGTATATACAATAGGAAGATCCGGATAGCTGGTCGGTCAAGTCGATATTTGAACTCAAAATCTGATTAAACCCTCGAGATCCAAGGCCAATCGGTCATTGAAGAGCATAACTTCTTGTACCACCTGTGCTGCATAGATATTATTGTAATCAGCTTTCTGACACTCCAAAAGCAAGAGTCTAGCCTGGAGATTATCACGTATTATAGTAGCCCATCCGCCAAGTCTATGCGCATACATATCTCCAGCCACCCAGCCCTCAAAGTAGTATCAATTTCTCTCCTCTTCTCCTGTTTGTAACCAACATAGAAAGTAGCCATTCCATTATCTATAAATACGAGTATTCAATCATTTGTTCGTATAGAAAATCAGACTTGTTCACCAAAAATAAGAAATTTCAAAGACCAACACACAATTCTCGATTATATTTTCTATCGTTTAGTTACAAAAATTGTGAATACGTTAAGGAGAGGCAACGATGGCCCATAAAAAGAGAATATCTGAGAAAAATCGCATCCATACGGACCTGGACAAGTTGGGATCACCTCTCTTTGAGGATGCCATATCCTTCCAGAGCCGCTTGGTCTCGGCATTTGCCATGGCTCCTCTAGAGAAGTCTGAATCTTACACCCCGAACCGCACATTTTTGCAGACCTTTGAGAGACTGAGAGAAGCAGCCCCGAAGCAACCCTTTCCCGAGAAAACCTCTGTAAATCGATTACAAAAGAGGTCCCGTACCGTCTCGCCTCCCAAAGGTAGGTCGAAGGTGAATCCACTGCCCTCGAGAGTGCAGCCCAAGCCTGGATTAGATATTCTCCAATCCGGCGGCACCTCCTCGACGCTCTATAGATTACAGCCGGTCCCGCCAGTGTCGCTGACATCTTCGACAACAAAGCCTGTGCCGGTATCGTCTATTGCAGATGGGCGGAAGAGGAACGTTCAGCAACACCATAAGCAAAACGAGTCGTCCGACGAGGAGGGGCCGGAGGAGCGCTTCTACCGAGGGATGTACATGCTGTACCGGACAGCCCACCAGCGGATATCAGCGTACATCTTGAAGAAGAAACAAGAAATGTCGGAAAAACGCAGATTTAAGCGCTAGAAGGGGATTCCAACGTAGAAGTTAATAATTTGTACTACTACAAGATAAACATATCGTAATCTTAACTTTATTATTTAGTATCTACAAAATCCTTTCAAATTTGCCGCTCATTCGAAAGTGCTGATTGGTGCTACTGGCAAAGGGTTCGCCGGGTCAGCTAGTCCCGAAGAAATCGTTGAATAGGAAAGACTGCTCTGCTGTCTGAAAAGGTGTACCTATGGACCCTTTTATCCATTATCCATAGATTTAGTTACGTGTAGCTTTTTTCGTTAACAGTATTACATTCCAATTAGCTTGCTTCATGGAGAATGGACTGCATTTAAAGATAGGCCCTCTCCTAGCCACAGTCTCCCACAATCCATTGAGTTGTCTGGTTCTGTCGGCCCTTTTCTGGCTGGCTGTCTATCTGTCGTGTTTCCTTCTTTGTGGCCCTGTGCGTATCGAGTCTGTTATTGCTGGTTATTAAAATATACCCCAAACAAGAAGATATCGAATGGCCGAATGGTTCAGGGCTGGAGTTACTGCTCCGCTCTCCTCCGTCTGACTCTGACTCCTGCCCCTTGCCACTGTTGCATTGTAAATTTTAATTATTTCCTACAAATGATGATTAAATTGGCCGCAGGCGGGCAGGCAGCCAGATATTAAATCAATAAATACGGAATACGAAAATGCATGAATGTGGGAGCCTGCATCCATTCCATCCACTAGGCGTCTGTCCCTGTGCTTGTGCGTTGCACACTGGACTGCGTTTAAATGGCAATATGTAAGAGCCGAGGAGCCGAGGAGCCACCGAGACACTGATGACAGTTTACCGGTTTACAGTTCATTATATTGCATAAATTGACTTTATATCGGTCCGCACTATGCACTTTATTAATAAACTACTCGTCGTGCAGCAGCGGCAGCAACAACAGAAACAGAAATGAAAACGAAAATTAAAATTAAAATGCCAACAATTTACTGCCATCTGAAAATGAAATGTGCAAAATGGCAATACCTGAAGCCAAAAAGCCCCAGCTCCAAAATGAACAAAAAGTCAACAGGTAAAAGGAGAGATTGAAACAAAAACAATTGGAAAATGTGCCGACCAACGAGTGCCATATGCCGTATATCGGAGAATCCTTATATACAAATATCTACCAGATTAAATTGAACTTTTGCTTTGTTGAATTGTTTATTTGTCTTGAATATTTTCATAAGATATTGCCAACAATATTGCTGAGCCTTTTTTGGGTTTTCCCTACAATGATTATTCGACTTTACACTTTACTCACTTTACATATGTATGTATGTATCCCTCTTTTAATCCCGCACACTCTGACACACAGAAGAACAAAACGGCTCTCTTAATTTTTAGTTTGAAAGGGAAAAGACGATAAGCAATAGCGAATTCCAAATGTCAATAATCACAAGATGCCATTTTGCAAGGTGGTCTGCTAGCTCTCTTTCGAGTCTACGGAGAGCGCTGTCGTACCGATCAAAATAGGATCCGAAAAGAGAGCGCGCGTTGCGGCAGCGGACCACCTTGCACAGTGTCGTCATGAGCGAGCAAATAGGAAGAGCAGCAAAAGGAGAGCATGGAATGAGAGAGTCCAAAGCTGCCTACGTGACTCGCTCTCAGTTCAATTTTTGGTCAGTTTTTGAACGCGTGGTTTATCTTAGCTCCGCGTTCTTTTGCCGAAAAAAGCGGTACAAGTGGTGAGAAAAACTCGGAGAATATATGTAGTTGCGCAATTTAATCAGTGAAAAATATCAAAAATCCTGGCTCTCAAGTGTTGCGTGTCGTTAAAATGTAGAAATAATTGTGTTATACACACATACATTTGTATATTTACTATATTCATTAAACATACTTTTATTTTGTAGTGTCCAAAAAGCAAGCGAAATTGCCAGAAGAGCACGCTTTCCTGAAAAATTTTCGTTCGATGACGAGGTCTTGACTTGACCTTCGTTCGCCATGGCGTACGTGCCAAATGCGCATCTATCGCTCTCTCTTTCTAACCCTGGAGGAGAACTAAGCGCAGAAAAGAAGATCAAAAAGGAATGAGATAGAGCGATTCGAATAAGGTATGTATGTATGTAACGCTCTCTTGTATTCTGCGTGTTGAAAATGGGGAAAGGGGTGACAAATGATGCGAAAAATGGGGATTTCTAAGGAAATCTCAACACAGAGATAAGAGCGCTTTACATACATGTGTATGTATGTACATATCACTCAAACAGGAGTCAAAAACCGTTTTCAGCGAGCGCTGTTCTATTGAGCGAAATAAGAACGGAGTGAATCGACTTGCATTACGTCATAACGAGCGAGCCGGAAGAAAGAGCAGCAAAAGGGAGATCATGAAATCAGAGAGTAAAAGCCGCCTACGTGACTCGCTCTCAGTTCAAGTTTTGGTCAGTTTTCGAACGCGTGGTTTATTCTTAGCTCCGCGTTCTTTTGCCGTAAAAAGCAGTACAAGTGGTAGTAAAAATCGGAAAATTAGGAAAATATAATTGCGCAAATTGTGTTGGTGTATTGCAGTGTGAAATATCAAAAATCCTGGCTCTTCTGTTTTTTCAATTTAATAAAATGTGCGGTTAATACATACATACATATGTATGTACATATGTACATAGAAGTATTTGGAAGTGAGTGCATGCGTATATTTAATACACACATGTGTGGATATATTTTTTAATGTGCTAGAATGAAGCGAAATACATATGTAACTAGAGGAAAATTTTTCATTTGATGACGCGGTCTTGCCTTACGTTCAAAATGGCGTACGCGCCAAAGCAAAGCTATCACTATCTCTTTCTGGCACTGGAGGAGAACTAGACGCAGACAAGAAGCAGATCAAAAAGGAACACGAGAGAGCGCTCTCAATTAGGTATGAAGCTCTCTCTCTCTTAGGTTGCGTGTGCTCTTATTGGAAAACAGTGCTGGCAAATGGGGAAAAAGGTTATAAATGTGGCGAAAAAACTGAAACTTGAAACAAAATTAAGAGAGCGCCGCGGCGGTTGTTCTCTTTTCCTTGCCATAGTTGCCAAACGTTTGGAAATGAGAATAAAGACGGGGTTGGCAAAATGAATGTATTAAAAATGACCAAAGACAATAGAATAATTTTTTTCTTACCATTTACGTCAGCATGAATATACTTTTACTCTAAAATAACCATTTCCAAATGCAGTTTTCTATTTTTAGTATGGGCCTGGTAGCACACAGATGGAACTCTTTTGCGAAAAAAACCATTCTTTTTACAGGTTTATTCAGATAACGTATTCAGGCTCATTCGATGATTGGTTAAGTGTTCAGGCGTCTTAGGGATAAAATCCCGTATGTACTTTGGTAAGAAAAAAATCTCGCTATATCCTTCGATAAATCATCGAGAAATCTTGTTATGCCCCGTATAAGATATATCCCACAGAAATCCCCTCATCTATCAGCATTATTCTAAACCAATAAAAAGTCTCGATTCGAAGTATGAACAATTGGATGTACTTAGCATAGAATAACAATTTAACAAGTATTACTGGACCAGCACATAAATGGCTACTTGAAGGACACCCCTAGACATACCCATACCCATCCCCATCTCCGTGGAAAATCTGTGCAGTCCCAGCCCCCGTTCGAGTCTTTTGTTCAGGTGACGAAATGCGACTTCAAACTACGTGATCTGCCTGCCAAAAGGCTCCCAGAAATGAGGGCGCAAACTTTCCGAGACGATAAAGTGTAAAAAAAGGAGAGAAAGGAAGAAACGATGGCTCCACAAATCCCAAAAAAGGCACAGAGGGGCTGCGGGGTGGCGCACATTAAGGGGAAAGTAGCGCCGCCATGGGCGGGCAATCCCCATGTGGATGGAGCGGCTGTCATTTTGGGCCAAAACCCCGCTGCCAGACAAACACAATGCCCAGGCAGAAGGTAGTAAATGCAATCAATACGCGCAGACGGCACATAACAGGTATTATGTATTATGTATAATGCATGATGTGGCCCCCCACCCCCCTGTCAGTCCCGGTCCAGGTCCAGGCTCCTATGGAGAGTGCCGTGAAAAATCAACGTCGGGCGTAATCTATTAAATTATCCTAATTTCATCACGCACCAAATCCCTTTAGCCATGAGCCTTCGTCCTTTGCGCCTTTGCGCTCTTTCGCGTCGGGGTTTCGTCTGGAAAACAATAAAAATTTGCATAATATCGGTATAATATTTTAGCATTATATGTGCACTCCCCACAGCCACCCTCCCACGCCCCAAAGGTGCCGAAGTGTCGAGTATTATGGACAGAAAAGATATTTCTTTCATACATTTTTTGTGGATCCTTTCTTTTTTTTTGGTTTGATTACGTGTCTGAGGAGGGGGTAACACATGTTCTCGGTTTTTTTTTTGGTGGCTGGGCACTGAGGACATTTCGTTTTCGCTCCGACTTTTCCTCGGTTTTCTTTTGAAAAATCCCCTCTAATTACTTGTCTAATTACTGGGATTTTTCCCGACTGGCAAAGTAGCTGCAATTTGTTTCGCCGAAATCTC
Organism: Drosophila pseudoobscura; assembly: GCF_009870125.1. Lineage (NCBI taxonomy): Eukaryota > Metazoa > Arthropoda > Insecta > Diptera > Drosophilidae > Drosophila > Drosophila pseudoobscura. Next base: position 27,946,204 of record NC_046681.1, on the reverse strand, counting down.
ATTTTAAAAATAGCCAAAGCCAAAAAAAAAGACAAAAAATAGCGAAATGCTAAAATGCCAAGCAGCTGAAATGTTAATGTAGATAAATACATTCCGGGCGGAAAAAAAAACTGGGCGAAAAGTTGAAATAGATTAATGGCCGAAGAATGAACTGGCAAGAATTGCGTTTCTTTTTTTTTTGTGATTTTTTTTTTGCCTTAGATGTATATTTTTGTTGGTAACATTTCTTACCTTCTAATGTTAACAATTTTCAACCAAAAAGCTGAGACTTAAAAGCGAATACTCATCGTCGAGTTTCTCTTAGAAAAAACACAGAACACAAGATGAGCAATAGGGCGATATTTGGATCTAACTACCGAAAAATTTTGTCTTAAGATTTGAGTACCTTTTGGAGGAATAATCTACCAGTATGTAAATATTTTTGTAGATATTGTAAGCAGCAGAAGAAGAACATCTCATCACCATCTAAGAATACAAAGAAGGCTACCATTCAGGACTTTGAAAAGCAGATCCAAGAGTGTCTGCACTATAAAGAGCCCAAGCGCGACCAGGGTAAAGCTTGTTAAGGCCGGAACCTCAGGAGAAGCGAGACACGCCTTCCGACACAACCAACCGAGAGGCTCTCACGCATGACGCGCAATACCCAAAAAGGTAAAATATTCCTTAACTTTAAACACCATAATCATAATTTGTGAATACATCTATTGGGTTATACAGATCACAGATCACAACAATCCCTTCTCTCTTCGTTCCTTTCAATCGAATCTTTTACTCCAAAAAGCTACCCAAATCCTCTCTCTTTGTTGCCTTTTTATCATATCTCATTTTGCCCACTCGAAATAATTTTCTAATCAATAATCCTCCAACTTCTGGCGGCTCCAACTATTCGGAGATTAAGAAATCTTGGCAATTTCTGATTGTTCTGTTTGTCATGGCATAAATCTGGAAAAAATGGTCGAGTCTACATGGGCGATAAGCTGGGATATTTGTCTTGGCCAAGGACTGGCTCTTGGCTGGCGCTCAAATAGCCTGGCCATAATTTATCATAACTAACTCCGGAGGCGATGCTCATTTGTCAACCGAAGCAAGCCCCCAAGTACAATGAACTCCAAATTGCAGACAAAAGCCAAAAGAATATTCTCGTACTTCTAGGCAAATCCCGGAATGGCCGGGCCACGGCATATGTGAAGCTATTTGCGGTTGAGCTTTGATGAACCAAATGCTGGACAGATTCAAGCGTAAAATGAAAGGAAATTGAAATGCGAACAAATTGAATTGAGGACTGACTGGCCGCCCGAGGGCCAAAAAAGGAGGTCTGTCTGTCTTCTGCTTCGTTTAACTTGCCCCCAAAATATGCAACAACTTTCGCCATCGACGCGGCACTCAATGAGAGTGCAATCAAATATTCAAGACGTTCGTTCAAGAACTTCCCGACTTCCCGACTTCTCGACTTCTGTGCCACGCCACAAAATGCATAATTAAAATCCATTAAATGAATTTCCAGTCTCTCTCTTCTAGCTTTTTTTCTGTGGCGGAACTTTTCATTAATGAATCAAAATGAAAAAAGTTTCCGGCGCTCCTCCAACACTATTTCCTTGGACCATTAATTTCCCATTTTGACATTTATACAATCGTTGGCCCCAAAATGCAAATTTCATTTTGACCATCATGAATGCCAAAGTGCAAAATTCAATCAATTTGAGCCATTTACCTTTAGCCAGCCGTCAATCGAGTGCCCGCAATCCACAATCCCAAATCCCAAATCCCAGTGTGTGTGCCCGAATGAGTGTCCTGGGGATTTGTGTTTCTGACACACGGCCAGGCCAGGACACACACACACACATGAGAGTGCTACCCGAATCCTAGAAACCATTGAAAAATATTCGGCATGGCAGGTAAATCATCCATCCATTGGCACAAGAGTTTTTCCCCAATTAATACACACCGAACGGGCCGGGAGGGGGGGCGGCAGGGCAGCCCCATTGGCTTTTGATTTTGATTTGGATTTGAGCGTTGGAATTTTCCATCAAATGCATTTCGTTTGTGCGGATTTTCTACGAGTATTTGCCGAAAATGGATTTATTCACAAAATATTACATGGCCCACGCAATGGCATTCGGACTCTGGCTTGAATGCTTTTGCTTCTGCTTTGCTGCTGATAAATACGACTATTTACACAGATTACATTTAATTTTAAACGTGTTTGTTTAAACGGTTTAAGGCGGAAATTTTATATGCATTTTAAATGTATTTTAATGATAACTTCGCATCCATTTCTCTCCTCATTTCCTTCTTGAAACCCCCATAAATAAATACGAAATTCGAAATGCAAATTAAGCTTGATAATCCCCAACGTCTACGAGTCCACGGGCCTGGTCTGGAGCATTTCTAATTTATTGGCATTTAATTGCCAAAGGATTTGAAGCAAAATATTAGCGGTTCTGGCCATTCTGGTCCAGCGAGCATGAAATTGTGTGCAGTGGCCCCCCATTCGCTGTGGCACTGGCACGGCTCTCCTCCTGGCATTATAATGGACCCTCGCTCGACCAATGCGATTATATTAATTAATTTGCTATCGATTGCAGTATTAGCGTCTCCACTGTCTTGGCCTCCACTAAGGGGAAGAGGTCCTCATTGTTCGAAGGGGCTTGCTCTCTGGATCTGCAAGGGTTTATCAAAATATTAAATCAGTTCAAGTTCATCCAGGAGTTGTATTTACTTTTCAATGATTTGTGATCCTTGGGGAGTGGCAGTAAGGAGTCTGTTTTGAGCGGTTAAATATGGACTTATGCCATGAGAGAGATTCAGAGAATTTTATAGGTTTATTAGCTTAGTTTTATGAGGCATTAAATCATTGGAAAACATATTAGAAGAAGCTAAAAGACGACAGTTCCGAAAGAGAGATTTCTGCAAACATTTCGACTATAGAAACCTCTTCTTTTTAGCACTGAATTTTCTTTGAAAACAGCACAAATTAATCAAAAATTTCCTCCGATAAAAATAGGAAAACTACAAGCGCCTTTCCAGACACATTTTCTGTAAGAAATATTCTTTTAAAAACTCCTGCATAATCTCTCGATTGCCCTGAGGTATTCCCTTATTCGCTACGACTTTCGTTTTTGGATTATTCTTCAGATTTGGACTTGGAGTTGAGTTGCGGCAGATGTTCTGTAAAATGCTAATAATTGCCTTAATTGCGTTGATATCCAAATATTTGCATTCCGAATGCATTTGAACTTTTCGAGTGCCTCTGTCGCTGTCTCTGGCTCTGCCTCTGACTCTGGCGGTGGATGTGGCATCTTCTAATTCTGATGCGGAATCTGATTATGTTTGCATTTGCATTTGTGCATTCGCTGTTCTTCCGCTACAGATTGATTCACTGCACTCTCGCCTCCCAGTTCCCGGTTCTCGGTTGTCGGTTTCTGTGGCCTCAAGTGGACCGACGATGATGCGGCTGATGCAGATGATGACTTCTTGAAATGTTTGTTTTAATAAATGCCCAAGTAAATTGTGCATTTTATGCTGCAAATGAGGCCTGCGACTAGACCGTCGTTTGATGTTTGCGCTGTTCGAACTTTAATGAGAATTTTACTTTTTTTTTTTTTGGAGCTTATCATTCGGGAATGGCTGGGGGTGGGCATGTGGCCCGCTTTTAAAGTCAAAAACCCCCACTGCTCCCCTGTGGAACGTGTGTTTACTCAGCTGTGACTTAATTTCATTTTGCATTTCCTCCTCCGAGTGCAGGGCACCAGAGCCAGCCATTGGGGATTAATGCCGCTGACGTCTGGCAATCTCAAATGATGTCTGTCAAGGACTCTCGGGCGATGATAATGTGCTTTGGCACAAACTTTTAACTCCCCAGCCTCCCCAGCCACCAGCATAAGCTTTGCCCCCAAAACTTTTATGACTAGACAGTTTTTTGGGGAGTCTCCATCCAACCATCCATCCATCCATCCATCCTCCCTCCTGATATACTCTCCTTTTTGTTAGGGGGGGGTGTAGGGGGGCTCGTCAATATGCTAATAATGTAAACTCATGTGGCCGGAAATTGTTTAGCTATAAACTTTGTTTATGGCTTGCCGAACTTCAAATTGGGATGACAGATCCCCCAGCATCTACTCCTAAATGTCCTTAATATTTAACTAGAAGCATATGTGCGGCATTTGTTTGTTAAGTGAGTGACGTCGAGACGGGAACACACCATTTGGGTGCTTGTCTCGGGGAAAGTGAGTGTCGGTCGTCAGGCATCAGGCGAGTGCTTATCACTTAGGAGTTTGTTTGCCAAGGCGTCTTATCAACTGTGCCGCAAAAGTTGTCTGCCTAAGTCGATTGCTAGGCATTAATGGGGATGCTTGTTGGTTGCAGTATCCAAAAGCTGCTCCATAGAGTTACAGCAAAATGCATGCGTTTTGTGCATATATTAATCCGCAATCTCCTTGAATTTTGCAGCCACTTGTCTTGAGAGTTGGGAACGACATAGACAGAAAGAGTGGAACCACGACGACTACTGCTTTCTTTTTTTTCCCTTTTCACCAAATACTCTATTTTATTCGAATTTTTAAATATTTTTTTGCTACATCTGTTCCTCTGTCTCTCTCGCACTTCTCACGCCAACACCAGCCGTTACATATCGTTCCCATCCGCCAGGGGGCGCACACTGGACGAGGAAGAGTGGGTGTGAGAGCGAGGGGAGAGAGAGGGAGAGTAAGCGCTTGGAAGAGAGAGCGTTGAAACTTCACATCCACTTGTTCATTCCGGCTGTAATATTAATCCGATCTGAACCAGATTGGGCAATCTGATAGATACGGTCATTCTCTATGATTCTACGCTTTTAGTTTTCTCTTATCTTCCATTTGGAAAGCTCTTTCGGAACCCAACCAAAACGAATTAAATACAGAACTATTTTCTATTTTAGCAAAAAAAATAAATAAATTCCTGTAAATTCCCAGATAAACCCCAGTAAAATCCCCCCTGATTCCTCCAACCTTTTATATATTTTTTGTTTCACATTTTTCCAACATTATTTATGATCCTCAAATCCCTTCAACCATTTTCACCTGCCATCAAACCTTAATCCCTTTTGGCACAACGCAAAAAGTTTCAAATCAATTAATTTTATTTTTTTGTCAACAGCCACAACAAAAATTAATGATATCTGCAGGAAAAGAAAAACTTTGCCAAGAAATACCAAAGCCCAAGATTATGGCCAAAGGTGGGGATCAACTTTTGGGTGCAATTCCAGCCAAATTCTTGTTTATATTTTCGCATCTATCAAAGTGTTTTTTTCTGGTTTTTTTTTTTGTTCTTTTTTTCCACAATTTATTCATGTCGCCGGGCACTTTGCATACCGACATCTATGCCAATCCCAAGGCCCATGTGGGAGTACAACTCCATTAGTTCTACTGAGATGTTTGTTTGTTGTTTTCATTAGCCATTCATTTTCCTTTGCCAGTCAAGTTTTTCACATATTTCTGGGACTTTTTTTCGGTGGGAGTATCCCTAAGGAGGAGGGTATTGGTGTTTTGCAGATAAGTTTTTGATGAAAAGGGAACCAAGACAATTCTCTTTAGATTTGAGAACCTTAAGGCCTTTTCCTACCAGAAAACCATCAAACCCATCTTCTCCCAAAGGAAGAAACCCTCTCTAAGGGTATTTAAGCTTCGGCTGTGCCAAAATACCTTTCCTTTCGGGGTTCTTGTTGTTTTGCTATTTATTTAGGCGACGGAAATTTGATACTTTTAAGGATTTGGCGAGTTTGACATGCGTAACGCCATTAAATTTATCAATTGCTCAACTCTCTCTCTCTCCCTCCCTCTCCCACTCCTTCTCCCTGCGGCACGCTGTCACCTTTTGTGGCTGCCACTGCTCTTATTATTTTTTATTTGCCATTACAGAATTTACAACTTTTTTCAATCAGCGCTCGCGAAGAAACCTTCGCCCATTCGCGACGAGACGAAGAGCGACGCGTGCCACTCGATTTTGATTATTTAAGGGCAAAAACAACTTGAGGATTTTATTTTCTTGTTGGCAATATAGTGGCAATTTATCATTCATTAGGTGGTTGAAGTGGAACTTGGCTTTGGCTGGAGATGGAGAAGGGGATGAGTCTTTTGCCAAACGGAAACTTGCTCAATGGCAAGTAAATGGGAAAGAGTCGATGGGGCGGGGGGAGTTTTGTGCAGGAAATGCATGGGGGGGAGAGACTTGTAGTTAATGGTAATTTACAGCTGCAGCTAGAAGGAAATCCGTGGACGATCTTGAGGCTAAGGGATACCCTATATTTGGAGAATATGATTCATAGCCAGACACTTAGGAGCTGAATTTATAAAACTAGGCGTCGGAAACCTCACAAGGATTGTAGATATATAGGTATTTCTTTCCTTTATTACGATCTATACCGATTTTTCAAGATTGTTCAAGCGGAAATTGCCGAATAACCATACTTTTTCCCATGTAAAATACCAAAGACTTTATAAAGAATATACAAAATAAGAGTTTTTTTATCAGAGGGTAAGAGTCTTCAAAAAGGAGGGGATGGTAGTAGTACTTGTAGTGCTATGACTCTGGCCCTTCAGTATTCAATAAAAAATTCTAAAGTTAAGGCTATATTTCCATAGGGCTGTAACCCATACAAGGAGGCAGACCTCAAATGCATGAGCATACGTGTGCACATCCAGTCAACTCTCAGTCTTCGGCTGCCTCATGACGAATACGAGAGAGCGATGACTTTAGGAGAGAGCCTAGAGCCACTTTCAAAAGCCACCCTGAAAAGTGTTGTGCCCAAAAAATGTACGGCCGTTACTCATCTTAATATTTCGGTTGTCTTTGGTTTGACATTCCTAGGCGAGGCATTACCTTTTAAAGAGAAGCAATATTTCAAACGTTGGGTAGATTTCCTCACAACCATGTTTTTCGAACCAAAGTCTTTGAGAATTAGCTACAGAAATTCTCCCATCAGAAAGGGCTATGATGTAATTTCACTCGGATATCTTATCCTTATCCTTATCTTTTATCCGGTAATCATTCCTTCCGATTCCAAGGCGAAGACAGCTGCCAATCCATGGTAAACCCGCAATTTATTAATCAAGTATTTTTACGATTTTGTTTATTTTAATTTTATGGCTTTTCCTGTGGCTGTGGCACGTTCCGCCTCAATAAATCGAAGCGCCTCCTTTTATGGTTATGACTGTGTCGCAGGTGTGTGCCTTAATACAAAGCAATAATACAGTACAATACAATACAAGAAACGTAAATGAATAAACATAAATATAAGCAAATGTGAAACACAACTAAAGGAAAAACAAAACACCTTTAAGGCTTACGGTTCTGTGGCTGTGGTTCTGTGATTCTGTAACCGCAAAATGACACGAGTTTTCACTTTTATTGCCAGCATTTAACAGGCCATGACACGGCGGCAAGTTTTTTTCATCATCAATTTGCTTTATGGCCTGGAATGGCTGCCGCAGCAGCAGCAGCAGCAGCAGCCACTTGTCATAACACACGGCCGCCCGTGAGTAACCGTTGCCATTGCCGTTTGGCTAAAACATTTACCCAGGCCAAAGGAAAAGCGAGGAAAATGACAACGAAAACTAAGGAAAACTAAACTGCAGCCGTGGGGCTAGAGATGGTCAAAAAGGGAGAGGATTTGCAGCCAGGAAGAAAGCTATAAACTGAGGCTATAGATGGGATTTGGTGGCAGGAAAAGATGGGATTCGTTGCCATGGATATCGTGCCAGAAGGAACTCCTAGCTTCCCTTCGATGATTCTCACCTTTGACTATCATCTCTAGCTCGTTTTCGCTGCATCTGCACCCTCCTGCCTCCATCTGAGGCTCAGTGGCATTGTTGTTGCCACTTTGCTAACATTTTCACACCCAAGACACAGAGAGACAGAGAGAGAGAGGGAGAGAGCGAGACACGTCAGCACGGAGCAGGCGTTTGGCCTGGACGAAGGCAGCGACAATTTGTCTGCAAATTCGCGAGGTGCTGCCACTGGAGGGGGCACTGGGAGACCTGTCTGTGCCCCGAAAGTGTTTTAGCCTCTCCGACTGGGGCTGGGGCTGGAGCTGGAGCTGGGGCATGTCCATGTCCCTGTCCATGTCCATGATGGCGTGTAACTGGTTTGTATCTTTTTGCAGTTATTTCTCTTCGTTTCTGGCTGCCTTTCTCCTTGCCATTCCCCATCTCCCCCCTCCATTCTGCTCTTCCGCTGTCCGATTTTGTCAACATTATTCAAGCATAAACATGACCCAACCATTGCGATGACGAACCCAAACAGGAAAAGCACTCCACTCCGACGACGACGACTCCGAGCGGCTGGGAAAACGTGATGCCAGTGGAAAATGCTTGAAACAAGCATTTAAACGTCGTTAGGTTTTCCTACAAATCAAGATAAATGGCGATAGGACATGTGACCATGACAAGGACGGGGACAGGAACAGCAACAGGAACAGGAACAGGGACAAGGGTGGGACAGGGAGAGGGTTGTTCTTCGGCTCAGGTTTGTGTGAGGTTCAGGTGAAGTTTCGTTGTTGTTTTGGCTTTTAATTTGTTTGTTTGTTTTGTTCCGAAAAGGCACAATCAGTGTCCTGCTGCTAAGGATGTGGAATGTTGCAAGTGGATAGAAGTTCTCGAAGAACTAGTTTAAAGACAAGAGAGGCCTTCAATTTATAACAAAATCAATTCAAAATTGAAAAGTTCATTTGAAGAATGAACAATAGCATAATTTCCGATAAATACACCAGTTTTAGGGCCCAAAAAGGGAACATATTGGTAGTTAAAGACACATAATGGTAACTATCTTTGATAGATATCACAGATAAATCTATCCTCTAGCCCTACAACTCCTGCTGGATCCACTCCTCCTCTTCTTAAGGCCAGATTTTCCCGCCATGGAATCACTTTAAAGAAAAATCAATCACTTCCCTCCAGACTTGCCTTATATTTCACATTAAAATAATGATTTCTATGCCCCACCAATTTATATTGCAATTTATCCCAGACCAACCACTTCATCATCAATCTCCCGCTTGGGCCTCGATGGGAGTGCAATCTTTAAGCACTTAAGAGGGCTATTCAAACAGAAGGAATGCGCCTAACATTTGCCCATCCAATTAGGCCAAGAATGGCGTATCGGGCCAACGAAATGCATTTCAAACAGCGCCCAGCGCCCTGCGCCCTTCGAGTGCAATAAAATCCAAACGGATGGAGAGACAGAGAGTCAACTCTCGACTCGAGGCGACTCGACTGCGCTAAATGCATCACGTATTGGATTTTGACATAAACGCTTGTCCTCGTTAGCGCCGCATCGTGTTCCTGCGGCACCTCCGCCAGCCCGCCATCCCACCACCGCCCAGAGAGATCTCTTCCCGGGGTCCCCTGTCCGCCTGCGGTGCCATTCTAAAAGTTTTACAACTCGGGAGGCAGCTCCAGGGCGGCTGAGGGCGCGACGAAGGTGCAAGCCGAGGAACCAAAAAGTTTCAGAGACAAGTAGTAGGCAGCATGTTGATAAATTGCCTCGGCTTTAACCCAGGCCCAGAGCCCTCTGACGCTGTCGGATTTTATGCAAAAATCATTTCTAGAAAAAAAAAGGTAAAGGTGTGCAAATAGGAGTCGCCTGGGGGAGTGCCCTGGAAAGAGCAAACAAATGTTTCTAGGGTAATGGAATAAGCGGAAAAAGTAATGTTTTTTGAGTGGTTTTGCAGAAATTTTGGAAAATAGAGTTAGAAAATCCCCAAATTATATTGTCATCATAGTTTTTTTTAGTTTTTTTTAATAGTATTTTTTGGTCTTTTTTATGACGTTTTATTAATTTTTGTGAATTTTGTATTTTTTGTAGTATTTTTTGGTATATTCGGTATTTTTAGTATTTTTGGTATTTTTTTTACCTTTTGGTACTGCCGCAGAGTACAATCAAATTTCGGCTATGAGACGCCACGAATGAGTGTTATCGAATCTAAACTTTCGTGAAAGGAGCTCCCTTTACATGTCCTGTGCATGATAGTAGACACCGCGGATACTCTGCCACTTCCCCGTCACATTCTTCGTTGAGAACCCGCCATACCCTGCAGGGCAAACACATGCCAGCGGGATGTTTGGTTATGAAAAGTTCGCCCCTTGGGGAAGACACTCTCAAGAAACGACAAAAAAGCTGCTCGTTTCTCGATTGAGATCCCTCGAGTGTTGACTGACGGCGTTGCTGCTGGCGCTGAAATAATGCGGCCAATAAATGTCATTGCAATGAGCGAGGAGTGCGAGAGAACAGCGGCTGAGAAGAGGGAAGCAAGGAGGTTGGAGGTAGGTTGCCTTTCATGTATTTCCTCGGCGACTCGTTCCTCGAGTCTCGACTCGGGAGTATTGTATATTTAAATGGCAGTTAAAGTGGCAACACGTTTCCTTTTCGTTTGAAGTTGTCGATGACGATGACGACGACGAGGATGATGATGATGATGGGGAAAAAGGAGTGTGATGATCTTCCTGCAGCTGTGCTGTGCTGTGCCTCACCTTCACCTTCCACATGCCATGCATTGATGCGTTTATAAATATTTCATATCTAGCAACTGTACTTTTTGTGAGTCACAAAAACCGAACAAAGACAGCTTTTTTGTATAAACAATATATGCATATACTTAAATATCTTTACCGATTTCCCCATTTGCATTCAATGAATGGCCAAGCCAGGCCAGGCCAGGCCAGGCCAGAAGAGGAGCCAGTGTTCCCTGGCCCATTGTGAGTGTCATTGTCAGTTTGGAGCACACTCTCCAGATTCCCCATTCGAATCCCATTCCCCTTCCCATTCCCATTCCCATTTGCATATCGGCACTTGACGAAATACTTATCTTCCGTAGGAATGGTAAATCAAATTGTTGGCAATTTGCATACATCATATGTTAACAGCAATTTTGAGTTGGGTACACTGCACTACACACATCCGAACATCGTTCACTCGCAGATAAATCAATTTTCATTCCCAGTCTTAACTTTATTTGACAGCCTCAATTGTCGGCCCAGAGTCGTCCGAGTCGGTAATGAAGTCATCCTCATCATCGCATTGGCTGATGCTTCGATTAGGCATCGGACTTTGATGGCTTTCAATCATCAGGCCAGAGATGTGGAGAGGGTATACCTTACAGATGTGGTACTTCGAAGAGGCATGTTAATATTCGTATGATAATTTGCTTGAAATTTGTATAATAGAGAGGGAGATTTTCGTGGCTGAACACCAGAGAAATGAGGGCCCATAAAACGGCAATCAATTGGCTTGGGAAAATATTGAGAGGCCTAAAACTCCTACTTAGAGAGGGCACAGTTCCTATATGACTTGTTTCCACGAATTTTAATGAGTGTTTATCCATCCAGAGTGCAATTAGTGTCATGTACGGAAGAGTAACAAAGATTATAGAACACATAGTTGACGCATGGGAGTAAAATAGTATTAAACCCGAGAATTTAGGGTGACAGCATGCGGCAGTCATCGACTCCCACAACAATTCTGACTTTTACGTTTCATTAATTAAGAAATATATTTTAAAGTATACATACCTAAACCATAAGCTCACATAACTACTGACTGAGAACTGGATATAAAAGGAGAGCCGCGGTCCTTGCGGCTGTCCTACGTTCCCGCTTGCAGGGGTGGCTGGAGAGACAGGGGAAGATACGAGAAGGCAACGAAATCTTACGAAGCTAGAGCAGGTGTTCGGCTCTGCAGCCGAGCGGGATCTGCAGATGATTCTAACCTATGACCCCGAAACTATTCCCAACCCAAATCCCTTACAAAACGATGACAAATTAGACCATCAAAACGTGTTTCTTTCTCTACTTCTATCGAATACATAATTGCCAATATATTGTTGTGATGTTAAGCATTAAGCATCGTATAAATCCAATTCCCCGAATGCCTTAATTTATGTTTGCACGCATTGTTTTTGCTGCTGCCCTTTGGGGCAATATCGCTTATCACATTTATCATGTGCACACGGCGGTGCCACAAAGAAAAAGGAAATTATTTACGATAAGGCAATTTGCATAATGCGCAAATCATAATACGAATCCATGTGTGTGTGTGTGTGTGCGTGTGTGTGTGGGCATAAATATTGCAACATTTGTAACAGACAACGCCGCCTCCTGCTTGCCAGATAAGTTATCAGCGGAAAGTCGGTGGGGAAGTCGGTTAAAGCTCTCGCTGGGGAGCCCCTCTGTTGCTGCTCCTTTTCTTCACTTCCGGTGTGGTGGAGAAGCCCTGTTTCCCCACTTCCCCGATGGCAGTTTTCCTCATGTTCATGCCTTTTACCTCATTCTATTTCATTTTAGCTCTTTCTGTTTTATTTCTCTCTTCTTTTTGTGTCTTTTTTCGTTGTGCAAAATGTTGCTACAGCCCGGCGATTGTTCAATTTCAATTCACAACTTTCTGGCCATGTAACAACTGCGGCAAGTTGTTGCATTGTTAAAAAGTACTCTTAAATACATATACATATATATGTATATGTACGAACATGTGTCCTCCAGTCTGTGGTTGGTTGGGGCCCCATCTGTGGGTGGCATGCGTTCTCTTTCTCCCTGAGTTTGGGTGACAAATTTTTGCAAAAAGTCAAAAGAGACAGAGGCATTTTATTACAAGAGAAACTAAACGCAAAAGTGCAACAGTTGTGAAGGGGCTTTGGAGGGGAAAAAGGAACAATGAGAGGCGATATTCGAATGGATTGAAGTATGAATATATCTACCTATTCGATTCAGTATAAGATATACACAGATATTGTGCTTAAAACTTAAGCCAAAAGCCTTGAAAAATATTAAAATATAGTAAAACATCTTCCATCATTGAAATTCGATCCAAAAATACCTCAAAAATGTCTGCATAATTTTGCTGGATTGCTGGACTTGTTGGAATTCCAATCATAGTTCAATAAAGGGGAATCCGGGGATCAAGGGGCATGGGAAAACCTCGGAAAACCTTTAAGTGACATAACAATCGAACTCAAAAGTCTCTGTTGGAGATTGGTTTCTCTTGGAGGCGAGACCATCATCAATTCAAAACCAATAACTCACTCAAAAACACAGAAATCCAGCAATCATGTGGACTGCATTTTCATCGTTTTTCAAGAAATTCCATTTACACTCGAGAAAGAGAGAGAGCGAGAGAGAGAGAGGGAGGGGGTAAATGGAAAATGGAAATGCGAAGGGAAATGGAAATGGCAATGGCAATGTCATGACGAATTTTGGCAGTGATAAATGCAGACCAGAAACCAGGTGCCAACTGAGAGAAAAAAAATCCCCAAAAAGTGTTTGGGCTATTTATGCGCAGGTAGCAGGGAAAACCCAGGAAAAACAATAAAGAAAAACTCCAAAACGGAGGGATACAGAGTCCGTCGTGGAGCTTGACAAACTACTCGTCTCGGATGTGGAGTCTGTGTGCCTTGGGGTTTGGGGATTGGGGTTTTTGGTGTTTCTGGTGTTTTATGCATGAAATGCCAAAACGAATGCCACAGAGACTGCCGGCTGACTGTTGACGCCTTGATGCATGGTTCTTTCAAGGTTCAAGGCAATGTCAGAGACAGAGTCAGTCACAGACAGGGGACACGGACTGAGGCAGAGGCAGAGACTTCGACTGGAACTCCGATTGAGCCCGAGGCCAGTAGAGGCCGGGGAGGGGGCAGGCAGAACCCTAAAGTCAGGAACACTCCCAGCTACACAAAAATGTGCACTGAAATTGTTGCTTGCGGGCATTTGGTTCGTTGTTGTTGTTGCTGTTGTTGTTGAGATGCTATTGAAATATTCAGCTACAGAGCGTTGCTAATTTGTATTTTAAAATATGCGCAATTATAACAGCCAGTCGACAATGCAGTCAGTGGTGTGTAAGTCTCATGTTAAATAAACCGAAAGCCGAACGCCGAACGCCGAAAAGGGGTGCAGCCACCAGCGGCATAAGCGGCAGCAGCGGCAGTCTCCATGCGATTGTCACAACAGCAGGCGAAGGAGTCGAGAGCGCTACCCTTAAGTGTTTTTCCAAAATACCCTGTAGGGAGGTGGCTTGGGCTGGGGGAGAACGATGGGAAAAATTAGAAAGAAAAGTAATATTTGGAAGGGCAATTGTAAAAAAGTAAAAATATTCGTAAAAGGATTCCGTTTTAGAGTGCAATCTCGAAGGAATTCGATGCAGTTTTGTGTAAATTTTTGGAGAATTTTTGCTGAATTCTAATACATTTTTTGTGAATTTTTTTTAAATTTGTTGTAGATTTTATGTTGATTTTGGTTGAATTTTGTGAGAATTTTTGTGTGAGTTTTTTTGTGAATTTTTTGTGGATTTTGTTTGAGTTTTTTTGTGCATTTTTGTGTGAATTTTCTCTCAAAAAGCGAAGAGGCACAAAACGAATGCCAAAGAGAGAGAATAAGAGTGCTTCCAAAGAGCTTAAAGCATGAACAGCCAGTGGTTCAGTACGAATATGAAATATTAGAACTTCTACACATACCATCTTCCATCTTCAATAGGGTATCCCTTAGTCGAATCCCATCCCTTCCAAGCCCCTCCTGCTGGGCAGGCTGTTCCGAGTGGCGGGCGTGTGTGCACCACTTCCCGTTCCCCCCACCCCTCCCCGCTTGTTTTTCAACTTATGAAAAATCATTAAAATTATTACATTTGGCTTGCTGACACCTTTTTTCCATTCCTTTCCCCCGCGCGAAAGGAAGACAAACGAGAGCCGAGCGCAATACGTGACATTTGTGCTGGGGATTAGATGGAAACAACTGTCACACATTTCTCCCGTCCCGTCTCGTCTCGTCTCGTCTCGAATTACTATGATTAGCATAGTCATGCGGCAGGCAACATGCGGCATGCGGCCAGGGCCAGGGCCAGGGCCAGGGGGGATTTTACACTCCTCTCCTGGATCTGGTGCTGTGTTTATGGTCAACCCCAGCTGCGATTATCTCCCATGAATGGGCAGCCGTTTGTCAGGCTCTAAGCCAGGAGATCCTTCTCCTTTGTACTCGTTTTCTTTTCCCTTCTTTTCGGTTCCTGGCGGCTGCTCTTAATGGCAAATATTGTTGCCACCGGACGGGCGGACATTATGCAAATATTTGCACCGACTAATGATGAAACGTGCCCCACACAAGCTGCTCGTTATTCCCCCAAAGAAAGCGAAAGGTGTTCTCCTCCAGTTATCCTTGATTAAAAAATATCTTACAAGATGCTTTGGCTTAGGCCTAGGCCAAGGACAAGTAGAAGTACAAGGTTCTTGTCTTGGTCCTGGCAGATTGGTTTCATGCATATTTAAGTGGAGTTTTATGGATGGAGAGATCCAGGCATTCCCATTGAATGTCTTGAAAGGAGCTCCTAAGAGAGGGTTAACCTGAATGAATGCAGGCAGAAGCTTCACAATTCCTTGATATTGAACTTGGACCTTTGCGGGTTCTTTTCTGTTCTGAAAGAATGATTCAACGCCGTATAAAAAGACCCTAAAAGTGACTCGAAACGTTAGCAAACATTCAAACACTCAAAACAAGTCCCAGAGGATACGTTTTCCAGGTACTCTGGTCATTAATTATACAGAAATCATCCTTAACCATAGGTTTATCCCTGAAAATCTCTTCGAAATATGATATGACAGCAATTAGTTCCATTATCCAATGAATCAAGTGCTCCAGAAACATCTAATAAAAATCGGATTGAAAGCTTCAAGCAAACGCTGAATAGATTCAAGTATTCCACTTCCAATTACGCATTTTTGAAAATCAAACTTCCGGTTGCAGGCTTCTTTAATAGATCCAACAACAACAGCAGCAGCACTCCCTGGAGGCTCTTGAAGCCGCCGCGACGTTGATTGGTTTGGAATCCATACTCGGGCCAATGGTCCAATTATTTGCGTAGGCCTCGCCGCTAGACAACAGAAAGGAATCTCTCTCTCTCTCACTCTCGGCGGGAAGACAAAAGGCGAGTCGCTGAAAGGGTGAGTGGAAGCGCCGCCTAAGTCCTCTGATGTGGCATTGTTATTGAGGAATAGCGCCGTTCCTCCTACTCCAATCTCCAGTCTGCAAGAGGCAGAGACCGAGGCCCAGGCATTCTTCAAAATGAAATTGCGCGGAAGCATTTTTCAGTCAGTTTATTGGCTTCATTGTGGAACCCTTTTTCATTCATATACTCGCTCGTACATATATTTATGTTTTACGAGTGTATTTTTTTTTTCCATGATTAGCATGGGGCGTGTACCGGAGAGTAGCAGCAGCAACTATTCAAGCGGCAATAATTCGCTTCGCTTTGCATTGTTTAAATTTTCACAAATTTATTGCATATATTGTCCAATGTTTATTCGGGAAGCAAATCGTCATTGGAAGCAGCCATTTCATGTCTGGGGCACATTAAAGAGCACAAAAATGAATTGCAAATTGGTTGGAGATCTCCAGAGCAGCGCCACTTGGAAGGCTATTGAGAGGCGGATCCGCAGGATAGGGCCTGGCACTGCGACAGGGCAATGGACTAACCCATCAAGATCGTTTCGGTTTCGGTTTCGCGACTGCGAGTGCGAGAAGCTTTAATGATCGGCGGCCCCAGAAATGCTGATGATTTTTCAGAAAAGATAATTGACAAAACGACCACCGAAATGTGCCCCTCGGGGGATTATGCATGAAGATATCGGTGCGCGTCTGCATAATTTAAACAAACATCAACTTCAATGTTCAGATAGGAGCACATAAAGGGTAAAGTCTGAGCGATGCATTTGTCGCCTTGGGAGCGCAAAATTGAGGCATGTGGAGAGAGCTTTTTGTAGAGAGAGGAACTAAGAAAGGTGCGAACCTAAGAAAGAAGAGGGCGACTGTGGGAAAACGTTAGAGCAGCGCTCGGTTCCTCTGCTAAGCCGAGAGCGCTAGAGAGCGATAGAAGGAGAACATAAGAGCAGCTCGGGCTGTAGATAAGCCAAGCCCGAACGATTGATAGAGCGCGAGTGAACTGCTGCAAAAACGAAGAAGGCGTGATAGAGAGACGAAAGAACGGTCGCTGCCGCTGCGGTGCGTAAGCATTTAGCAATGTTTATGTATGTATTGTATGCATGTACAGTGGACAGTGCAAATAGTGAATGATAAAGGCAATCGAACTCCTCCCCAAGAACACTGCAATTTCGTTCAATTTTCAGTAGGTTTTGCTATCCTTGCTTCAATTATTTTAATTGTGGTTTCCCACCTAAACAAAAGTAGACCCTATAGACCTCTTTTGTTTCTCAACAAATAACCATTAATTTATTGTTTGTTTATTAAGCATTTAATTATACAAATAGAAATCACATTAATTTTCCTACTCCGTATTTGTTGTTGTTTTTCGCCATATGTAGAACAGCGACATTCAATTACCAAAAATAGTTTCCATTTCCATTTGCATCTGGTTTTCTTGGGTCATCAATGTCATTTATTTTGATGGCTCCTACACTTGATTAATTACTTTGGAGACTTGCTTGGCTGCTTGGCTGCTTGGCTACAGTAGCCAACTGTTACTGTGCCAGGCCATCAATCAGTTGATCAATCAATCAATCCCTGCCCTACAGAGATCAAAGAGGCCACACTTCAATGGCAAATGTCGAAGAAGAAACGGAGATACCTTCGAGTATAGAGAACGGGACACCTAATTAAAGAAGTGCAAACAAAATCTGGAGCATGTATCGGGGAAGAGTCCTGCTCTAGATCTCCTCCACACACAAAGGAGGAGAGGACGAGGACAAAGGAGAACGAACCCCCGAATGAGCCGAACAGTACGTGACAGCGTGAGGAGGAGGAACAGGCGACCAAGTGACAGCGTGAATAAATTTGTCATTAGTATATGTCAAAGATAAAAGTACTCCTCGGCCCTGCAGCTGCCTCTGCCGCCTCTGCCTGGGCCCTGGGCCCTGGGCCAATGTAAAATTGTTGAGTAAGTGAAACAACTGGCGACTGTTGTCTGCCTCAAGAATGGAGAACGGAGAATGGAGAACGGAGAATGGCATTCCACTTGCCACTCGCCTACACTACAGCGAAATTTATGTGCATACGAATCCATTTATGAAGCGATCGAAAGAATGGAATACAAAAGAGAGCTGAGTTCCATGAAGGAAGGGAATTGTGAACCTTAGAGAACATCGAGTGGTGAAAAAGATGAAGGAAGAGATCGGATTGAATGAAGTTTGTGTACGAGAAGTGGCATCCTGTTGATTAGTGGTATAAAACGGTCAAAGGCTCGGCTTCTCTAAGCCCGAAAATACAGGATAAATGGGGAAAAAGGGATGAATATGTGGTGCATCTCACACAAAACATTGATCACCAGAAAAAGGGTAATAAAGGTATGATTTGGAAGAAACAACCTTAGCGGAATTTGGTAGGATTTCATACCGAGTATCGATAGAGTATTATAATCAGTTTCATAACATAAGTGCTGTGTGTTGTGTCTCATACCCAAGTAATCATCCAAACTTGAAACCACTGAACCATTTATATGCCTATGGCTTCCATAATCTTTCTCACTTTCAAGCTCCGATCTATCAACTGATCGTGAGTTTTTAACAGATTTTTCGGGAGTAGAGACCTCACTGGGCGTCCAGGATGTTCGACATCGTTTCTGTTTATAAGGCTACAACAAAATTCAGTAAATCACTTTTTTACCATTGAAATTAATTGAGCAAATTGCTCATAGTATGTATCAAGCGTCAAGCCTGTACAGATGGATTCGTAATAGGGAAGAGGTCTTAAGGGAAGCAAAAGATTGATAAACTTCCCTATAAACTTTACCTATTAAACTTTTATCCGCAACATTTTCTCTCTGTGTACTGGCAATGCATCTCCAATACGATCTCATCCATATGTTGCTTATTTGTGCTCGCAGAAGAGACAGTTTTTTATATGTACGCAGTATGCAGTATATTTTTGCCAGGCAGAAAGTTTCCAATCATTTGGGTGTGCTAATTATGAAACTTAATGTGGCATTGAGGGCAACACAGGCACAGCTAGAGGCAACAGGCGCAGCCCAGACGATGTCGGTGGCGGTGTCGTCGTTCCTTGAGTTGAACTCGGACCAAATGCCGCGTGCAAAACAATTAACCATGAAATTGAAAATGCCGACTACGACTACGGCTCCGGCGACAACGACAACGACGATGGCGATGGGAACGAAACGATTTAAAGTGGCAAAGATATGCAAAGCAGGAGGCAGGAGGCAGGGGGCAGGAGGCAGGAGGCAGCAGCTGTATGCCTGAGCCTCTGCCTCCGCCTGGCCATTGGCTTCCATGTTGGATGTTGCCTCGTCCTCGGCCTCGTCCTGCGCCCATTTGTTCCACTTCTGTGGCCAGGCAGGCGCAAGGAAGTGCCAGAGCGTGCGCGTGCCCCACAGGAGCAAAGCCAAAGAGGCAGCCAAGTGACGTGACGTCGGCCCCTGGCACCCCCAAAAACAGAAAAAACAACAACAACAAACCGCTCTATTATGTGGCGCGGCTCTACGCTCGAGGGTAAGTTCAAACGTTACGCTCTTGCACCCGATCAAAAAAAAGAACTAAAAATGTTATAAATAAATAAAACCCATGGCAGAGGCATTAGGCATGGCATTTGTCGGTTGTTTCGTTCGTTCTTTCGTTTGGTGACCACAAATCTACATACAGACGAGAGAGCATGGGGGTCTGGTCTCGTAAAATGTTTCTAATTGAAGAATACTCCGATAAACGCGCACTTAATGGAGGGGTTTTTTTTTCAAAAACTGTATGCTTATAATTTTAGGCCTAATTTACGCAGGCAGGCAGGCAGGCAGGCAGGATGTCAGCATTATCCACACATCTGCCAGGTTTTATAGTAATTTCGAAAATTAAAATCGTGCTAGGGTTTAATTCATTATAAGCTAGGGTCCCATATTAATTAAATTAATATTAGTTACAAATTATTTCAAATTTACCAAAAATCAAAAGTGACTCAAAAAAGGAAATGCAGAGCAATTAATCCATATATTTGCCCTCAGCCGTGCCTCAATCGGAAGCCAAGGGTTCTGGAATTTTCTCGAGTCTAAATTATGGTTGCAGGAGTGGTTGAATTGATCCTAGGGCCATCTTCAAAATTTGCAATTAACACAGTAAATATTTCATTTTTATTTTTTAAATTCTAAAACTATTCTTAGGCCACTTATTAATCTGTATCTGTGCCGACGATATCCAAAAATGTATTTCTGTGTTTAATATTTTTGTATGGAAAAATTCAAATTATCCAAAGAATAGCAGATGACGAATTAATTACGAATGATTTCAACAGCTCAAAAAAATGTTCAATGACTCGTAAAAAGGATGAAAACAGACTGTGTGAAAAATTTCCTGCAGAGCGAAAGAGCAAAACCAGCGAGATCTCACAGTATTATCCTGAAGAATAATGAAGTGATAAACAGTCCCGAACTCCAATTGAAATTGACAAAATCCAATATTCCGCATAAACTGAAGCTTTGCAACGCAGAAAGTATTCGATTTGTGGCAGATATGTCTTTGTCTTTACTTTATTTTGTTTATTTCTATAGAATATAATTTTTTAGCCTCCAACAGACACGTACTTATACGTATTTCTATGCTAAATATCATAATAAATAATCATCTCTAAGCGTTGAAACGTCTGTAATAATTCCAGCAAAAATTGTTTATTGACATTTTCTTCAATTAATCAACTTCGATGTACTCCCGGGCCACACATGTGTGGTGCTGCCCTCCACCCTAGGGCTTATATGGCAAATAAAACGATTTCTATTTGTTTGTTGTTAATATTTTCCCCCCTCCCCTCCCATATGTCCCCCCCGAGGATGGCGATTAAGTTGCGGCTTTGACTCAAGGCCGCAGACAGCTGCCAGACAACTGATATGTGCACATGACTACATGCGAATGCCGAGAAGAGTCAAAGCCAGATACACACACACACACACCCAGGACCAGGACTAGTCCAGGATCAGGCTGAATCAGATTTGGACCCCGACAAAAGGATGCAGCCAGACAGGGGGGGCTGGGGGGCTGGGGGAAAAGTCGTTGATGAAATGAAGTCGCTTATGAATCGTTTATATTTTTCGGGGCTTACACTATGCTGCAAAGAGTTACACTGTTGTGTGCCCTGCAGGCAATGAAATTGATTTGAATTTCGTAGTTGGAATTTTTGCCTTCAATTCAATTAGAAAGCATTCTTTAAAGGGAAGGGTGCTGCCCCAGCCCCCCCTTGATGCATGCAGTGATGTCCTTTGTGCATGAAATTTGCTGAAAATTTGCTAGTCTTGTGTCTCTCCCCCGAGAGATAAAACTTTTGAATGCAAACCTTTCTCTTGCACTTTGCAGAAGTGATTTGCATGGAGGGAAAGGCAAAGACCCGCTCTCCGGGCTTATGGGATTTGGGGAATACATTTGCTCGCTGGCACACTATCGCATTAACTCTTCACCTTATTCCAAACCCCGAATGCTGAAAGCATTAAAACTTTACCTCTTCCTGGCCCCTGCGTTCCTCGGCCAAAAAGTTGTGCGTGGTGTGTCCTTTGGGCGTTGGAGGAGATCCACACGAAAACGCATTCCACGAATTTCGAGTGTTGTGCGTACGTGTTCCGCTTAGGAATTCCTGTTTGACATATTGCCCACGGCCACGGCGGGCATATTAATATAACAGTTCTACCAACAACTCCCTGAATGAACGGACACTGGATGGGCGGACGGACGGACACTCGCTGGCAGGCAGAACATGTTAAGAAAATGTTAATCAAGCGGTCAGTGTGGAATAGAGAACACTCGACTTTTAGTTGCCGACGCGTCGGCGTGGGAGATTTTTTCTTTTCCTTTTTTATTGTACCCTGTAATCGGAGGCGTGCTGGGGTGTATGTGACAGGCGGGAAGTATTTCCGAATCAGCAAAAGTGTATTTGTCGAGTCTGCGTTTCTTCATGAATGCAAGGATCTGTAAGAGGATTGAAGATTCTTTGGAAAATTATGTGGTTTCCACTAGGCAAGGGCTACATGACTTCTACTTTGTAGAAATCATAAAGATCGGATTTACTCTTTATATTATTTGTTCCATATAGTATTTATTCCATATATTATTTATTCTATATATTATTTATTCTATATATTATAATTATTCTTTATATATTCTATGTTTTATTTCTGTGATTTATTTATAGTTCACTTGGAAGCAATACACGACGATATTTCATGATTCTAGGACATATTACGCGTGAGTCTTGCTAAATCGTCTTAGTATTTAGGATCAGTTTTATTTAAAATTCCCTCATCGACAGACTTAAGTCTGAAGAGTGTCTCAAAATTGTTCAACTTATAACGAAACCCATCGTTATAGTAGGGATTACGTATAGTTATTGTCTGTACGGGAACGGTAGAGTCATGGATCTGCTTTATGGAACTCTAGATTGCCTTTTGAGGCATCCAATTCGTGGAATAAACCATCACCAATCTTCTATATACCATACATATATCCCAGTGATTCCCATCTTTCCTTTTTTGGCTAGTCCTTTGCTCTTATTTTTCATAGAGTATTCCCAATCCCATATATTTTTCTCAATCTCTCTCTCTTTAAGATCCAAATAAGTCGATAGTTAGTTGGTAGTTAACTAATGGTCATCCCTTAGTCGTTAGATTCTCTTGCAATACTTTCATGTCTTGTTTTTATTTCCCCCCATTTGCCTTGTTTGCCTGAAGTTGCACGTCTTTGGACTGTTAATAACCTTTGTTGTCCTACCAAAAAAACATACAGAAAAAGAACTGAAAACGGAAGCTTGGCAGCCAACTTGTTGTACGAGTAGCAGCCTGTTGTTGAGTCACGTCAGGGTTTTCTGCCGCCAACTGACGGACGGATATGAATTGTCCCCAAAAGTGTTAAATGTTGGAGACTCTCAATACGAATGAATCTTTGACTTGTAGGTTTTTCTTTTCCAACTCAATTTAAATTTGGAATTTATTTTGTTTGAATTGAATTCTATATTAAACATCCGCAAGAGTTATGAAATCATTTCCGCTTCACACAAATTGAGTTAAGGAGTTGACGGAATGAGAGCGAAAGTGAAGTGGTTGAGGGATTGGGATTGGGATTGGGAGTGGGGTAGGAGTTGGGGTTTCGTTGGGATGATTGTTGAACCCTTTTAACGTCAATTAATCACAAATTAAACTGTCGCACACACACACACAGAGACAGAGAGACAGAGAGAGAGGGGTAGAGGGCAGGCTTATATCAACATCATCGTGGATGAAAATATTTCCAGGACCATTAAAGGCTAAATAGGCAATAAATTTGTTTGGATGTTGTCTGCCGGCTAAGGATGTGTGTTGGCAGATTTCACTTTTTCCGAGGGGGCAAGTGCCGTTTGGGGGCTGTGTGTCCGTCTAGACATGTGTGTGTGTGTGTGTGTGTGGGAGCCAGGGTTAATGCGGAATGTGGGATATTTGAAGTGGGGGGAAAAGCTTATGGCCCGCATGGCGGTCAAGTCAAGAGGGAAATGTGAAAGGCAACGAATTAGAGATTGAAGAGCAAAGTCCAAGTGACTCTTTAGTTTTTGAAGATCCCCCAGACCAGCGATACTTCAGATAACTACAAATGGAATTAGTCAGAACTTATCTCAATTTATTGTTAGGGAACCCAGAGATCGAATCATTTCTTGCCCTTTTTGCCGGGCTTTTGTGTGAGCTTCTGCTTGGCCTCATCGAGGGCCTTCTGCTGCGCCTTCAGGTTCTGTCGGTGGGCCACATCCTGCTCGTCCAGCTCCTTGGCCTCCTTCTTAGGGGCCTTCAAAGGCTTCTTCTTGCCATTCTCGCGATTGGACATTGTAGGCAGAACTTTCAAGGCGAATTTCGTTGGATTTTCAATATATTTTGCTGTGCTCTGGTCGAGAAATTCAATCGCACTGATCTGAGGGATAAGCAAAGGCTTGCTTGACAACTAAAAATGCCCAAAACGTACCAGTTAACAGCTATATACAGTATACTAGTATTTACAGTCGCTCCATTGCTTCGAATAGCCAAATATTGCATATTCCGCTCATCCGAAAGTGATGATTGGTTCTACGCACGGAGTATTCCTCCATTTGGAACATGAACTCTACAAGTACCGTTTGCAATGGATTTATTCAGACCTCTCAGGGGTATCACAACGCCTTGCATTCCCTATCCCATTAACCCATTAAAGTCCCATCAAATCCTGACCCAATTCGAAAGTTCTCTGACAAAAAAAAGGAAACGGAACCGATTGCTTGAACGAATTCAAGACGCACTCATCGAACGAGCTCACGAACCCTCTGCCAAAAGCAATCCCTTTAAGTTCCACTTTCCCCCCCATCCAGATAATGCTATAAGTTGGTTAAGGGAGGCAGGAGGCTGGAAAGGGGAAGGAAAAAAAGTTGCAACGGAAATGCTGATTGAAATCGTTTTGGCGTGAAATCAATCATCGTACAAACGATGCGATGCCATGCGAAGGATGCGGCAACTTTCATTAAGAGTCCTTAATGCGATTTGCTGACGTTGTTGCCACTGCCACTGGTGCTGCTCCTTGGATCACTCTCTAAATAAGACAAATGCCTTCGAAAAGCGCCGCTCCCTTCACTCACAGCTCAGGACTGACAAATGAGCTGCTGCTGTGCTGTGTTGCTGGTGTGTTGCTGGTGTATTGCTTCCCGTTTCAATCTCATTTTGTGCATTTTCATGTTGCATGTTTTCATTTGTTTTGCTTCCCTCATGGCTCTCGGGGGCTCTCGCTCGGCTCTTGTTTTGTTGTTCGCACAAACATTTTCAAAATCGAATCAAATTAACGGTTCGGCCTTTTTGCTGTAGTCGTAAACCAAAGAGCCAGAGAGTTTCTCAAATGGGAACAGCAGCAGCCAGCAGCCAACAGCCAGCAACATCAATAGAAATATTGTAAACACTGTTCAATTCGCTGAGTGCGTAAATGTTGCGCCACACACACAAATACACCCATACACACACATGCACAGAGTTGCACATGTTAACCCCTAGATGGTGGCTCGCCTCTACAATCCGGGGTACATTTCTCTGGGCCACCCAAGGGTTAAGAGTACTGCATCACTCGCTCTCCGCCTTTGCCCCCTCCCTCTCTGTTTGAAGTGATTGTAATCAACGGTAAACAGCAAGCCGAGGGATAGAATTTTAGAGCTAACCGAACAGCGGGCGGCACACCATACCAGCCACGCCCACACGCCTGCCGCGCTTTCCGGCCGCCCTTTTATAGAGCGTGTGTGTGTGTCAGTGGGGTAGAAGATCTACCCCCTCAATGTACCAGGGGTACATGGCTTTGCCACTTGGAAATTTATGAGAAAAATCCCTTTCAACATCAGCGAAATTTCTTATTGTTTCATTCCTCCTCCTCGGCCATAAAGTATTTACTTCCGTTTCTTCCGCTTGTAGAATGAGAGCACAGCCCTCCAGCCCCTGCCCCTGCCCCTGCCCCTGCCCCCTCCTTGAGTTTTATTCAATCGAGATTTGAATATTTTTCTGAACCTGGAAATCTTTGATGGATTATGATTTATGGGCCACCGTTGCTGGGGCTGCTAACGGATAATTAAAACCGAAGCCCGAAAACCCGAAAACCGAAAACCGTTTACCCAGCGATACCGAGAGCCGCAGACGAACGGACATTAATCAATTATCTTTGAAAAGTAAACCAATAGATCGATGTGTGTAGTTTACACGGAGAGAAAAAAACACAACAAAATTATGATAATTATCAAAGAGAGATTTAAGCAGTTTCAAACCTTTTCTGATACTAAAACTAAACCATTTTTATGCCCGGTACTCGAAGAGTTTTGTGATATATTACAGATTTTGGTGGATGTGCTTTCTTGCTGTGTTTTTTCCCATCTCTCATGAGGATTACCAGAAAAGTTGAGGGAGATCGCGAAGAGAAACAGCGATACAAAAGGCTTCGCATAAGTCCGTGTAAAATATATACGTATAAATATCGCACAGGTTATAAATGTAGTTTCCACTCGTTTATGGAGCAATAGTGAAGCTTAGATGGTCTCTATAAATCCCTAATGCGTCACCTATCGACTCTAAAACTTCTCAAAATTAAAGTAGCGATCATAATTTCATCGATTATCTTTAAATATTCGTTGAAATATCTGCCTTCTTAAAGGAAGTCCAAATCTTTTCCTAAGTCCCAAAAAATCCTTGAAATCTGCATCAAATCTTTCTCTCAGTGCAGCCTATGCGAGTGCTGTAATGATGTGTGGGCAGGCAACAATTAAACAAAAGACACGCGCTCTCCTCTCGCATGTAAATCATTTTCGTGCGCTTCCCCGCAAAAGGTTTTCCATTCAGCTCCCACCTTCAGCTCTCTCCCTCTCTTCTGCCCTCCCTCTCTTCTCCCCTCCCTCTCTTCTGCCCTCCCTCTCGCTTCACTGATTGATGGCCGTCTGTTTGAACCCGCGCCTTTTGTGCGTATAACCCTCCTCCTACCCTCCCAATATCCGAAACAATGCCAACTGTCGCTGTGGAAAATGATAACAATAACCCAACTGTCCGACCACCCGGCTGTATCTTTGGGGGGGACAAAACTCCCAGAATAGTGGAGTTCAATTTTCATTAGTTAATTGGCATCGAATAACCGAAAATTTGCATTGAATAGGCAAAAGCAGGCGGGCATTCAGAATGCAAAATAAAAATGCAGGAATTTGGGAGCCAAAGGGCATGAATTTTGGGACCAACAGAAGACAGAGACGGGGAATGGAATATTATACCTTAAAATCCTGTAAAAAAGAATCGCAGAATCAATCAATTCCCTTGCAGATTAATTCCCATCTTTAATCAATGAGAATTATGACTGAGGGTCTCTCCGGGGTCTGACCGATGGTTTAGTTGGGGCTAAGCTTTCAACAGTTAATTGGCATCAAATAACCGAGCACACATCAAAGTTGAAGCCAGCCCCATGCACCCACCCACCCACTCACCCCCCGGGTCGCGACTCACTGCGTAATTAAACCTTGAGAAAATGCCAACAACCCCTATGACAAATCAGATTCCCCTGTTAATCTGAACGTTAAACAAACCCAAAAGCGAAACACGCAAAGATTTACGTGTAAGCGGCTTAGGCTCGTGAAACAAAAATAAATCTGCCAAGCCAAAGTCGGAGCTGAAGCTGACGCTGAAGCCGTAGCTGAAGCCCTGATTGAAGCCCTCTTGGAGGTAAGTTGAGTCAATATCGGGCAATCCGGGGGCACATCTATCCAACGAAAAAACACCATGGAAACACCAGCACCAGCCGGCAACAACAACAAATAACGAGTTTTGCCCATGGTTTTTATTTGCTTTTCTTGCGAGATGCGATGTGGCACTGCCTGCTCTCTCCTGTAATTGTTTTCTGGAATTGTTGTTAAATGCAAAAACCATAAAAAAATGAGCTGCATTCACAACGCTGCCATTTTCGCTGAGGCGCAGGAAATTTTAATTAATTTCCACAAACGCAATTCGAAGCCTGTGCCTCGGTTGCTCCAAGAAATATTTATTCCCCACTTACGATGTAAAGTCATACGTAGTCGTATGTATACAGTGCGTTTCGGTGGGGTAGGGTCAGTCTTTGACTAAGAAAGTATTTAACAAAAAAAAGGAAAATAGTCATCATTATTTAAATAAATTAAAAGAGATATAAATACAGCAAGAATGGGTATCGATGGAAAAATATTGAAGGCAAAGCTTACTACTAGCTTATGTATCGTATATCCTGTTTTCTTAAGACTTTTCGATTTAAGTGGAGTAAAATAAACGATATATGAATCTATATATTTTCGAAAAATATATATATATGTATATACTGTTGCTATTGCTTGCAATAAATCAAGAAAAATGCGAAATAATAGAGCTGAAAGAACAGACGAACAAATCTATGAAAATAACGAAAATGTGCGTGTGAGCATGTTGCAATTGCCTGAATATCAATCACAAGAGGCAGGAACCGAATAAAAGGGTTCCATAAAAATAAAAAAATAGTTCTTAAATATCGTAAGACATCAATTCCAAATGTGGAAAAAAATGTCTGAAAATTTCAATTCGCATTTTACACCCCCTGAAAACCTACTGTGCCCTATATGCACTTTTGAAACGCACTGTATCTGCCATAAATACATGCACCATCATGCTGGATGCTGGATGCGTGGCTGCTGGATGACAGTTACGGGCTTAGTGCCTGGCTCAGGGGGATTACAACAGAGAAGTGACCCAACGCCAAGCCGACCAACGCATGTCGCTTGGATTTGCTGTTTAGCCTGTCGGTGTTAGCGGGTACTACTCGTACAGCGCGGGGGGATCTTGAGTCTCAAGCAGATTCTGTGCGAATTCCCATCAATCATTGTCCCAAAAGTTGTGTAAGCCAAAAGGCGGAAGTGTATTTAGCATTGAGGTCTACGATATTCATTTGTGTTTCAGATATCTGTAATACAGATTGATTATGGCGCTAATAAAGCAGACTCCCACGGTTATTACAACGAAAGCGAAGAGTGTTTCGTGGGGAGATGTTGTGGGTTGTTTATAGGGAATATTTGTATCAAATTAGGAGGGAATTTCTCAGAGATAGTTGTAGCTATGGGATGCCTTTGGCCACATTAACTCTTCCATCTCTTGAAAGGTAGTCCCTTAATGGTGCAAAAATGATGACACATCAAGGAAAGTCCACCTTTCATTTTCCTCCTTTCTTTTGTTCCACCTTAAAGGTGCCTGCTGCCGCACACTCTCTCCAAAAAAGCGCCAGGCAGCGAAGTGCTCTTTAGAAAAAATTCAGCTGTAGAAAATAGAAACCGCATCACGTTCAGCTGCGGTTGAGATGTTGCATACT
Organism: Drosophila pseudoobscura; assembly: GCF_009870125.1. Taxonomy (NCBI): domain Eukaryota; kingdom Metazoa; phylum Arthropoda; class Insecta; order Diptera; family Drosophilidae; genus Drosophila; species Drosophila pseudoobscura. Next base: position 27,917,415 of record NC_046681.1, on the reverse strand, counting down.
TTGTTGCATGCAGCACAGCACAGCACTCTCTTCAAATGATTGCGCCAATTTGAGCGACGGACTTTTGAGGGAAAGATGAAGAGTTTTCGGTTTCAATGGAAATATATGCAAATTTTCGCTCTCCTCTCCTCTCCAAACCCCCCGCCCCTCGACCAATTAGTGAGAACATCTCAATGTCAAAAATGTCGACAAACTTTCACAACAAAACTTCAAATGAGACAAAGATACTTCCCTCCCCTTGCCCCCCCCCCCCCCCCCCCTCCCTAGGGTATAGGTATCGTTTAGGTATATTTCATTTGAATGAGAAGTGAGCATAAATTACATTGGCGTATCAGCACAATGCCATCTAAATGCGAGAATATCTAGAGCGTAAAGAGCGACAGAGAGCGACAAACGGAAAAGGAAGTTAACAAAATAAGCCAGATAGAGAGATAGAGATATGCCGACAGAGGGGCAGAGGGACAGACGACCGACCGACCGACAAGACAAAACCCTAAGCCCAATAAAAGAAAAGATAAATGTCGAAGCGACAGCAAATAAAATAATATAAAATGAGAATTCAACAAAAAGTAATACAGGTAAATATCAAGAGACAGACAGAGAGACGGAGAGACACAGAGACAGAGACGAAATTCAATACCAGCTGAAGCTGAAGATGAAGAAATTATTCCCGACTTCCCCTGGCTACTGCCTTCCAAGAGTAATAATTTCTGTTGTTCCTGTTGTTTTTGTTGCTGTTGTTCTCTTCTCTTTTTTGCCCATGGATCGCATTTGGATCGTATCGGATCGCATTTCACCTTCTTCTCTTTCAGGTGTCACCGATAGGGATCTCTTAATGCCCACAGAGAGCGCCGTCGCCGTCGTCGTCGCCGTCAGCGCCAACGACAGCACAGCGGAAGGGCAGCAAAGACAAAGCAACAACTTTACAGGTTCTCTTTATGTCTCTCTCTCCTTTTTACACTATCGCGCCTCGTTCTTTCTCTTTCGCACTTACACCCTGGTCTGGGGTCTGGTCCGGTGCTGCTGCCGTGTGGTCCGAAAAATTCTCATTAAAGCGAAATATTCACATAATCCCGCATTTATTTGATATGCGATAATAAACGTAAAGAAAACGAGAAAAAAAGGACCAACGAAAATAAAATAAAAACTGAAATAAGTACAACAAATGTATTCCTGTATTTCGTTCTGTTTTTTTTTTCATCTGCTGCTTACTGGCAGAATAGTTTTTGGGAATATTTTTCCTCAATTCTCATTACTTACTTTATTTTTTTGCATTTCGCAAATTGACGTTGAATGGCAGGCGAAATACTCGTATGATTAAAAGTTGGATACGGGAAATGTGTGGAATTAATTTGATTAAAACGAAACAGGTACCTGAAAATAAAGAAAAGGAATATATAATGTCATTAAATTAGCATAAATATTGTGTAGTACGAAATTTTGTATAATAAATAACATTAAATGTGAATTAGAGAATGAATAATGATGAAGTGCTGCTGAAACATGCATTTTATCGTGTTATTACCAATGAAACTACGCATACATATGCATACAATATGGCTAAAATATTTTTGCTTAAATATTGAAAACTATTTTCATTGTATTTGCTTTGAATTTATGCCTACAGGTGTTAAATAGTTATAAAAAGGCTTTTGATACGTTTTTACACCTTATAAATATTGAATGAGAGAAATATTCTATATTGAAAGAGTGTTTCTTTTGTAAATGAAAATATTTGAACAATTTTAGGCTTGCAAAACGTACATGCAGGAATACAGAAATACATGCATTTCAGGATATCAACACTTTTAATGGTTTCTGTGGTTTGTTGTGTAACATGTATAAATTTTAGTTTGCATAGGAAATATAAAAAGAATTTTGGTTGTTTCGAAGCACATTTACTTAACCTTTCAGCTTCTAGAGTCTCATTTGTGGGTAAAATATTGTAAGATTCCGAAGCACACGATAAAATGTCTCCACTGGGATCCCGAATTGTATCACACACTAGTACGAAAAGCTCAGATCAAACGCAAGAGCGCGATGACGTATAGAAGATAAAAGCAGAGCGTAAGCTTAAGCGGGAGAGAGCTTAACAAAGGAGAGAGAAGAGTGATAAAAGCAAACAATTGTGCATTGGCATATATTTACTTTACTTATCAATACGAAATTATATGTTTCTCAGCTCCGAACAATAATAATATTCATTCCTGTATACACACATGCTTATATACATATGTAAAAATGTACAAACATAAGTAATCCCATCGACTCGGCGCATTAGATTTCATCACAATCAAAGCTTTTGATAGGAGCTTAGCATTCGCGAGTGCTTCCGAATCGCGTTCTTCGTTCGATCACTCCGAAAGCTTCCCCTTTTTCGTTCCCTCTCACACTTCGTTCCCTCTGATTCTTCACTCGAGAGGGAGTTCACGTATAACTCTTCACGTTTGTTGACTCTTTTTATCAAGCTTTTGGCACGCGAATAGCTCAGTAAATGTGAATACCCTCATAAAAATGGGTCACGTCTCCCAATCAGTTCCACCCAGAAACAGCTGCTCCCCAACTCCAGTGTGACGTCAGAGCCGAGGCCTAATCTACGGCGAACTTGAAAATACAGAGAAATGCGATGTAATCTGAAACGGATGCACGTCGTCTGGTGAACGAGGAGAGGGCGTAGGAGTAGGAGAGGGAGCAGGAGTATGGGAGGGGGGGACTTTCCAATGGAGAAATTGCCCTCGAAATAAAGTGAGAATTACTCAGCGCAATTATGCAGCTCATTGCCCTTGAGTTATGGCTTATGCTCTTCCCGTTTATGTTGTTGTTGTTGCTGCATGCGGCATATGCAACCTTTAGGCAGAGAGGTAACCATGCCACACCAGACCATGCCACATCATTCGAGGAGTATGCACACACATGTGCAACGCGGGGCACGGCACGCACGAAGGTTCCCCGTTTATTAAATGTTTTGTTAGAGATGGTAACGTGAAGCGCTTTAGGAGCAGGTTTGATTCGATATTTCGATAGTTTTTCATATGTTAAACGTATGTAACCAATATCGGAAGAGGTTTGAGGAATAGTTGATTGAGTTTTCTAACAAAAATTGATCAGAAATCGTCTATTTGCCTTCTCTGGGGTTAATGGAATACTTTAGTTCTTATAAAAATTTAATTATATTTCACATTTTGTATGTTTTTCAGCGAGATATTGAGTCAAATATTCAGAGATGATGATTTTAGATTGTTATAGATCGTATGGTTAGTAGGACTACGTGTTTTAGGGGTTTTTCAGAACCATTTATACATAGAACTCAAATTCCTCTTCCTGCCTCTAGCACCCTATGACCCTCCCTTGCACGCTACCATCTCTAGGCCTCTCACTATTTATAGAAAAATTCATTTATTACACACGAGTTTAGGGTTTTTTTTTAGAGCCACATGTGAGGGGCATGTCCGCAGTGTCGCGTTCTGGTTCTCATTCGGAGCGGATCGTGCAACGTGGATAGCAGAGCATGCGCAACGGCTGTGCTATGCCTGTGGCTGTGCTCTTGTTTCAATAGGCCGAACCCACATTTGCTGTCACATCAGGTATCCCATAGAATCGAATCCATCTGTGGCGGAGTGTCAGGGCCGCCTTCTTAATGGAAATTGTCATCGCGACACAAAGGAGAAAAAAAGTTCAAACTTTATTGAACTTTTCGGTGGTATTGAAATCCAACAAATCCAACATTAGCTTTGTGTTCTACTCGAAAATATCTGCTGAATCATCACACTTCCATGTAATTTTAGGGCAACCAACCCAATGATGATGATGATCATGTCCGATTGATGATGATGATGTCCAGAGGAGAGCTCGTATGTTTTAATTAGAATATCGTGAGTTGTTTGGCTTTCGATCATATGGCAAACAATACTCTCGTATCTGTATACCCGTTTATGTGTGCTTTACCCGTGGGTGGCCATTCCCAATGACTTGGCACAAAACATAAAGTAAACTGAAAACCGAAAACCGAAAACAACAGCAGAATATCTCGTTGAAGTCTTTCGAGGAGTTGCCATAATTATTATTCTCTCCTCGGACTCCAGAACTTGTCCGCATTTAATAAAGTAATCAAATCCGTTCCTGAGAATGGAGATTTTGGAATGGAGTGAGAATTCCGTGTATTGCGGGAAAAACGGGTCTGTTCTGAAGTTCTAATTAGTGGGATATTTTGGGGAAATTAACTTCAGATCAGACCTTCACAAGCTGCCTGTTTTTTGCCTATACGATTAATCATTTTCTTAATATATATTCAAAAATTATCCAAAATTCTTCGACCCAAAAAATTCCATGTGAAAAACTGCTCCCATTGCAACAATCCCACCCATAGAAAACCTTGTGAAAAACCTGTTGCCCGAAAATGCCAAAAATGTTGCCAAGCGGCCTGCAACATGTGTCCATCCACGCACGTGGGTGGCACGAAACGAAATGGAAACGAAACAAGTTCCACACACCATCGGGCTTCGGGTTTCTGTTCGGTTTTGTGTTCGTTTGGCGTACGATTTGGACAAGTTTGGTACCCTGGAGGTGGAGGGAGAAGGAGGAGGAGGTATGTGTCCATGTCCATGGTCAGGTCTCTCCCGCTGGCTTAAAGAGTATTTCAGGTGCGGGTGCGGGTGGTGGCTCCTCAGTCTCCGTCTCAGTTGACTTCATTACCGGGGGACACTTGAAACGAGGAGGCGACAAACAGCGTAGGGACAAACGTCGAGTGCGGTGCCGCCTAATGACACACAGCAGATACGAGGTACTTCAAACTCTTCTTCATACGATCTCTGGGTCGCCTCCCCCCTCCTTTTCGGGGGACCCTGTGTGTGTGTGCGTGATAATGATACGTACGACCTGGCACTGTTGACACCCAAAGCATCCTTTAAGCCTCCAGCGTCCAGAGCCTCCAATGGCGTGTCAAAACGAGGTGTTAGAAGAGGATTGCACATGCAACACGGCTCTGGCTGGCTGCCTGTCATTTCTGTCTGGTCTGCGATTCCCATTGCGTGTCTGCGTCCTTCGCTTATCGCCGCATTTGGGCTTAAAAGGTGTTAAAACTGCCAAATGCTCAGTTATCGCCAAGGGGACACTGTCCTTGGCTCAATGTTGCATAAATACACAGGATTTCATTTAAAGTTTGGGTACAAATTTCAACTGGCTTAAACACAGGCCAGAAGTGAATTTTTAGCTTGTGCAAAGTACATTCCAAAGTTTCAGATAGATAAATAACAAAGGAATAGATGTACTTGATACAGATGATAGTATAATGGATGTATCTTTGGATATAAAGAAGATAGAGGGATATATCTCCCAAACGGGGGAGGCACTCTTCCCAAGTACATGGAGCACTAACATCCGCTTGATTCCTTCGTCTCAAATTTGAGTACGAGCCAGATATTGAATATTACGCTCATCCGAAAGTACTGATTGGTACTTTAGGCAAAGAATGTCACAATTTTCATGCGCTCGACTGTAAACATGCAACTTTATATACGTTTATAGATAGAAAGATGAAAAGAGACAATTATATACAGCTCATAGATACAAGATCTAGGAAAAGATACAAGTAATATTGATAAAAACTCTCCCTTGAAACCCGCGAAAAATACTAAGTCTTCAAAGTCACCTTAGCTCTAAGTTGACGAAATTTCAAAAGCAGAACCAACCAAGAACAATCTTTCAGATGCTCTACGTATCTTAGGGTCTGTTCCGTTGCACACCTGAAAGGCACCCCAAAAGAATTCCCTATGGGGGGCACATGGCAGCCCCCTCAAAAAACCATAATTCAATAAATAAAATTCCGATTATAATTACTGAATAACTCACTCAAAAGTTGCTCCTGTGGCATGCCACAACCCCAACCCCAAGCCCCGAAAGACACGCTGCCAGTAAATGGAAATATGGCTCGAGAATGCAGCACTCGGTGGCTGCTATCGTGGGTAATTAATAAGCCATGGCAATGGCAATTTTTTCCACTAATCGTTGCAACAAATTGCGGCATGTGTGCAGCACACGTTGCACAAAGGAGAGACGGGCGAAGCGGTGCATTTCGATTACAAATTGCAAATGAACGCAAATCGATTAAGTTGTTTGCTCTGCGGCTCCTCATTCGAAGGCTAAAGGGGGAAAGAACCATAGAGGGGGGAAAATATGAAATGATCATGCAAATATTAGAGGGGGTACGGTCGTGGGGGACTGGTGTGTGGCAGTGGCAGGTTGGGTTGCACGTGCTGAAAGACAACACATTAGCTTTGTTCTACGGAGTGAAAGTATCTTTTAGCTTCACTGCTTCAGTGCTTCGGTGCTTCAGTGCTCTTTCATGCCTCTTCCCCTTACGCCTCCCCTCCCCTCTACTCACAAGTCCAAGGCGGCTGTCTGGCAGCGTGGATCTTCCTTCTATTTGCAACATTTTGCGGCCAAACAATGCATGTGCTTGCCCCCTCTCTTTCCCTCCGCACTCCCCTGCCATTGAACTGGGAAATGTTTATTTAAATGCGCAAAATGCGTTCCGACTAGAAGTACAGTGGGGACTCGAGAATTGGGGATGGGAAATAGCTTTTAGAGTTTATTGGAAAATAGTTTGGAAATTGGAAAATTCTTTAATTTTTGGGTAATTTATATTGACTTTTCAGGTAATAAAGAAATAAATAAAATAAATATTCTCTCTATTATATGGTAATATCGATGCGAGTGAGCCGGGGTTGACGTAAAAGCAAAGCCCCTGACCAAAAAAATTAATTTCCTTTTTGGCGGTGAAGAAGTTCCATTCTGAGGTCCGAGTACTTCATAATTTGCCACAGAGGAAGTGCGACAATATTTGACCATACAGTGGAGCCCATTTTCCATGACCCAACTTCAATTTTCATCGAGTAGATAGTGCCACTATCGGCATAGCTTTAGATACTCCTCTTTCTTCTTAAAGTCCCTTCTGAGCGCCAGTTCTGTCCACTTGGTGAGTGCCCACTGTGTGTTTACCTGCCGCTTAACTAGCCAACATGTTGGAGGCACATAACCAACCAATGCCACAACGTTGCTTGCCACAAAGCAGGCAGGCAGCCGCAGCCAGAAAGCACAGCACATCCGACCGACCGAGCGACCGACCGAGACCCGACCGACTTGATTGCCGGAGACCATTAAGTGCAGCCAAACTGTTGCGCATGCGCACAGCCTTCGCTCCATTTGCTACTCCGTGCCCCCACCCAGCCCCTCAATGAGGCATGCCCCTCCTGCTGCCACCGTCTGCCGTGTAAGCGGCGGCATAATGAGCCGCGCAGTTACATTTATTTTAAATCTGATATACATATTTCTCTCTCTCCTCCTTTTTTTTCCTTCTCTGCTTTTTGTGCATTGTGTTATTTGGGCCTTTGTTTTGTTTTGTTGTTGTTGTTGTTGTTGGTGGTTTTTTTTTTGGCCAGACTGCAGCTCAATGGCCATTGTTGCCCCACCGTCCACCGTCTGTTGCCGCTGGCGACTCTTACAAAGACTTTAACCAAAGCCTAGGCAGGGGCTTCTGATAGATTCCAGGGTATTCAGGGGATGCCAGAACTTTGTCAAGGAAAGAACTTTGGAAGAACTGGCACTTTTTATAGAGATGGATGCCAGATCTCTTGGATCTCTGTAGAAAGTCTGAAGAAACCATAGCCAAAAAGGTCTAAGAATGGAACATTTTTCAATGAAAATTGAAAGTTTTCTTTAAACAACAGAAAGCATTATTCGGAATAGTAAGCAGAGATCAGAAGGCCTTGAATTTGGGAGTAAATAAAGGATATTGTTGTCTATCTCTTTTCAAAGTAACATCCTTCTGAAGCACTTGAATCATTACGCAAAGAATGGACTTCAAGCCTTTAGGATTTGATGGCTTCTATCCTTTCTCGTAACTCAGTCATCTCCCGGCCTCGATAGAGCTCCTTTAAAGGTCATTTAACATTCGTTGCCTTCCGTACAGTGAAGCGCGCCTGCGCCTGCGCCTCCGTCTTCTTGTTTTGATTGTGATTCAGGATGGGCAAGGGGAAAGGGTACGGGGCCAGGGCCAGGGCCTGCCAGGCTACGCATGGCTGCTGCTGCCGCTGCTGCTGCTGCTGCCAGAACGCAAATGTATGCAAAGAGCCATTGAATTTGCACTGCAGTTGAGGGGGGGTAGCAGATGGAGAGGAGGAGAGGGGGCGGACCATGGGTTGACTAAAGAATGGTTGCAGATTCTTGCGTCTAGATTTTGTGTTTATTTTGCCCCGAACAATGCACATGAATAATGTGTGTGAATCGCGAATCGCGCCCCGAAAACCTGTGCAGCGATCGGCCCGAGATCTCTACCCAGCCCAGCCCTCCCCCAACCAAATCCACCTCCCTCCCCCACCGAGGAGTGTGTGTGTGTGCAGCAGTTTGTGGCATTAATCAAAGCGCACTCGCCGACAGACAGAGTCGCCTGCCATCTCTCTCTCGTAATGACCAAATATAAGAAACGAAACGAATAGGCCCCCGAGCCCCCAGGCCCCTGCCTGACCAAACGGACAACACAGAGAGAGAGAGAGATCTCAGACGGATCTAAATGCATTGGCAAACAGAAAGGCACAGGCTTTGGTAAAGGCAAAGGCAATGGCCCAGGCATTTGGCATTTCACACTTTTACAGCCCAAAGGCAGAGGCAGTCGACCGCCGACTGCGACGGCGACGGTGACGGCGACGGTGACGGCGACTGCAACTGACCGCCCGACCGCCCAGTGGACCATGCCAACCGTCGAACCTATTGATTTAAACAATCTTTTTCTTTTTTTTTTTTGGGGGGGTTTTTGTCTACATTTTCTTTGGTCTTTTTTTGTGTACTTTTGTGATTTTTTTCGGGAAAGCGTTAACTTTGTTTTGGGAATTAAAATTTGAGCGAAACGTTTACCCTCTCGTAAGTATCTCAACAAAATCAAAAAAACAATGTGGGAAAATCATTGAGGTAATCCAGTGGGGAAACTCGGGAGAATTTTATTGACTTTAGGGGGAAAATGTTTTTGTTTTTTAAGATTATTATTAATTAAGAAGATATAGGAATTTATGTATATTTTTTGTAGGATTTTAGGTGAAACATTAATAGCATACAGTTGAACTTCTAAAACTCGAACTTCTATCTATCTATAACTTCTATCTTAAATTTTCTATATTTCGAACTAAAACGAAGGCAAACAACGTTTAGGGAGCACTTTAGGGCCAACTCTCTAAGTCGAAGTCTCCATTAATCGAACGTTTTCTTGGGCGCTGATAATAGCCTTTGATACCTTCCTTACTAGAACCTAGAACTCAGAACCTAAACATATTTTCTTCGAAGCTTCGAGACTTGCAGCAAAATTTTGTGTAAAATCGAAATCATCAGCTCTATTTATGACGTTGTATATTGGCAATTCTCGCTCGTAGAGTTTTATTCCGTATTCTACTCGATATGTCAACTATCGAAATAGACCCACAGCGATCCATCTTGCATTAAGAAAACGGATCGTAATGTTATCACGCTCCTTTTCTGAAAATCTGATGTATAAATTTAGGCATCATAACCACCAATCATCATGTGCATTCAGCAGCAGAGCTAAATCTTAAGAAATCCATCACTGATCCATGATCAAGTTGTGCCGCAGCCCATTTCCTCATAATTTGTTCTAGCAATATTATATTTTCCAGAGAATATTACGATCCTTTTGGGGCCCCTTAGTCATGGGTTGTGTCGGGATTGGCTCACGGTAAAGTATGGTTTCCGCTTTCGGTATTAAAGATTTGGTGGTGCTGCAGATCCTTTTGGTGTTCAGTAATTCCTTGGTGAATGGTGAAATTATACGGGTATTTTCATATAATATTGAATAAATCTCTGCATAATATATTCCAAAGCTGAAATCTATCTTTCTTTTGTCTTTGGGGTGCCTTCTGGTGGTACCGTTTCTTGCCTTCATTATCATTTTGCAGATAGCTCTTTTCGAGTGCAGCGCCAAAAACTGTTGGCATTTTAATGGTCAAATAATATTACAGTTGCAGGCGGCATTTGGCATTTTGTTGAATCTGGAAATCTTTAGTCCGAGGCGGTGTTAACATCGCCCCCAAAATTCGTGACCAACAAACGGAGGAGTTCTGCCTGCCACCAGCTGCTGCCGCTGCTGCATCTGAAATCATCATCATCTGAAGAGAGTATATATATGCATTTGTATCTGTGTATCTGTGCATGTGTATATGTGTATGTGAATGTGGCTTAAACAATTCCAATTCCTATATATTCAATTATTGTCTTTCTGTTATTTGCTCGCTGGAGATTCAAGGCGGATTCAAGCCAAGTGCAAGGAAAGTAGACGTCGTCTTCAATCGGCAATAGCAACCGAGGGGATGCGCTGTAAGTACTCCTATGCTGGAGAGCCATTGGAGCCGAAAGACCAGGGTTTTCCAGACAAAAGGAAGTAGCCAAGTCCCAGAAATTCCCCTCTCTTGGCGCTGATCTAATAGCCGAGACATTTTGATCTCTGATTAGAAGATTGATCCATTCATTTGTCAAATTTCTGACAGCTCTCCAGTGCACACCAATGCGCCGTGTGGCAGGCCATATGCTCTTGCCGCTTAAGTGTAGAACCCTTTTTCTACTACCGGCGGCGTCAACGGCGGCTGCAGAGTCAAAAAAGTTGTGGCTGCCGCTGCAACTGAAGAATGCAACAAGAAGCATTGATTTCAAATAAATTTTGCTGCCGGCCAAATTGTATGCCGGGTTGCGGCTCTTTTCGGGATGGGATGGGATAGTGGGATAGGATAGTTGTTTGCTCCATCGATGGGTGTGGGGCATCGGATTGGGTCTCGGTCTCGGTCTGGGTCTGGGTCTGGGTCTGGGTCTCTGTGTTTCGGTTCGTGCCGCTTGCTGCTCGGTGCTGCTGCTGCTGCTGCTGCCAGCCGCAGCTGTGGGTGTGTGTCTTGGGTGCGCGCACAGAGACAGAGACCCAGAGATATGGACGGGGGACAGGCAGGCAGGCAGACAGCGAGACAGACAGACAGACATATACACACGCCCCGATGCAGGCGCTGATATGGGATGCATGTAAATGCAATCGTATCTTACGGCTGTGCACTTTCTAGTCAGAGACAGAGCCAGGGACAGAGGCAGAGCCAGAGCCAGAGTTGGAGCACAAGTTCAAGTTGCACGTTGCACGTTGCACGTTGTTCGCGCTGCTCTCCATCTGGCATTGTTTGCTCTTCATTGTTGTTTTCTTTTTTGTTTTTCGGGGGGGATCCGTTGTGTGGCTGTGCGGCTGTGCGGCGGTGCGGCGGTGCGGCGCTTTGGCGCTGCTCCTGTTATTCTACTAAGTTGATAACCATGTTCAAATAAATCACCTTTTGCGTGGCTGCAAGCGAAAGGCGAAGCGAACCAGGACGGTTGGGATGCTGCAGAGATGGTGGATGGGGGGGGGGGGGGGGGGGGGGGTGGGGTGATGGGGGAGAGGGGACCGGGGGCACATCCACATCCACATCCGTGTGGCATGTTGCGGCTGTTTTGCGGTAGGACCAACTATGAGTCGCTTGTCGTTGCATTTCGGCTTTTATCTTTTGTTTGCAATATTCAGATGCATCTTTCAGATAATTTGTTGCTTTTGCTAACCGAAAAGGTAACGTTGGCTTCGGTTTCGCTTTTGGTATCGCAACCACAGCGGCACAAGGCAACAAACACTACAATGTCTCATGCCACCACCCACCCAGTGGAAGGACAGTGGTTCCAAATCGGTGGAGATTTGGGGGTATTCAGAGTATGACCGAAGGAATAGCCTAGAACACCCATAGAACTCCTAGACGGTAGCCAGATATTTGGCTGGATAGCTCTGTCCATCTAATGATCTGTTATCTAATAGATTCCACAAAATGATTGTGATTAAATCATTTTTATAGCCAAATAAAAGCAAGTTTCTGAGCGTGTCCGAACGTGCTCACTCGCTCTCTCGTTCTGTCCTTCGTTATTATTTTTATTTATTTCTTCCCCCATTTCCATGGTCCTTGCACCACTGTCCCCTGGTCTATGTGCGATTATTTTAGCATAATAAAAATATATATCTGCAAAATGTTTTTGTTTCTGTGGCTGGGGGCACTGGATAATGGCATAATGTGCTCCAGTCGTAGCCACAGCCACAGCCACAGCCGCTGCCAGAGCCTTGTGCCTGGGCCTTTGATGCCATATCGATTTCAAGGCACAAAAATTGCCATATCCGCCCCCCAGTCGCTGTCTCTCACCTCTCTGTGTATCTGTATCTGTATCTTTGCAGCTGCCGTCAATTTCCAGGAGACTTTGAGGGGGAGGGAGGACTCTGGGACTTGGACTCTCAGACTCTGGCCCCAGGCTGTTGGTCTCATTAGCCAACTGCGAGGGAGGCAGGGAAACAGGGTTACAGCACAGACAAGTTTTTGCTACGTGACAAAGTCACAACACTTGACACACACGTTCTCACCGGAGCAGGAGCAGTGGGGAAGGACGAAGACAGGACGAGCAGAAGAGAACAACAAATTAGCACAAAAGTTACAAATACTTGACCTTTTCCTTGGGCGTGGAGTCTGATTAAGTTGTTGCTTATCAAATGACATTAACTAATTGCAAAGAACCTGCGAAACGGGCGAATGGGGGAGGGGTACGTGTCGGGCTTTAGGTAAAACCCTTACTCTTGCAGAAGCATCCCCCCAGCCCATTCGATGCCAACATTTGATGCCCATTTATAAATTTAGAATCTCCTTTTTTTGTGTTCATAATCTCATATAAGACCCGCTTACAGCCCCCGTCCCCCATCACCATCCACCGACTACGATTCCGATTGTGTCAACCCCCCATTGGAGCGTGTAAAAGTTTTTGCGCCATTTGATTTGGATTAGTTGTGCCGTAGAGGGGGTGTAGAGGGGGAGTGGGTAGTGGGGAGTGGGGAGGCTCAGCTGCGCCAACAAAGAATTGTCAACAAGAAGAAAGTTTTACTTTCGAATCGGACCAAAGTTTTGCCGGCAATTGTTTAGACCCTGACTCGCGAAGATATTTCAGAACGTTAGCATAAAGTCGACAGCTGAAGAGTGGGTGTGTGGGGTGTTTGGGGCGTGTGAGGGAGCTGTGGGAGGGGGAAACAGATGGGAATTAGGTTAGGGATGAACAGATTTTACTATGATTAGAATGAAAGTCAAAGTTGGGATAAACAGGTAACAAAAAGCTGGAAATTCCACTAAGAAAAATTACATCCACATTTAAGAGAAATAAAAACAAGGACAAATCTACATTGAGAGAAAACTTGCACACAAAACTCATATTTAAATTAAATATTCGGTTATTCCATGAAAACCTACTGAAATTAGATAAAATTCACTTCGATTTAAATAATAATTTAATGAAAAGAATTGTTAAAATAAATATATATTATATTACATTTGTGGGAAACACAATTTTTCAGTTTACTGCTGGTTTAAGAGCCTTTCCATTCCGATTTTTAAATGAAGAATCATTTTTTCCAATAAATTACTCAATTTTCTACAAGTTTAAGTTATTTCCTACAAATTTAAATATTCAAAATATATTTAAATAAGTGAAAACTCTTCCATTTGAATATTTCGTCAATATAATGGCATTAATATCGAAATATAAGTGTAACTATACGGATTCAGGGCTTTTTTCTCTGGGTGTATGCACCAAAGCTTTGGTATCGTTGCAAAGTAAGGAGTCCCGCTCTTTTTTGGCGAGAGAGCGGCTTCAGAGCTGTACAGAGTCAACAATGACACGATTAGTGCACTCGGTGACGAAGATGATAACGAATACCCAGCCGAGACAGCGCATTGTTGCTGAGAGAGCTTGCAAAAATTTGCAGAGGGAGAGAGAGAGAGAGCAACCGAATGAGTGAAGTGCGATGGTGCGTTTTGTTCTTGTGCTTAGAGCAAAGCTCGTAAAAGAAGTAAGCAACTGTTTTGGCAGACACGATCGGGCGGGCACAGAAACCAAGAAAGCGCAACACCAATGTGCTCGAGGCGAAATAAAAGCAAAAATGCAATAACAGGAGAGCAGCCTCTTAACCCTAGAGGGTGGACCATTTACCGATAGATGATCATCAGCCCATACTGAATTATTTCCTTTATCCTTTGTCATTATAGGTGTTATGTGAATTGAACTTTCAACGAAGCTTGTTTTTAATGTAGTACAAAATAAAAGGAATAGCCATCTAGGGTTAATTCAGGCTCACTCCTCTCAAATATATTCATGGATATTGATTTGCTTTAGGAAATAGTAAACATAATTCACTCCAAACTATTACCAAAATCTCAAACTATCATCTGACAAACATTCTACTAGGCCTTGTGGGTTCACCCTCAACGTTTTCCCTATTACTAATTCAGCAGTTTACATGATGCTTACTTCCTTAGAATAGAACAAAACAAACCTGTAATTAGCTGATTACCGAATGTTAAATGTTTCTCTTCTGTAATTTGAAAGAGGAAGTCCTTTAGCTTTACCCTGTGTTCCAGCCGCTAGTCTGATTTCCGATTTCTGACTTGTGGGCCATTATTTATGCCACAGAAAGGAAATGTGTCTCACATTTAAAATTGATTGTCATGTTGTCACACAAAACCAAAACCCACACACACATAATGAAACATAGGGAAATACAAAACCGAGAAAACCAAAATATTTGGGCCCTGGATAAAGAGAGAGCGAGCTTTTGTAAACGTATTTAATTACATTTGCCAATTGTCTATGAATATGTTAGCAGCGTGTAAATACAAATGAACAAATTAATAAATATGTATGCCCAGACGGCAGACGGGCCCCAAACGGAATGCAGTCATCCAGTACGGTTGTTGTACTCGTATTGTCCTTGAACATTGCCGAAAGATAAACTTGCTCCGTGTGCCGTGCTGTCTGTCCCTCTGACCCTCCTCCTCCTCCTCTTGTGTGCACAAATCTGCCTAAAATGTTTGCTTTGAAATGCGTATACCATTGATAAGCCCCTGGCCCCCAATTGCATCCACAGCTCCACACGCACACGCACCCGAGTCCTGGTTACTGGTTCCTCTCTGGTCACTGATTGAATTTCCAGGGCGGACCGCAAAAGACCGAACGAACCCAAAACTCATTTACATCCGTGTGTGGTGTGTGGTGGCATTACTCGTATGATGAAAATTATGGTTGAAAATTAAATACACATCTCTATTGCTGTCTCTTTCTAGTTGGAGGTTGGTTTTTGTTCGATTTGCTGCCTCCTGCTGCTGCCGCATTGTATGCTAATGAGGTAAGCGATCCCTTTCTATTGTCTACTGATTAAGTTGCATTTTTTAAACATTCAACAAATATGTATTTTACGGAACTGAATATTTGTACATTTCTCCATTTTGTTGAGATATTGAATCCCCCTAGTGAACTATTGATTCACTTTTGTGCACTCAAAAGCAAAAGCAACTCATGAATAGAGCCACACATGACACTCCATCTCTTGGACTCTCTTTTGTGAGAGTTGTGTTCATATTTCGAAGTCATTTCATTGGCTTCATTGAGCTCCGATGAAAGAAAATCTGCTTGCATTTAATCAATAACTTTGTTTGCAATTTGTTTGCATTTTCGGGGGAGGGCCAAGCTATTTTCTATGGGATGAAAATACATTTTGTGCTTGAGTAGACAAGTAAGAAAGTTGTTATTGGTTACCGACTAAAGGATAACATTTCATTACAAGTTTTAGCAAAATAATTCAATGGAAATAGGGGCCACATGGGAGTTGAATATAACTGGGGAAAGCACAGAGTGAACACCATTTTCGGGTGACTTTTGATAGACTCTTTGGCCAATTTGGATGCTCTTTAGTCTTTAGTATATTTAATATATTCTTCATTTATTCGTGATATGCATGGATCTATAGACATATGGACATTGTTGATCAGATGAAGCATATTTGCATTGATTTACGGAATTTGGTTCAAATAATCTGTGGGCTGCAAATAGGCAGTATTATGATATTAGTTATTTCAACGGTTTAAGAAAATATTGAAAAATATATAGATGTTATTTTGTTTAAGTTGAAATATCTGTCTTTCAGTATTCATTTGATTTTCGTTGATAAGTTCGATGGTTTAGAAATTATAACACTTTGAAGTTTGAAAAGTGCTCTGTGAGACACTGCATTCCTCGGGCTCTAATTATACCCGATACTCAAAATGAGTATTGGGGTATATTAGATTTGTGGTAAAAGTGGATGTGTGTAACGCCCAGAAGGAATCGTTTCCGACCCCATAAAGTATATATATTCTTGATCAGCATCAATAGCCGAGTCGATTGAGCCATGTCTGTCTGTCCGTCCGTCCGTCTGTCCGTCTGTCCGTCTGTCCGTCCGTCCGTCTGTCCGTCTGTCCGTCCCCTTCAGCGCCTAATGCTCAAAGACTATAAGAGCTAGAGCAACGATGTTTTGGATCCAGACTTCTGTGATATGTCACTGCTACAAAAATATTTCAAAACTTTGCCCCGCCCACTTCCGCCCCCACAAAGGGCAAAAATCTGTGGCATCCACAATTTTAAAGATACGAGAAAACAAAAAACGCAGAATCGTAGAGAATCACCATATCTTTTAGACTGCAGAATCTGAATTGGATCGTATTACTATTATAGCCAGCATCAAGAAAACAATTTCATTTTTTCTCGCCCTGTCTCTCTCTAACACACAGGTAGCATAGGCAGCTTTGCTTAGAGCAAAACATTAGCGCCTAGATCTCAGAGACTATAAGAGCTAGTGCAACCAAATTTGGTATCCACACTCCTAATATATCGGACCGAGACGAGTTTATTTAAAAATTTTGCCACACCCCCTTCCGCCCCCGCAATGGATGCAAGTCTGGGGATATTCACAAATCTCAGAGACTATTAAAGCTAGAGTAACCAAATTTAGTATCCGCACTCCTGTTAGATCTCACTAGAAAACGTATATCTCAAAATTTCTCCCCACCCCCTTCCGCCCCCACAAAGGACGAAAATCTGTTGCATCCACAATATTGAGGATACGAGAAAACTAAAAACGCAGAATCATAGATAATGACCATATCTATCAGATTGGTGAATCTGGATCAGATCAGATCATTTTTATAGCCAAAAGGAACAAATCAATTTGCAGTGGCTACGCAGCGCCCGACGTCACGCTCAGACTGATTTTCTGTCTCTCTCGCACGCACTCTTTGTCGTGTTGTTAAATATTAGCGGCGTCTGCCGGAGGAGAGCCATACTGACTTAGTATCGGGTATAACCGTAGAGTTGCGGTGTCCGCAGCAACTCACAACGTTCCCCCTCGTTTTTACTATATCTTTCATGCTCTACAACATTGAAGCCATAAAGAAAATGGGAAACGGATTTGATATAATTTTACGAGTAGAACAACAATATTAATAACCTTTGTATTATATCAAATTCGTTTACGGGCCTATTCTTTTCTATTCTATTTATATTTATAATCTTGCCATAGAAAATATATACAATAAATATACAAATATTAAAACATTTTGTGAATTTTAACAGTGGATTAAGGCTCTGCTATCCTACTTTTTTTTGTTGAAAATCCAGGAGTTAGCTCTGAAAAGCCAGCCGCTCTCTCGTTCCAAACATGAGCCATCCGCTGACTGAGGAATGAGTGTCTCCCAGGCATTTGAGGTCTATCATGTTTTGTCTCTAGTCTTACCCAATCCTTTACGTATTACGAGTAAGCACAACCTTTGTGCCCTGCCCTGACATATTCGTCTGCTGACGCATTTGGCTATTTTTAGCCCCGAGGCGAAAGCTCCTCTCCTCCAGGAGAGGCCCCTGCTCTTGGGGGTGGGGGCCGAATGACGCAGTACAAATGCACGGGAAGCCCGTCATTGATACGCTCTTCACACACGAATGAAGTCACTTTTTTCGGTTGTTGCATGTTTATTCAAGCCATTTCCTTTGAAATACCTCCACTGTTATCACGACCCAAAGCAAAGTAGGAAAAAATTACTATTAAATGCAAATTATGTCAGAGCTTCAGTTTCGTCAATGGGTGTGCTGCTCCACCCCCCGCAATAACTACTCCGCTCTTCTCCTCTCTCTTCTACTTTTCTGGCATACAAATTAACAATTACCGAAGACACAGCACAGCACGACACGATGCGACACAAAGTTGCCTCTGAATGGTTCTTTTTCTAACGCTTTTGGCTAATTAAAATGGATTCAATTGAAATTTAGAACGTTGCGCATGGCACGTGATTGTCTTTGTTCTCTTTTTGGGGCTCCCTTTTATATAAAACGTAATTAAAACAAAAGAGACAACGGTAAAAGATGGGGAAGGGGACAAAAAGATTCCCGTGTAATAATGAAAACTTTATGGCTTTTCGATAAACGGTTCCGAAAATATTCGTGGGACCAACGTGCCTGGAAATTCGAATGAGGTTACTGTTTTTTTTTTCGTCTCGTTGGCTTTGACCCGCTGATATCTTGGGACTATCTTTAGCTTTCTTTCGATTATCTAGTTAATGCGTTGGCCCCAACTATTTACTTTCGAGTATCTGTGTATCTCTGATGAAGTTCCTTTGATGTTATTTCCATTTCCACTCTTTTGTGTACAGAATCGAAAAGCTAAAGCATATTTTTTGCTTTTTATTTCGCTAGAACAACAAAAAATAAATGCTTAAAATGCGATTGAATGGGGGGGACAGAATGGGGGGGAAAAATACTGAATTCAACCGGAAGCCAATGTAAATAAAGTGCCGAACATGTTTGTTGGTTCCGTCAAAGACCCGAAGAGAAAAAAAACCAGCACTTTGATCTGTGTGTAAAGCTCTCTCCCTCTCTTCCAAGAGCTTGTCCATCGCTTCAGCGGAAAACTTTTCCGCGGGGGTAGAATCACACGCACACTACTCGGAAAAAAGGGTTGCGTTGCCGCTGCTTAAGTTTCTGTTTAGGAAAATTGTGTTCGTTCCGTTACCAAAATTTGTTTACACTTTCCATGGGGTCTGGGGTCTGGGCAGGGACCAGGCCAGGCCGGGCCAGGCCGCTGGTGGCTGCGTAATTAGCGGATATGGATGCGTTGTGCGCCACGTTTTGCCTCTGGTTTGCATTTCAAAGTGAAACTCAAGTAAATGAAATACTCCGAAATTGGAAGATGTAGTTCAACGCTAGAGATGGCAGCGTGAGGCGTGATTGAAGGGGGTCAAAGGCGCTACCAAATCATAATGATCGTATCTACTAGATAACCAACAATTATTTCGATAGAATCAGTATTAGATATATCTCCATATGAAGATTTATATAAACGATATAGCACACCTAAAAATTTTAATTAAATAAATTTATTTAAGTAAATAAAATTAAATAAATAAAATTAATAATAATAAGAAAATAAATAATAATAATAGTTAATAATAATAATAATAAATAATAATAATAATAAATAATAATAATAATAAATAATAATAATAATTAATAATAATAAATAATAAATAGTAAAAATATTTATTGTAATGATAAGTATTTAAATTAATAATTATAATGATTTATTAATTTAATTTAATGAAAAAATCCGATTAAATTTCCCTGCCCCGTGTGGCACGTTTTTCCCATCTCTAGCTGCGAGTGCACTCTGCCCCAAATTGATTTATTTATTTGATGTTTTTATTTGTTTGTTTTTTGGCTAATTTGGTGAATGCCCCGGCCTCACACTCCCTCCCGCTGCTGGCCCAGTCTCCTGCCTCAATCAACACCACCCATGATTGAGATTGATTCAGTGTCCAAATGTTGTTTTTCTGTATAACAAATGAAGTTCCACTGCCGCCGAAAGATCCGAGGGCATAAACTATGCCCATTGACAGGAAATGCCAGCTCAGACCAAACAACGCGCCTCCACCGCCGCGGAGTAGTGGAACTTCTGCAGTGGCAAAAAAAAGACAGAGGAAAAGAAAGGAGAAGCAAACTTCAACGGAAAATAATAAAAAATAAAAGTGGGAAAAAACTTAAGCCTCTTCACACTTCGGGGCCAGCACTCGTTTAGGTGGCTTTGCAACGCAAATCCCCAGCTTCCTACATGCCACAGCAGCAGCAGCAGCAGAAGCAGAGGCAACAGAGCGGCAGCAGCAGAGTAGCGATGAAACTAATGCCGCCCGACATCTTCGCATCTGAAACGTATAGAAAATAAAGTAAAATATCATCCTCATCATCATCACCATCATCGTTCTGGCTTACACCCACACATGGCGGAGGAGGGTGGCGGAGGGGAGGGCATGCCTGCATTATGGAGTTGCCTCAACAATGCCTGCCCCTTCGGTTGTTGCACGTTGCGCATTTGGCTTGAAGCGCTCTCTCGTTTACGTTTAATTGAGTTTATTGATGCATATTTGAAGTTCGAAGCCTCCTCCATTCGATTCCTCACTCGATTCCGCATTCGATTGTAGGCGGAAGGCCCTCTTCTACAAGGGCCTGCCTGGGTCCGGGCATCCACTCGAAAGTGCAAAAATGCAATTAATTAAGCGCATTTATTTGCGCACTCAATGGGCCGTGCATGGAGTGTGTGGCAAGGGTGGACCTGTACGTGGACGTGCACCCATTCGGGGCAAGCGTGCCGCTCTACCCGTCTGGAGGTACAATCGATTATGCGGTCCATTCATTGGCTGCTAAATATTGATTAGAAGTCACAAAGTTAAGTGAAAAAGCAGGCATATCAAGTGGGGGTTCGCCGGGGGCACTAATTGTGACAGTTGTTCGTCGGGTTTCAAGCAGATTTGCAAGGTGAATTAATTGGTTTTTAAGACGTATTTGGGGTATTCAAATTACAAGGTTTATCCAGTCAAAACCTACTTATACTAAGGAGATATCGTCTCTCATACAAGTACAGGACTCTTAGGCGAAGGAATGGACTCACGGTAAAGCACAATCTCTGGTACGTTCAATGGTCTTAGTGGTGACTCAATTTCTGGTAGTTGCACTTTTCCTGATGCCCAAAACCTACCATCTGACTCATTTTTCAAGTTGAGAACAAGACAATGGCGACATTCTCTGTCCAGAGCGCCAATCAGCACTTTCGGATGAGCGAAATATTGAATATTTCAATGCGCGATGAAGAAACGAAGCGGCTGTAAGTGCGCGATACACTTATTGGCATTGTCTGACATTTTTTCTTTGAGTGTCAATTGTCGTAGCTGATTTCGATCATCTAGGCCTCTTATGCTTAAGATTCACGCAATTTGGACCTGCTCACACGCACATTTTCGTTATCCTATGGGATTCGTGCGTCTGTTTACGGCCAAAAGTGGGTAGAGTCGTTTGTCAAGCCACAATTATCAGTTCATTAGTTCCGTCTTATTGATGCTTCTTCAATCATTGCCGTGACCTCAAGTAATATATCACTTTGACCTTGGGAGACCTGCTACGACCAAACTCTCTCGCTCTGTTGCTGACCACTTGAGGGCCCTGAAAGAAGATGAACACGAGACATGTTGGAACGAAGAAATCTCCACAAACTCCCACACAATTTAGTGCTGCTGCTGCTGTTTGCTGCTGCTGTTGCATTGAGTTCATTAAACGCCGACGGAGCGGCTAATTAAGGCGCAATCGAGTTAATTTCTCTCTTCTTCTCCGCTCTTCTAGGCGGTTAATTAAGAGAGCAGACTGTGGCACAGAGGCTTTGCGGGGGAGGACCGAAATTATGCACTAATGTGTCAGCCACAGCCACGGCCACGGCCACAGCCACAGCATCTCAATACTTGGTATTCGAATATGTTGTGTGCATTTTCTCCCCGCTGGCGCTGTTTCGATTCGATTCGATTCGATTGCGATTGGCATTCGGCAGCGGCTCCGCTGGGCATTCGCTGGGCCATTGACTGCGGTCTCCAATGGTAATTCAATTAAATCGACGCCCAGTGGCCTGCCCTGCCATTGTTTAGCTGTGGTTTGTTGAACTCTCCTCGGAATCCGCCTTAATATTAATCCACACTCTCGGCCCGCATCTGAACTGCAGGCACACACTGCACTCCACTCCACTCCATTCCACTCACGAAGAGCCGCCCGCAGTTTCTGGGGCGCCATAAACAAGGTGACTTTACTGGCTCAAACTCTGTGTGTGTGTGTGTGTGTTGCAGTTCCTTCCTCTGCCTGGCAGTTGGTAGTCGCCTTCGCAGCAGGCAGCCCGCTGGGGCAGGTGTGTGCCGCCGCCTGCCACATGCATATCTGAATGGGAGTTCAAGGGGTGCGATCGATGAGTTATGTTTATGGGGCAGCCACTCTGGAGCTTTAAGTTGCCTCGTGGATCAGGCTTCATCGTGTTATGAGTGGCTTAAAAGTCGCGTATCTAAAGTGTAATGGATGTGCCGAGAGGGGAGATTGAAGAGTTGCAAAGACAAGCAACCTCTGGAACGGGCCCAGGGCTCCCAGTGTTGCTTGGCAGATTCCACGGCTTTTTCAGGCACCTCTCGCACATTCCGCTTACCCATCTTTTGAGCTCCGTTTAAGTACATTGCAGTTGCAGTCACAGTCACGTCTCCGTCTCCTGGCTCCGCCATAAAATCCACTAATATTACCAGAAACCATTTGCATAGGAAAGATCTGCGCGATCTGCGACCACTTTCGACACCGATTCCAAACTGCAAATCCATTCGCATACATCTCTCGCTCTCGCACTCGAAGTGTGAAAATTATAATTGAATTCAATAAAGTTGTCAACCCCGATGATGGCTCTCTGCTCTCCCTCCACCCCTTTTCCTGCATGAAATGGCAAATCTTACGATTTCAATTAATGTTCGATAGATGCCATAGGGGGACGATGGGGAGGCGGGGGTGCGGGGGTGCGGGAGGTCAGAGCAGAGCCCATCAAAATCCTGGTCCACTCAACTCCTCGATGTGACATTAAATTACGTTTTTATTTCGTTTGCCCGTAAAACCGGAAATTGCGACATACGCACGGAAGTCAAGTCAATAAATGGTGCAAGTCCTCCTCCCCGCCTCCTCCGCACTCATCCTTCCCCCCGAAAATCCCATATCCCATCGTTCGGAAAAACTAGTTACACAAATTGCTACGAAAAACTCAATAACATTTATGAAACTTGAGCGAAAACCCCCCCTACCCCAAGCCCAACCCCCTCTCATGTGTCCTAAAAAGAGAGAAAATTCCCACAAAAAAAAAGAAGAGAAAAAGAAAATCAGAGGAGAGAAAAAAAATTGTTTTTCAATTAAAAAGTTTATGTTTCTGGTGTTTCTGGTACTGGTGCTGGTGCCACTGCCAGTGCTGCGTGCAGACAAATTTGCCATTCAATTTGGCCGCTGGACACGAAGGTACGTAAACGACTGACTGGTGGCAGGGGAGGGGGTATGAGGTGGCATGTGGCAAGGTGTCTGTGTGTGGTCTGTGTTGAACGTGCTCTCAGGTGTGCTTCAGCTTCATAAATTCCGAGAGGAAGCTGCATCCGATTCCGAGTTAATACTTTTTTTCATAATTTTTAAAGGAAATGTAACAGAAAATGTTGAAAGTTTGATCTAGTTTTGTGGGGAAATTGGCAGGGAAATATGTAAAAGAAGAAATTGAATGAAAATCAGAAAAATTACAGGGCTTTAGGGCATTGATTTCATCTCTGCCAATGGTTACATCGACACTGTGGAAACGTTTTTGTCGAGGCACAAGTACACGTAGCTCTGCTAACTGCTAAGCCACACTGGGAAAAGGAAAACGAGAGGCTCAGGGCCACGCTGGGAGCTATTAGATGTCTCGAGGGAATGGATATATCATGAGATTAAAGATACTTTCAGAAATATATAAAAAGTCTTCGGTCGTCCCAAGATTTTACTCATACTTGCGCTCAATGAG